>NW_004797305.1:744944-746313 GCF_000002075.1 Aplysia californica
TAATAATAATAATAATAATAATAGTAATACATTATAATTATAATAATTATAATATTGACAATAATAATGATGAAATTAATGCTACTACTTGCCATGGCTTCAATGATGATTGTGATTGTTATCGAGAAAGATATTAATCAACAAAAACAGTATTAATAAAGATAATAATTTTTTTATAACAGCAACTATCAATATACTATCTTACAATGATGATAACTGACGTACGTATAATAATAACTATATTAATAATATTTGTAATAATACAAACAATACAGATATAATATTAACAACGATAGCAATGATGATGACAGTGGCAACATGAGTACGAATAAGAAAAAGAAGACGAAGAATCTGTATTCTGAGAAATTGGAAGGTCGCTAACTAATATCTGTTCTGCTCTGATGTGTTTACGTAATTTCGATTTGGGGCGTGCGACGTCGATTGCGCAGTCGGCTAATCCCTCTGACTGTCAGTTTTGCTGCCCCCCGTATCGAAAGAACAAGACAGTTGTGTGAAGTACACGAAGTGGAGTATATCTTGGAGCGGGCTAAAGCTGGCCACGACTGAATGCCTTTAGCTTTCGCCTTGCAGCGTGTTCGCTGGCCTGGACGTGGTTCTTTGTACGCCGTCGCCATGCCAAATCACCAAACAAAAAACGCCAGCGGTAATTCGGTGCTTATGAACCTATATGTCAGGTGGTGGTGGTGGTGGTGGTGGCCCCTGTGTGGTTCGGGGATAGAGCAAGCCGACGTGGGGGACTTACATAAGCCTGAGGACTGGATCTTGCCTCGCTCACCTTGGTGGGACGGGGAGCTAGCCATTGTGGCTACACCGTGACGACTGGCCTGGTGCTGTACACTGGTCCAGCGCATGCTGTGCGCAGGGGTATTAGACGCCGCCATGCATGGCTGTCATTTCACAATGCAGGGGTAATGGTCCGTTAATAGGCTGTACCTTGTATGAGTTGGACGACCGTTGTTTTTCCCCCATTTGGGAAATTTTAGATCCAGAAACGAGAACAATCCGTTTGTTTCTTTGTACATATATCGGTGTGCTTTTATATCGTGCCCGGGTGTTCATGTTTGTTTACTGTTTGAAATTCTTGGAAAGTCTTTTTTTTAATTTCGAGGTGAGAGTTACTTAAACAGCCGGTTGATTGGGATTCTCTGACCCGTTGCTGGATTACTACAAGCTCTGCTTTCTTTGACTTTCCCAACGTTAGTAAGTTTGCGAGTGCCATGAAGTTGATTGCTCTGAAGAGCTGTTGGATTGTTGATAGCCACAATATACTAACAAAAATGATAGTGAGTTCTAAAACTTGGATGTTTTTGTATCATAATATAACAATATTTATATATTATATAATACT
>NW_004797305.1:747931-749364 GCF_000002075.1 Aplysia californica
AGAGAGAGAGAGAGAGAGAGAGAGAGAGAGAGAGAGAGAGAGAGAGAGAGACAGACAGACAGACAGAGACAGAGACAGAGACAGAGAGAGAGAGGAAGTGAGGTGAGAGATATTAAGAACGAACGTAAAAGGGGAAATTAATACGGTAAAGTGATCCTGCTGACTTTCAGAATATCCAGGCGTTTGTTTTAACCCCCTCGAGTTTAGAGCATCATGGATGTTCTTGGGCTTTGTTTTCTTTTTACAGATGTCATGCCTTTGAATATTGGTCGAGTTTTGTGAAGACCGCAAACGTAAATAACTTAGCTGTCATGAATTTCCCGTTGCTGCAACAATATTGATAGAATCCTTTGATTATTTGTTACTTCGACCATTTCTGGACCAATATTACTCATTCCTTGATAAAAAAAAAAGACCAATATAATACCAATTCTTGTATGCCTTTATTTCTCTCGGTTTTTTTCCCTCCGATGTGAAACGTATTTATAACAACATGATATCCTTACGGATTCCAGTTCCCAGGGAGCCCTGCCTTCCATGACACTGTATCTTTGTGTGTAAAGTTTTAGTTAAAAGTCTTTCTTTTTAAGGATCGCCTCTCACGCCAACATAGTGTGGAGACCTCAAATGTGCATATTATTAGGTTAATTAAATTGTATCCTAAAGGAGCTCAACTAGAAGTCTACCCCTTTATGTACCTATCTCAGCAATCTACATAACGTGCTTTGCTGCTTTGTCCTGCAGTGCATATCATTACATCCTATGAAGTCATTTTGCCAGGTTTCATGTCATCGCATACTACTCCAATACGTAAAATTACGTTCGTGAAGTAGCTGTGGGGGAAATTTGCAAGTCCTAAACGAAAACTACTTTGCTCCGTAAAACACTGCCAGCGTATTCTTTTTGTCTATTTCTTTAACAAAAATTAAATGTGAAAGACTGATTATGAGGAAGCTAATTTTTCGACTTTAGATTTTACTTTCATTATCTTCTCGCGTGATAGGTCTGAAGGGTCCTAATTGTACCTTCCACACTCATCTATTCCGCCTTCTTCCAGGTGATACTTTTCCGGCAATGATGTATAAACTCAGTAATAGTCAACACTGCATTGTCAATGTCAAAGCTTCCATGGGTAAATCCAAGACACCTGCTATCCAACTCTTATTGGAACTAATTTGGAATAAAAATAGACCTTACTGTATCTCGAAAAAAAATAATACACCTCGCAATTTTTTAAAGCTATTTTTATACGGATATGGGTTTTCTTCTAGGGGTGGGTGTGTGGAAATATATACACATACGGCGATAGACAGACAGACAGAAAGATAGATAGACAGAAAGATAGATAGACAGACAGACAGACAGACAGACAGACAGACAGACAGACAGACAGACAGACAGACAGACAGACAGACAGACAGACAGACAGACAG
>NW_004797305.1:749821-752264 GCF_000002075.1 Aplysia californica
CCCCCCCTCCCCCCTCCCCAACCCCACTCCCCGGGTCACTTGTTTACATCGGTTCATAAAAATATCTCCACTTAAACAATAAGAAATGAGAGAACTTCTAAAGGTGGCGGGCCCTATTATGTTTCGTTGGTCGTGGAGCTGCAAAGAGGAAACCCTTGAACTCCCAGTTTTGACCATATTCAAGTCTAGCTCCCTGCTGGAATCAACACGGGCTGAACTATTTTATATAATCCTGACCGCGTCCCAGTTGACGTATTGAGAAGCCACTTGGTCGAGGGATCTCGCCTATCCCATTCATTGCCATGGGGAGATTTTGATGCCCTCGTCCCCCTTCTGCACACTTATACGCAGTTGACCCGAGTGGGAGTAGCGCGCTGTCAATCGATAGTTGTCCCAGTGTTTATATTACCCGTTGTCCGGATGTCTTCTGTGGGTTGCTGTCTTGAACGAACAGATTAATATAATTTGTTTCTATTTGGCAAAAGTTTTTCAGTCTTTGGTCCTAAAAGCACATGGAAGCACGCCAAACGCTGTGTCACACCTCGTACATATGCTATAGAGTGACGTCTAGAAGACCTTATGATCCACAGGTAGTCACTACCTTAGAATTACAAAGTTCTATCTGCTCAGCACCTAGTTTTGAGGAAATTGACGTAAAAAAAACTTTGAATTTCACAATATGTCAACCTTTCTCGAATGCAATTCTTTGATCTGAATATCTTGATAACGAGTCCGAATAATCTTACGATTTTGATAGAGCAGATAGAAAATTTGGTTTCTGACCTCCTGCTCTCAGTAACTCAAAATGGCCAAAAATGTCAGATAGAACTTTGTAATTCTTAGGTAGCGTAGAGTTAACCCTCTTGTCCCTCCCTACCTCTACTACCAAGCAGCTCGTCACTGGCCAGAAGTTCTGGCGGCGCTTTTTGCTTTAAACGCTGGCGTGCAATATACTGTATTGTCGTCTACTGAATCTCCTTTCAGTAGACGCATGTCTTTCCCGAAACTCGGGATGGGGTAGATATTTTTTGTTATCGAGCATCTCTACATTTCAACCGTGATGTCTTCCTGGGGTGGTCGACGTATCTACCCTTTCAATGATAGAATTGGGGGTGGTGTGTTCCTTAAAGATTTACAATATAATGTTACAACTGCGAAAGTCTACCTCTCGTACGTCGTGCGAAATATTGTTCGTAATACATAATGTAGTGTAGTAACATACACTTCGTTTCTAGCTGATTGCGATAAGGCCTGCCGTTTCGTGTACTTGGTTGTTATTAAGAACATTTATTGCCATGAAAGTACGCATGTCTGTTTTTGTCTGGCTTCTGAACTGTTTTACAGTTTCGTGGATGTTCATCGATTCCGTGTATTTTTAAAACTTCTCCTCTCGCACCAGTTATGTCTCAGTACGTGTTCTCGGCGAAGGCAAGAACAAGCAAATACTTTACTTCCTAATGACTGAGAATACTGCGTTTCTTTCGTTTGTTTGTGGTTGCTTTTTTCTTCCTTTTGGAAATGCTCAATACCTTTGTCTGCAAACGTTTACTGTTACTTAAAAGGACCAATAGTTTATATTGAGTCTTTGTATAGGACACTTTATATGAGTAGCGTCAAAAGCAGTAGAAAGACAACAATGACTGATTTATAATTGACAACTGACATGAATAACGAAGTGTTGATGACTGACGGCTCTATGCTCAGATTTGGAGATCACTGGCTCGCAAATTTATATTTTGTAAATTTACAACATAAATACATGTATGTGCAGGAGACCGTGATATTACTCTTCCCTGTTGTAACTTGTTCTCACTTTGGTGTCGGTGACATCGTAGTGATAGCAAAGGAATTGAAGTGTCATCATGTTAAGAATGGTAAGAAAGGCATACTCTTCCTTCTCCACCCCCCAAAATGCTATACAAAGCCAATTCCGTATTCCCCAAATGCGATAATGGAAGATGAGTAACTGATGTCAAATACAACGTAAAGCAGTCTGTATGGTGTTGCTCCCAATCGAGGTACGAAGATAAACCATATAATATGTTATTATGATATAACGTGTTTGGAAGAATTGTTTTGGTCAATACCTCTAGCTTTGTCATCGAACAAAACTAGGCAGGTCTAGCTGGCGTAGGAAGTGGGGGCAGTGGCCAAGCCAAGAGGCTCACTGATCGGATGATTTCCCGTGCCTGGATAGCGCTCTTGAGCTTTACAAGATTCTGACGGCCTCCCCCGTCAGTATCGACAGGCCGCGATCGATCGATGTGTGATTGTTGTAAGTCATTCTGCCTTGTAGACTCCTTCGATCTCCATTCGTGGGCACCGGAGCGAACATTAAATTTGAGTGTGAAAAACATGATCGAGTCAGTAAACTGTATGTTCACGGATGCGCTTGGTCATGCAGGTGTGTTGTTGTGTGTGTGTGTGTGTGTGTGTGTGTGTG
>NW_004797305.1:753220-754701 GCF_000002075.1 Aplysia californica
CCTCCTTTGTCCCCTCCTTTTTCTGCAGCCTTTCTACGGCTACTATTTGCCTCCTGCTTACTGCTGTGTTTCAGCCACACTCCTGATCTTATGGTAAGAAAGATCTACACCTAGCCTTCTTGGATAAAGGCGAAAAATCTTGGAAGTCCCGCGCGCAAGTTGCGCACGTTAAAGATCCATTGTTGGTCCAAAATCGATAGAGTAACTTTAGCCGCCACCCAAGCAACGACCAACTGAGAATGTTAAATGTCACCCGCGCACTCATATGACCTAATGCAGTTGCGAGCGTCGTAATACATTTACCAAAAAAAAACCAACCTTGACGTTGCTCTCTTGTGAGTACGCTGTTGGTTTTGTTTTTATTCTTTGCGTTTGTTTTTGTCTCTACGCGTGTTGCATTACTGTGTTTTTGTTTGTTTGGAAAGCAATTATCTTTCCTAATTCGTGCATGAGTTTCTTAATTGATTGATGATCCATTTTTTTCTTTTGTATTTAAAGGAGTCTGAAGAGAAAGGTGTTGGGCTAAGGCATCATAGGCAGTGGTCACGATAGCTCAGCCTAATCTGTATATTTTTTTTATTCTTTCAGAACATGGATTACCAGTATTGGATAAGATTACCTCGACTAATTCACACCCTTGATTCGTAAGAGACAGGGTAAGGAAAACAGAATCTATGTTCAACAGTAGAGACAATGTTCCTAAAAGAGACCATGTGAGACCTTACGTAACCCTCCGAGTGCTAGGCGGCTCGTCCGACGTTTGCTCCTCCCATTAGACTTCCGAGCCCCGTTTTCCTTCGGGCGTGCGGTGGCAACGTAGCCAAGCCCGGGATCCACTTCTCAGACACCCCGGCCAGGAGCATCCATCAGGCAACCGCCGCCGTAGCCATCCGCACCATCACCACCACCACCACCCCCACCACCACCAGCAGCCCCACTACTACTTCTAGCAGCCAGCCAGCCCGCCGCCGCCAATATGGGAGAACAAGCCATAACAACAGTGACGTCCCCCGAGTCGCAGACCACGAACAACGCGGCAGATGGCGGGGAGGAGAATCCCGACGGGGGTCCCAAGGAGATGCTGCCGCTGGCCACCTTCAAACCGTTCACGAAGATGTCCTATCAGCGACTGGTGGAGCGGGAGCAGCACCTCAAGGAGCGCGCCGCGGAGAAGGCCAAGTACGCTCACGAGGCTCACCTGGTGGATGGCGAGCTCAAGTTCGGCATGGACGACGACGAGGAAGAGTTGCCTCCCGAAAACGCTGACCTGCGGGAAGGCTGCCTTCTTACCAAAGCCTATGGCAGGTTTCCTTTACGGTTGCTGGGGAAACCCATTGAGGAGATCGACCCTGGTATCCAAGATAAGGTAGGTGTAACCGATTGAAGGTTTCTGTCATTTGTGTTGTTTTGTTTTACTCTAGCCAATGGCCGCATTTCCGTGCCGTTTCCACTCTCTTACCCCTCTCTCTCTCTCTCTCTCT
>NW_004797305.1:756842-759392 GCF_000002075.1 Aplysia californica
ATGACGATAGCTCAAATAGCAACAAAACGCGATTTAACGAGACACACGCACACACACACACACACACACACACACACACACACACACACACACACACACACACACACACACACACACACACACACACACACACACTCCTTCCCCCACATAAAAAAGATAAATAATAAATGAATGAATAAATAAATAAAATGGAATGAAATAAAGTAAAATAATAATCTCAACGTTTGGAAATACAACGTCACCTAATGACGATAGTTCAAATAGCAACAAAACGCGATTTAACGAGACCAACGTTTTTCCCTCACCAAACCTCGAAGTGACTTTGAAAGTTCCAGGACGGGACAGGGGATTTCCCCCAAGCTTCGTTTCGTGGCGTCGGCCAACGTTACATTAACGTAACTCGATTTGCGAGCGAAAGCGTGCGACTGTGTGCTATAATGTAATTATTGCCATGGAACGAATCTCTGCATGAAGTTCCCCACTTGATATGACTCATACTGTTAATCACTGCACCCCCCCCACACACACACACAGACGCATACGCACATTATGACTTTTACACCTCTTTATGTTAATCCGTGAGGGCTCTTGCACTGAGTTCAATTGATATTATTTAGTGCGGTTTGCCAGTTTGTATATTACCTTACTTTTTGTTTGTTTATCTATTTTGGGAGTTTTATGTGTGTGTGTGTGTGTGTGTATGTGTGTGTGTGTGTGTGTGTGTGTGTGTGTGTGTGTGTGTTTTAGTGCATTTGTGTGTGTCTGTGTGAATGTCTATGTGTGAGTCTGTGTGAATGTCTTAGTTATCTGTGTAGGTTTATGCTTTAAAAAATGTGAAGGATTTCTCTTAGGGCATGTTTTTAATAGTACTTTTGTATAGGGTAGAGATGCTGTTCTAATAGCATGTGAGCCACGAAAGAAGATTAGCTTTGCCTTTGAATAGGGGTATTCCCATCTGAAAGAACGTATAATTAGATATCTGAAAATTAAGTAAAACAACAGAAGTTAAATCTTGTTCAGCGCAGTATTTTCTCAGACAAAGACATATCAACGAGCAGTGCATCTTATTACTGCGAAAACCAAAATACATTTTGTACTGAAAATTCCATGAGATATGCACTGTTTTATATTCCAGTATATGCCCGGGGATAATAAAATACTCAGTTAATAGACCCGTAACGATGTAGATCGCGATGTTCTCCTGTATACTGAAAGACGAGAACTTATTCTGATAGTGTGATAGTCTGAACATTTACCAATACAGTGTCGAGCGCACTGTCACCACCATAGCCTCTCGTGGCTTTCAGCTTTACGTCATCGATCCCTTCTGTACACCAGGGAGTACTGAAAACCTCTTCATAACTAATTGTCAGGGTTCAAGGATCATTGGAGTTATTTCACTAAAAGGACTCGTCCTTTAGCTCAGATTGGCTTCAGTGTGTGCGTCCCAAGCTTGCATCCCTAGAATGCGTTTCAGGATCTGTAGTAAAATGTTTATAGTGCCCAGCATAATGATATGAGGCATTTATACTTAATACAGTAGGTCATTTAAAACCTCTGTTATTTTTACGGCAGCTTGAGACTCTGTCCCATTGGAGACGGACGTTACAATCGAAGAGGCCACTAAAAGGGGGGACATTTCTCGTTCAAGCACAGAAGAATTGCAAATGGGTTGACTCATGTCACGCTCATAACTGTGCCTGATCTACAACAGGGAACTGCTGCTTTTTCTTTCCTGATCATTACTATTGTCATTTTTCTCTACTTCTTTTGTATGTTTGTCACTCTCTTGTGACCTGCTATTTTGGGGTGCCTTGATAGTCGAAGCAGACCTTGTGCTGTTGAAGCTAGAGAGGTGAGCAGTCTAAGTCTGATTCCCTGTAACAACATCTCTGTTGACACCCACCCCTTGGCGCTCTACTATAAAAAAAAGAAGAGGCCACATCTCTTAAAAAACATTACTACAGCGTTAATGGTGAAATGAGACTCGCTGACGATCTCCGGACGTTGCTGCTGACAACTAATTGTTGCTGTTTTTTTACTGCTGTGACACGACATTTTGATTTTGTACATTGTACGACCTAGTAAATTAACTGCTTAATTTGTTATGTCAGAGCCCCTTCCGCCATCTGCATGCACGTGTATATTTTGTACATGGGTAATGTTAAATACATTTGGTCCCTAAACTAAATATGTTTTGCGTGCAGCGTGCTTTTTTTTTTACTTGCTTAATTAAAGTGGGAACCCGTTTTGTACTAGAGCTATAATGACATTAATATCAATAATGATATTTTGTTTCCATAGTGTAGATTTGGTCATTACTATAGATACATAAAAAAAAAAATCCTGACGAAGCCCTCCGCGGCGAAACGTTGAACTCATTTTAAGAACTCCTTATAAATTTTGAAATTATTCAGTCTCCACCAGTTTTTGTTTTTGCTGTCTACATTGATATCGATGATGATGATATGATAAAAATAATGGCGTGGGGATAATGGTATAATACGATTGAAATAACAATAATATCGATAACAATAATAATGATTATAA
>NW_004797305.1:759492-760877 GCF_000002075.1 Aplysia californica
GTGTGTGTGCGTGTGCGTGTTTCTTTGTTTATTTTTTATTTTGTTTTGTTTTGTTTGTTTTGTTCTTGTGTTTGTTTTGTTTTTGTCTAGTTTGTTTTTGTGTGGGGGTTTTTTCGGTTAGAGTTCACTGTCCTACTAGATCTAGAAACGATTTTATGGAAGACAGCCATCCCTACTTTTCAAACTAGATCTATCAGAATCTCTACACATACTAGAACACTAGCCATACATGATAACGCGTACTTGGTCATACTATCGTAAAGTGTTTCGGTTTGATTATGTTCGCGTGGGATACAATTAGATTTCTTCTTTATCTGACCCTACACTTAGATTTATACTTTATCTGACTCTATCTCCAAAATGTCGTGTAACTTCTGTCCACGGTGATGTTGTCACAATAGAAGTGCCTACAAGCTTTTTTTTTTTCGCTCTTCCTTTTATATGAGACCGAAGATACTCCCAGGCGCGTTTGGTTCTCAGGTAATTACTTTTAGGGATAATACATATATACATGTATGTATAAATACAATGTATAATGTAATTCGACGATAACACTATAAAATAAGATGATGATGATGATGATGATGATGATGATGATGATGATGATGATGATGATGATAGCAATAATATTAAGAAGAACAGAACGGTAAATGTTTATTTACACCCCAGTACACAGAGTGTGTGTACAACGGGTCAAACTGCGGTATATTTTGCTGCAAATTGCACATAAGGTCATGAAAATTGTCGTAAATCAATTATTTTCATGAAAATTTCAAACTTTATGGCAAAACCTCAATATGTTATTATTATGGGGAAAAACAGGCGGAAAGGACCCCTTGTAATCCCATTGATTTTTTTAAACCGCTCGATTGGTCCGAAGCGTGGACATTACTAGTCAGTAAAGGTTAGTGTGTTGCATTTCGAATGAAACCATCAAATATTTCAACAAAGATTAAATTGCGACGAATGTAAAGTCGATATTCGTGTAAAACGGATTTTGAAAATGAATAAGAAGGGGGCTGTGCAATACCTAAGCATTAGACGGTAGTGAAAGTAAAATAATATCAATAATTAGAGTAATAATGGTAATGGTACTAGTAATCATATCATTGTGCTAATATAGCAAATTCAAAAGGCTCGGAAACCGAATGATATTCAAAATGTCTGCAAACACTGAAAAAACAATGTGCAGTCTAAACTGTTTACAGTCGTGTTGCGTACTACCGTAAGCGTTTATTATTTTTACTATTTTTTGCCTTTTCGGACTTTCGAAGAAGGTAGACTTAAGGGACATCGCTGTGGATACATCAAAAAGTCACTGTTGGTCTCAGCAAAGGACAGTCGTTATTATATTATCGTTATTGTTAGCCCAAAAAGGGGGGGGG
>NW_004797305.1:761776-766693 GCF_000002075.1 Aplysia californica
ATTATTATTACTATTATTGTTATTATTATTTTTGTTGTTGTTATATTATCATCATTAGTAATAATAATAATAATAATAATTATTGCCCACCCCAGTGCTGTTCTGGACTATTTACAATGTTCACAAACCTAAAGTAGAGCTATCACAATAAACAATTGTATACTCCTATAGCTGGCAGATTCTGTATATTACCAATTGTAGAAAGAAACCCATAACTGTTGTTTGCATTGTCTGGATTGAAAAAAGTTCAATATCACTTGTGCCCTTAATGTTTTGTTATTACACTATTGGATTTGCAAACCCTATGAGACATTATGACAACATCGCGCGGACCAAATTACCAGCTTTGCATACCACTGGGAACAGAGAAGACAGAGATTGTTTACATGACTGTACGTTATTTTCTGATAATTTGGAGCTAGATCTATTGTTATTTCTTAAGTCACGTATCTGATTGAAAAAAGTCACGTATCTGATTGAAAAAAACCCAGCCAGCTCGATATTAAAGACTGGCACGCGGATTTTTCACACCCCTTTAAAAAAAGAAGTTGCAATCACGAGGGACTTCTCAGCTCATTGGTTCCGCCTCTTGTCTACGAATAATTTATGAAGTTTCTATCACACATCCCTTGGGATCGCTATTCTCAGAAGACTTTTGCATTCGAAGACGAAGTTATTCAATAATTTCGCGCTGCAATCAGAATGTACTACAGTGTGGGGCACAGATTCTTTATCAGTCTTATGTTTTAAAAATTAATTTATTGAGAAACACTTAATATAACTACTCCTTCCAAGTTGAGACGAAACGGCAATATATTGGATTTCTTACAGTAATGCTGAGCAACTTTTGTTAGTTATTGTTGCGCCTTCTAAGTCATTTTCTTCCCCATTGTTCTTTTGTTTCTTTTTTACCTTGTTGATTTACGTTAGAAGTTTGGGAGAGAAGGGGGTTAGGAGGTTCTCATGTTTACAGCATTTTATTTTATCTAAAATATTACATTGTAATGAGTTGTCGAGAACTCAGTGTATGCAGTCACAGGAAAAGGTTAGACTAAATCTGAAGACGACTTGTTGAAATATGAGAGGAGATGGTGAAGACTTCTTTTTAAAAGAGCCTTCAGCACACCTCCTTCCCAAAATTGATGAATTTTACTGTATTTTGTCCTTTGCTTTTGCCCACTCCGTAACGGGAATATGGAGGATTTTTGTTGGGTTTTCCTTGTACAAACGACAGGCGAATGGTGAAATTCAAAAGTCACATTGAACTGAGAGCAAGACCAGTATGGATAACCGATCATTTTGGACCTCACTCATAACCGATGTTTGAGAGGAAAGCGTCTGATGACGACACATTGACATCATTCACCATCGATCCATGAAGCTTTTGCGCTCTGAAGGAGTTACCCTCGAAGCGGAGAAGTGGACTCTGAATAATCTTGTGGTTGTTTTCACTTCAGCACGAGTTGTGCTTACAAGAATGAAAAAAAATAGGGGGCTCTCTTGAAAAGTCAGAGACCTCCTCAGCGCGGTCATTGTTCTAAATCTGCACTGTTTGAGAATAATTGAATGAAAGCTGTTGAGGCAATAATGGTCTTTGCAATTTGTGAGTTATACATTACTTTTGCGCACGTCAGCTCATAGACTGCAGATTCTGTGGCTCGATTGCCTTGATCCCTTGAAGTGGTCTTCAGAATGCCTCTTGGGGCAGTGTTCACAGAAAAATCCGCTATGAAAATGGCATTGTGTAGACACGTAGTGGGTATGTTCGGGCTAGAGAAAGAATGAACTGGGGCGTCGTCTTGTTTGTTCACGAGATCTAGTCGCTGGTAATGGCAAGTTTTCGCACCCAGGCTGTTTTCTCATCTGGCCTGTAGGTAAATCAGAATCCAAAAACATCTGTTTTGTTGAATGTCTAAATTCGGGGATTCTCCAGCTGTAGCTGTTGAAGACGCGGTACTTAAATGAATATTATGAATCATACATCTATTTATCTTCAATGGGGATCCCCATAGTACAAATGATGCATCGTACTTTACTGTTTTGAAGTCCAAATTGTGCCATGGTCTTTAGTTTTCTTTTAATGTATCATTTGTATGTCTTCTTTCTAGTACATATTGTTCCAGGTTGAGGGAAGGGGTGGGGTGGGTGAGGGGGTTGTGTTACATTCTTTCTCTTTTTATGGGTGTATCCCTGCGCTGTAAGATAGTATTGTGCATATAGATCTAATGATTGTTGCGCCTTCTTAAAACCGTTCTCATTGTTCATTCTCTCCGTTCTTTCTGCCTTTCTTTATTTACCTGGTCACATTCATCTTTCATCTTTCGTTACCTTTTTTACGAAATACATCTTTTGAATTTGTAATGGGGAAAATAAGTAATTTGGCCTGCTTATTTCAAGAGGCAATTTCCCACTTACCATAAAATTTTAATTTATTTTACTGCTCAGCTCTCTGGAGATTCATGATAGTTCCCCGAAAATGTAAATTCGCCACCGCCCTTGTGTCTTTTCCATCCAGCACCCCATTGTTGAATGAGTTTCGCTTGAGCAAATAAATGTTGCCGCCTTTTTTTACCTAATATTGCGACGTGTCCTTGCAGACTTAGCGTTTTCCTATTGGACTTTAAGATGATCTATACTATGCATTGTAGTCTTTTGTCTTTTGTTTACGAAAACTCTGACTTCCTGCTGGTTCCGTTTAATTAGTTGATTCCATTAATAACAAACAACGTTACTACCTGGTGTTCGTGCACACGCACATACAAACACACACACACACACACACACACACACACACACACGCTCATATACAAATACACACTCATGCATTAACGCACACAGACTCACATGTTTTCATGCTCTTCACTAAGTGTTAAAACTGCCTCACAAAACAATGATATCGTCCACTGCAACGGTTGTACAACTCTCTCTGCCCCTATTGCAACAGCAAAAACTCATGTGGAATCATTTTATTTGTTTCCTAAAAGTTTCTTTTATTGTGTATCGAACACTGCTTGAAACTTCCTTAAAACTTGACATCAACACAATAGGAACGGAACAGGAACATGACCTGCATTCTTAACGTGTTATTCTTATTCTGTAGCACTTTGTGGTTCGCCTTCTATCTCAATATTTTGTCTTTAGGCCTTGACCATATAGAGATTTGTATTCTGGTGGGTGTCATGTCTTTGAACATCTAGTTAGTACAAAAGTACAATCTACTTCGATTCTGAGTAACAAAGATACATTAACAGTAATAGAAACACGGCTCACCACTAAAGGTAATTATTAAAACCCCACTTAAAATCGGCGAAAATGCAAGCTGTTTGACACGGATCTCATACCTGGTATGACCCCACCCTTCATATAGTCACCTGGGGTTAATGTGTCGTACGTCGTCGTTTCCCGTTTATCGCCAGCTAAATTTTTGACGTTTCGGCAGCGCAAAAAAAAGAAAAAGGTAGACAGAACGCAGAGCATTAGATCTACTGCAATGGGAGAGTGATAAATTAACCATGCCTGAGCCTGCTTTATTGTTTTTCATGCTCGTTTAGGATTAAGCTTGAACAACCGCGCGGATTAGCAAAAGAAGCTGTTGGCTCCAACTACGAAGCCATTGTACACCTTTGTTCTAGTGCGAGGGTCATTGACTAAGTTTCAGGTACGGTCTAGGATTGAAACAAGCATAGACTAGTGTGATCGCCCAAGTACTTTATGTTGTATTGCGAGATTTAGCTTAGAACAAACGGTTTTATTCTTTTGTCTCCTAAATGGGGGTCCCTGAAGCAGGCCAACTTAACAAAACAACGAAAAGGCCTAGGGAAATCATCAGCTGTGAAATAGCACCAATGAATGATTAGGAGAGCTGTACCATTTATTGTCTCCGCATGCATCCGCCTCCTTCTTTATACTATCTATCTATCTATCTATCTATCTATCTATCTATCTATCTATCTATCTATCTATTTATCCCCACCCCCATCTCCCTTTCCCTCTACCTCTCTCTCTCCATTATCCCCTCTCTCCCATCATTCTTTGTTTAATTATTATTTTTTTACATACTACCAGACGAGTGCATATCGTGCTGGTTTTCTCAGTGGTGACCGTTGTTCAAATCTGCAGCCCGAATTTTTTTTAATTAAAAAAAAAGCCAAAACGTTTAATAAAGTCTGTTGGTTTTTACTATTATTATTATTTTTGTTAGGTTTTTTTCTTGGAGTCTCTACTAATTAGATGGGTATCGGCTTAGATAAACATAAGAAGAGAAGTCTTTACCTTTTCAGTGACCATCATGTGTGAGAATAGCGTTCAGTTGACCTGTTATACCATTAAGTCTGTGTAAAACTATTTTCTGTCCTTTTGCAGTCAAAGATCTGAAACAGATTACTATATACCATGTACCAGCCTTTTGGGTCTAAGATATAATCAATAGTGACCTTTAATGCTCTACTCATTAAATTTAATCAACATGACAATCAATTAGCTAACTATACGGCACATTTGTTCGACTTTTTCCTGTTTGACTTTCTCCTCAGACATTCGTGGTGATCTCTCGGCGCTTCAGCAAACGTTACATCAACCGGTTCTCGGCGACCAAGTCCCTCTTCCTGCTGACGCCCTGGAACGGGCTGCGGAGGCTGGGCTTGTATGTTGCCACCAATCAGATCTTCGATATGTTTATCTTCCTGACCATCATCACCAACTGTGTCTTCCTTGCCATGCCGACTCTATCCATAGCAGAACAAGTCGAGTAAGTACATAAGTTATTGTGTTAATAAATGTTCCAGTATTTTGTGAACCTCACGGGGTGTCTCAAAAGTCACCGGACTATATTGCTCTCTGTTATTTTTCGTAGTATTTGTTACCCAAGCTGATTTGGTTGGATTTATTTATTTATTTATTATTTTTAATTTTTTTTTT
>NW_004797305.1:768220-769666 GCF_000002075.1 Aplysia californica
GAAAAAGATGAAAATATGGAACTAAAAAAGTTTTTGATCAGAGAGATTACGGAATGATGCTTGAGAGTGAGGTCAGTCGCAGGAGAAGTGTCAAATAAGTTTGTAGTCGCTGCTCCGTTACTGCAGACTATCGTATTTATAGCTTGTCATTTGAAGCATGGGTTTTTTTATCTTGCCTATCTCCTTTTCAGTCGTCGAGATTCGTATGAGTGGTTGTTGTATTCCGCCTGTTCTCAGGTAAAGAGGGAGTTTGCTACATTTTATACGCGCTATGCATATGGGAAGTCAGAAGGATAATTATCGTTACGGACTCCTCTGTAAATCGTTTTAAAAAGCAAAATAAACATGTTTTGTCCATTGAATGGCAGTACTTGGGCAGGTGCCCATGTTTCTTTGGGGTCTATTATGCTTGTATTGATCTTGCAAAATAAGAAAATACTTTACCTGAATAAACATTCTTCTTTTGTTTGGAAAATAAGTCTAATCATCATAAAGTATACCATAATAGAAGTCAATCCTGAATGGCGAATACTGTTCTTGGGAATTACTCCTAAATCTACCCCTCTTCTTTGTCATACGATTCGATGTATATAGCAGAACCGAGCAAAAGCCACTCACCTGCTTCAAATATCATAACACATACTGTGTTCTGCCAGTGTGAAAGGTCTTGGGCAAAAAGTTTGTCCTGCTCCCGTTCCAGCTGGCTGCTAGCCACACTGCGCTTTCAGTGCTTCCCCTTGCTACCCCCAAACAATGAGACTAATTCTCGTGGTGCTCTATTTTGGATACCTACACTTGGTGCCAGTTGGGTGGCTGGGGGTTTGAGTAGGGTGGGCTGTGGTTGAGGTCTCTACCGTGTCTTTCTTTGCTGCCCGTGTTTGACTTTCGACCGAGAACAACCTCTTCAATATATGCCTGCAAGTTAAACATTCTGTAGCCATGTATTCTCACCTCGCCTCCGTTTTTGTGTCATTGTAGCATAGCGTTTTACGATAGCGTTACGAGCTTCTGGTTTGTAGCGTTTGCACGGTGTCGGATGACACGGCTTTCGTCTGTCAGTTACTAGACGTGTTGCCTCAAATGCGGAAAATAACATCGATTAGACAAGCAAGAAACCTACTAAGTTCATTTCAGAATGTAGCTTGTCTTTTAATTGTGCCAAAAGTTGAGTTTACGAAAGCGGGGCTTTTGCCACGAGTCAAACTCAATTGATATTTTAAGAAGGTTAATGTCATCGGGTCAAATGTTTAGAGATCTTTATCGAAGGGAATAGCATACCCGCACCATCTGGCATTTCTGCTTCACTATAGTTGGTTGTTTGGGGGGAGGTGTTGTTGTTTTTTTCTAGCCGAAAAGGAAGAGTAAAACTGTTTTGGGAAAACTTTATATCACTCTCCTCTTTCCCATCTCCACCTCCCCCACCTTTCTCTCTCTCTCTCTCTCTCT
>NW_004797305.1:771215-774014 GCF_000002075.1 Aplysia californica
CCCCCCCATACACACACACACACAGGTATGATTTTATCGCATGCAGAGGGTCTAAGATGGAGTTACTCTGGATGCATTGATCAGGCATGCATGTTTATGAGATTGGATAGTTGGATAATGATGCCATAATAGGCCTACCTGTGTGTTTTTAGTGTAATGCAAAATAGAAATACGTTAGCTAAAAAGGATTGATTCCCCCTTTGACTAGTTTGAGCATATTTTTTCAAACCCCAGTAATGGTCCTGTGCTTTCCATTTTGGAACAAGGCATAACTGCATTTAAATGTTTTTGTTTGTTTTTTCTTGTTTGTTTTTGTTTGTCTGTTTGTCTTAAGTCTATCGCAATATTGGCCTAAATGTTCACTATTTTTTCTCGTTTAAAATTCACGGAGGACGCAAGCTAGAAGTATAGTTTTGAGTATATTATATGACGAGTCTGTATACGTTCTTCATTATGTCGTGTTATGTTTCAGGTACTTGTTTTTAGCCATCTACACCCTGGAGTGCATTGTCAAAGTGATAAGCAGGGGATTTTGTCTGAACAAACACACTTACCTGAGGGACCCTTGGAACTGGTTGGACTTTGTGGTCATCTTAACTGCGTGAGTACCACTTCGTCTTTTGTCATTGATACCTTTGCAATCTCATTCCATTAACTCAGTTGGTATACTTGTGCAGATGAGTCTTGTTCAATTTTCTAATAGGGCGTTCTTGAGGTTGGACTGTTGGGGAGATTTTCAAGACTCTTTATCTACTTTGCTTGATCCTATCGGAAGTTAACATTGAATTAGGAGGATCTACCTCTTCAAGAACCCTGCAGTGTTTAAAGAAGCGTTAAAGCAAAACGTACCACACCCATCTTAGTCCTAAATCACCATCTTATTCTTTTGCTTTTTTACAGAGACTGAATTTTGCAGGAAAAATATTACGTTTTTTGCTGGTCCAAGATTTTCCATGCATGTATATAGCAGAAGTTGCCGAACAGGGGATAGGACTTGGACTTTGTCATTATGAATCGCCCATGAACACCTGTGTACTACTATGAAGGCCTTTTCCCCTTGGCCTCTTTAGTTCTTCTTTTATTTCTTCCTGTCGTTTAGTTATTATTCCTGAAACTTTGTATGTAACCAATATTGTTATCGTAGTTTTGCATTTCGTGAACCCAAACACTAACGTTTTCTTTTTCAGATTTTTAACAATTCTGGTTCAAGTTGCGGATCCTTCGGTCACTGTAGGGAATCTTCAAGGTCTCCGGACATTCCGAGTCCTAAGAGCCCTGAAAACTGTTTCCATTGTGCCTGGTGAGTCCTCACGATGATTTATTAGTTTGTGCGTGTTCACATCGCCTTGGAGTAAATCTGCTCTGAACTCATTGAACGGTTAACGTTGGTGATAAATCTGCTTGCAATTGGCCTCTTTCTAAGTAACGTTGTTTGACATCTAACTTCACTAGTCTATCTCTTCATATTGAGTTTTAATGAGAATAATATATAATTCAATTTCTATGTAATACCTGCTTGCGTTTTTACGGCTCATGTGCAGCAAAGAAAAAATTCCCTCTTTGACAATAATGTCTTATCTTGTCTGATCTTGCCTTGTCTTGTCTTATCTTATCTTAGTAGCTTTTGTCATACTGGTCCTTAAAAGACTGTTTTGGAAAAACTGTGTTACGAATGCGCTTTATGCTATTTAACATGAATATCTGTGCTTAACATTTCTCTCGTTTATAGAAGCAGCGTTTTCCTTTTGCACTTTCTGTATATTTTGTATAGTGATATTTCGTGCCAATCTGTCCATTGGTGGTACTGCCTGTCCAAAATATGCTTCCAACGGCCCACGATGTATAGTGTACCTTCAAAAAGTTTTATTTGTGCGTTGGAGACAATAAAGGTGATAAACAATTAGTTTTAGTAAGCGTTTTACGGCACGTGCAACACAGTTAGGTCATAATATAAGTGCTGAGGTTAGAGGTTTTACAAGACAGTAACAGCACACAAAAGAATGAGAAGAAATAAAGGACGATAAATGTTAAACAATTAAGGAAATGACCTTTTCTCTATCTAGTCGGTGCTCATACACGTTTAAGCGTCCACTTTCACAGAACTTGCTCTTTTTTTTTTTGTCCACAGGGTTGAAAACTATTGTAAATGCTTTGCTTCGAGCTTTCAAGATGCTATTTGAAGTCATATTGCTGACGATGTTTTGCCTCATGGTGTTTGCAATGTTTGGACTTCAAGTATATATGGGCGTCCTGAGGCAGAAGTGCGTGGCCCATGTCACTGGCTATGTGACGAATCCCTCTCAGAGCTATGACCATTACTATGCTGAGTGGATTCGGAACTCAGGTATGTACATACACGTGTGGCATCGTGGTGAAATCAGGGGCTCGTCAAATAAATGAAAGGAAGAGACTGACATTTTTCCACCTGGCAGGCGATTTTTATTGAGTATTCTTTTTTGGTTCATCACCGTTTATGTCCATTTATAACACATTTATGTGAAGATTTTACCCACAAAAAAAAAAAAACCAACGTTGATTAAATGCGCGAAAAATGTAAATTTGCAGTTTCCAAGATATTACAGCATGTGCCTCTGATTTTTCAGCTCATTATGTTGTTGATATTTAGAGAATCTAGAGACGGGTGCTAAAGGTTTCATGGCTCTTTATGTGTTTGTGTGTGTGTGTGTGTGTGTGTATTTGTGCGCGTGTGTGTGTATGCGTGTGCGTGTATGCGTGTGCGTGTGTGTGTGTGTGTGTGTGTTGTTTATGTGTGTGTGTGTGTGTGTGTGTTGTTTATGT
>NW_004797305.1:774117-784193 GCF_000002075.1 Aplysia californica
TGTGTGTGTGTGTGTGTGTGTGTGTGTGTGTGTGTGTGTGTGTGTGTGTGTATGTACGCACGCGCTCAAGCATATGTGTGTTCATGTGTGTGAGCATGCTCATAGGCACACAACTGCGTGAGTTTTGTTGTTTGTTTGTTTGTTTTGTTTTTGTTTGTGTGGATGTCGGCGTGCGTGTCTGCGTGTGTGCATGTCCATGTGTGCACAAATATGTGATTTTAAGTTTGGATTGTGTGTGTGTGGAGGGGGGGGGGTTGTTTTTGGGGGTTTTTTTTGTTAGTTGTTTTTTTAAAGTTTTTTTAAATAGTTTTTTTTTGTTGTGTGCCTGCACACAAAACACGTATCGTTTGGGCTCCCTGCGTCATATTAATTCACGGTTTCTACTGCCATGTTTGTAGCAGCCTGTTCGATGCCAAGAAAAACCGTTATTGTCATATTTCATGTTTGAAGAAGGTTTAAACATTTGTAGTGCCCCCACTTTTGATTCCTAAGACGTTTTAAATATTTTTTTCCTTCTTTTTTGCAGACAACTGGTACCTGTCGGATGACGAATATGTTATATGTGGCAACAACAGTGGATCAGGGTATACTTTTTTAATCGTTTGCTCTGCACTTTGGGTTTTTTTCGTTTTGAGATATTATTCCCTTCAATATGATAGATAAAGTGGGCTCGTTTTAAGTGGATTGGTTCTTGTAGTAAGTAGTTTGATAGCATCAGCAATGGCAGCATTTGCTGCATCAGTTGTAACAGTTGCATCAATAGTAACAGTAAAAATAGGAGCTGGAGTATCATCATCATCATCATCATCATCATCATCATCATCATCGTCATCATCATCATCATCATCATCATCATCATCATCATCATCATCATCATCATCACTATCATCATTATCATTTTAATAAACATGATGCGAAAAAAGAAAACAGTCAGTGGGGACTATAGTTTTATGACATCATAAAATGTGTTCAATGTTTTGCCCTTGTGGGCTTCTTCAGGAACGTGATAAAAACAATGATAACACTGGAAACAAAATGTATTTATGTTAACCTATAGCTTGATGCGCAATGGTGCGTGAGAGAAAAACGTTGCTGTAAGACTAACGAAGGGAAAAGCTATGGTAGTAGTAGTATCAATGTTATGTACATATATCGTCATACCATTATGATAATAAACATTATTATTGGTATTGTAATGGTAATTTCCTTGATCCTATGCGTATTGGCTGCGTGTCTCCTTTGGGGTATATTAAGGAAATCAATATCGGAAAAGAGGGGAGTAGTTCTTGGGCAGTCTGCTACTTAAAAATGTTCCTATGTCTACCGCCCCGGGCAAAGCTGTATCGTGCAATATTGGTTTGTGATCGTCTGTCAAGACACAAAAGGCCATAGATATTATTGATATTGTTGTTGTCATTATTATTATTATTATTATTATTAATTTTAGAATTGTGATAAATGTCCTTAGTAATATTAGTAATATGAAGACCATTACTACGTTACCATTGTTGATGTTGTTCTTTTGTTATCGTTATTTTTTTTATTACTAAAGGCACAAATGCCCTGAACTTAAATCAAGGGGTAATTATTTTAAGACGTAACCTTGGCTTGAACAGTTCAAAGCCTGTACCACCCGGGCAAAATTCAAAATTTCCTACCAACGAAAAAGTATTAGGTGTGTCCCGCGCGCTCATATGACCTTATGCAGTTGCGAGCGCCGTAAAACCCTATACTAAACAAACAAACAAAGCCTGTACTCTCAGAAGCGATGTTACTGTTGGTGTTAAAGAAAAGACAATGACAAATCACTACCTTAGATTTACAAAGTTCAATCAGCTCAGTACTTAGTTTTGAGAAATTTAACGTTTAACATTTTGAGTATCACAACATGTCAAGCTTTTTCTAATGCAGCTCCTTGAATATCTTGATAAAGACTCCGAATAATCTTACGAATTTGACTGAGCAGATAGAACATTTAGTTTCTGACCACATGGTGTTAGTAACTCAAAACGGCCTAAATTGTCAGATAGAACTTTGTAATTCTAAGGTAGCGACCGAGATTGACAAGAAAATGCGTTTCATCATATCACAGTTGAATATGGATGGGGGCTCTCGTGGCCTGGAGGTTAAGGTGTTGGCCTCTCATTCAAAGGTCCCGGGTTCGAATCCGGGTAGCGACCAAAAGATTTTCTTCTCTAAAATTGTCTCCTCTCACCTCCTTTTCTGCTCTCTAGCAATGTTCTGTTGTCTGCTTTCATTTCCACTTTCTTCCCCCACCCCCTCACCTCCTTTGCCCCCTCCTCTGGGCTCCTGATTATTTCTGCAGCCTTTCTACTGCTACTCCTTGGCTCCTCCTTACTGCAGTCTTTCTGCCACTCCCCTGATCTTCTGGTAGGAAAGATCTACACCTACCCTTCTCGGACAATGGCGAAAAATCTCGGAGGGCCCGTGTGCAAGTTGCGCACGTTAAAGATCCCTTGGTGGTCTAAACTCAATAAGAGTAGGCTTTGGCCGCCACCTGGGCAAAATTCAAAATTTCCTACCAATTGAAAATATTAGGTGTGTCCCGCGCGCTCATATGACCTTATGCAGTTGCGAGCGCCGTAAAACACTTTACAAAAACAAACAAAACAAACAAAAAACAGAATATGGATGGTCGATAGGCAGATTTTAAAAAATGCGTTTCATCAAATCAGGGCAGTATGGAAGTTCAAAATAGGCCAGTTTTGTAACTGTGCTCACTCTGCTCCACAGCACGTGTCCTGACAACTACACGTGCCTGGGCGATGTGGGGGACAACCCACGCTACGGGTACCTCAACTTTGACCACTTTGGCTGGGCTCTGCTCACGTGTTTCCAGCTGATCACCCTCGACTTTTGGGAGGATATTTACGGGAAGGTCAGTCGACAAAGGATTATTAATGTACTCTACTGTCACAGAGTTTAGCTCCTGCCTTGTGTCCCGTTACATTTTTGTCAGACTTTTTTTTTTTTTTAGATTAGAGCATAAATTGTTGCATTATTGATTGTTAAAAGATGTATTTAAAAACTAAATTTGTTTCATTGATTCATAATTAACGGGTTGAGTGCATGAGTTTTTGGGGTGTTTTTATTTTTACTGATTTGTTTTATCCCACTTTTATTTGTTGACCTTTCTAGAGCACAGAGTTGATATTGAATGCTCATGAATAACACAAATTGGTATATTTTTATAAAGCTTCAACGACAGTATGAAGCTAATAAAGCATGTCTTATAAATCCAATATTCTACCTTATGTTCTCGATAATTAGTTACAGAATAAAAAATATTGTCATTTTACTCTTTCACCTCTCAGTATTTTTAGCGCAGCGAAGTCAGTGACATTAAATATTTTGCAATTATTTCATGAATTGATTTGATTTTATAAAGTGGGGGGTGTGCGAAAAGGGAATTGCTTATTAACACCTTTTCCTCCGCCTTACAGGTGATTCGAGCGACAGGACCGTGGAATGTGATTTACTTTATCATTGTCATATTCTTTGGGTCCTTTTACCTCATCAACCTGATGCTGGCTGTTGTTTCAATGTCCTATGAAGAGGAAGCTCTCAGCGCAGGAAAGGTAATGTGATTTTTTTTCGTTTGCACTGGATTCTCTAGTATGACAATTGATTATTTCTTAAGAGTGCCTTACAATGTTCATTTGAATTTCGTGTGTGTCAAGCTCTGTCAGAGAGTGAATATTTGTACTCTTATTTTGCATCGATTGTGTTTTTACTGTTGACGCCGTATATGACTCAAATGTACAGAGCATATTATATTATTTTTATTATATTTTCTTTCATTATTGCAGAAAAAATATTATCCCTTGATTTTGTTTTACAAATGAATGGTTTATTTTTTGTAGGTCTTGCTCTGATCAAGATTGTTTTTTTTATTCCTGACTCATATTTGCAAAGAATGGATGTGACTGGAGCGCACATACAGCTCCTCTCTTTTTCTATTGACAAGTCTAGGCTATGACTAGTGTAGTGGCATTACGTATGTTAGGTCAGCCGAAACGTGCTATAGATTTAATCAGCTAGACCTCTAAGTCAGTGTTAGTATATATTCGCCACTGATGAACTTGTGGTATTTGATTCGTTGAAACCAACTTTTTGTCTTTCGGAGTTTCCAATTTTCTTAAACTGACATGTAATTAATGTAAAAGTATGTAATGGACAAAAGTACTACACATAAGGTTGCTTGCAATGATCTTACTGCGACAAAGAAAAGTGTACAACAAGTTGGCCAGGTTGAGATCTTCATTTCACTTATTTCTTCTTTCCTACTTTGGACAACATTTTGACTCTTAGTTCATTTTGTTTTGGATTTTCTTTATTGATTTCATTTTCTTCTGTATCTTCCCATCTTCAAGAAAGTTATGTTCGGGTCACGAATCGTAAGCAGACAGGTTTGATGAATTGTATTTATTTGTATACAATACCCTTATGCAGCCACAGTAGAAATGCATGAACATAGGTCATAACATCTAGCTGAACGCTTGTTAATTATGATATCGCATGCATTTTGTCTAACTTTTTTGTATTGGTACATTTTTTATTGATAATATACTGTTTTGTACACTTCATATAGTCTTGGTAAAGATGGTCTCTCTGCCTGTGGCGTACACAATTATTTAAAAAATGTTGTTTGTTTTCGTTGATTCATAACTAACAGAATCGGTGCATGAGCCTGTAACGTGTTTGTACGATCAGACTTCCATATCGTCACCAGTTAGTAGAAAGAATTTGAGATTCCTGTCTATATCATTCAAACCACCATGTGATACACTGACTTCACCCCATAAAACCCTGTAATTTTGTCGTCTTCTTTGCTTTCCTGCTTATGTTTTTAGAGCAGGACGTCAAGATATGCATTTTGGTTTCAGGTGTCAGAGTTGGGCTTTTTTCAAGAAATGCGTGTTTTTCTCGTTGCCATTGCTTTCGAGAGTGTCTACTACGATTAATCTAAGAAAATTCACGGTACTTTGATAATTATTATTCTGTGTTCTTTGACAAACAAAACCCTTTCTCACAAAAGTATTACACAATTAGGATGCTAGTCTTTCGAACCCTGAATCAATACGAAAAATAAAAAGAAAGGGAAAAAAAGCAACCAAAATCAGCACCACGCTGTATTAACTTTTTCGGCTACGCATACAGTGATACACACGTAGAGAGACTGATAGCGGTTAAGCTTCTGGTGTGGTTCTTCTTTTCCAAGTGCTGTCTGCTTACTTCAGTAACCTCATTCCGTGACGGAGATCTGTTCTGTGGACTCTTCCTTTATGTCTATGGTGTAGGTTTTGTTTGTTCGCTGTTGTTGTTGATGTTGTTGTTGTTGTTGTTTTAAAAGGTTGTGGTGATAGGGGGTGGTATGAATATCTACAAAGCGGTGCTTTGACTTTAGGTAGGACTGCATAGTTTATAATACAATGCTTTGGAAAGGATGCGTTTAATAATGAACATTTGCTTTTTATATGCAAAGAGTGCTCTTATCTTATACTTTTGCAGAACTTTATTATATATTATCATAAAGTTGTTTTCTGTAGCCTTTCGACTGTTTGAACATTGTCTGGTGTCTTCTTATGGTGTTGTATTTTCATTTTTTTCTCCAGGAACGTGAGGCTGTAAGTCCAAAAAGAAAAGAATTTGATAGTCATTTTCTGCATACACTGTCCTGCTATTTTATCTTCAGCTACCCCACCCCCTTTGATGCCTGTTTTCTCCCTGAGTCTGTGTTCCATCTCCTGCTCAGTTCCTGAAAGCCCTCTCTCTGTATTCGTAGTCTCCCTCCCTCCAGGTCTCCTCACCTCGCAGGATCTGAGAACCGCACAATGTACAGATTGTCTCCCAAGTTGTTGTTCCTACCCGGACGCCCCGTTTCCTCCCCAGTGTATATTCAGATTTCGTCCTCTTTGCTCCATACTTTTAGCTCTGGACCTGTATTGTCTTTGTTATGTAGACGGAAATCCTTCCCGTTCTGTCTCTTTTCGTTGATATTTCAAGCCACTATCTTAATAGCCATTATCCATTGCTTTCAAATCCGAGTTTGTTTTGTTTTTTTGCCCTTTCTTGACATTTATTTTAAAGAAGTGCTTTGGACACTCATCCTCACTCACGACCCGAAGCTACACCTCATAATCCAGTAGAACTACTACATTGCAGACATTTCTATTTTGCTTGGAAAGCTAACGCTAACATAGCGAGCTTATCTTTTTCATGTGTTTGTCTTTCGCACCTCAGTATTTCATTTATGTAGTTAGTAGGACTACTAGAGATACAGTTGCCATGGTTTCGAAAACTTGCCTCTGTGAAATATGGCATTTAATTTGTCTTTATGAACTCAACCTTGAACATATAAAAAACTAGACCTTAGCCACTTCTTAGCATGTTTGAAAAGCATTCCTTTTGCTCTAGTATGCTTCAGTAGGTGTTTTCTTTTTCAGCGCAAGACTATATAGAAGTATAAACATTTGTACAGGTTTATAAGATGGTGTTTGCTAATCTGGACTGCACTAGATGTAGCTTGGTCTAATTGAAGTTTTGAAAACCCCTTTCCCGTTGCAAAAGAGACCACATCATATATCTAGGTCATCGGTGTTGAGAATTCTGGATTCAAAATCAACTTTTGATGTTTGTGAACAGATTTTCGTATTTTAAAAAATCCTGCACCGTCTTGATCATAGGAGAAGTGTTGGCTGTCCTGACTTTTATAGTTTGCTGAGTGAATAGTTCCTGTAACCGGTATAGAAAGTACCTCTACATAGACCGGTTTCACTGGCATGTGACTGTAATAGATGACATAAACTTTGAAATTAATTGAATTCAGGCTTAAAGTTTGGTCCGGTTTTTCATAGAGACAATGGCCTAGGCAGCTAGCGGTCTCAAGCCAAACCAGCTCAATCTCAATGTGAACCCGGAAAACCACTTTGGGCAGCTTGTCAGACATTATGGCTTGATGTGTCATAATATTATATAAGTTGCCACGTTCAAACCGGTACGCTAGTGGCTTACGTTCCCATTAATTTTTAAGCACGTAAAGTTGTGATTGGCAGACGCAGAACATCTTTACTTATTAGAAGGAATTTAAAGTTTGCATGTCTTAGGCCAGATTTAGGAACGTTAATAGTATATTATGAGTGCACTTTGGACTTGTGCATTTCAACAACTGTATTTTCTATTTAAGTTGTTTGTTTGTTTTTAATTTGATTTTTACTTGTTAGTGTATGTATTGCCTTCTTCTTAATGTGTCTGTTGCATGACAATAATACACATCGCAAATTCACTGTCAGCCGTGCATAAAGTAAATGTTGTCTTGCATGCTGCTCGTGTTATTCCCCCATCCAGGAAAAAGAGCGGGAGAAGAAGGAGAACGCCCGGAATAAGCACAACGCCATGTATGACGTGGCTGTGGTCCAGGTATCCGCGAAGCGCGCAGCCAATGAGGTGCGTCAGCTTGTGAGCGCTGAGCAACAGAGGGCCAACAATGACAACGATGCGGCTTTGTCGGAGAAGGGCAATGTGAACAACTCAGCTGCTCGTATCGGAACCAGGGTGAAGCTGGGCGCAGACCTTCAAGCTAGAGATAAAGATAACACGGACTCTAAACTGTCCCAGGCCTTCAGTCCCTCCACGAACCAACGAGCCAAATTTCCGGTGAGCGCACCCCCCCCCTCTCTCTCTCTCTCTCTCTCTCTCTCTCTCTCTCTCTCTCTCCCCCCTCTCCCCCCCCCCCCTCTCTCTCTCTCTCTCTCTCTCTCTCTCTCTCTCTCTCTCTCTCTCTCTCTTGACCGAAAAAAAATAAAAAGTCTGCTCACGAAATAAATCTATTTGGGTGCCCTCTATTCGGATGGGCCTTCCCCATGTTTGACTTGTGGTTCATTCAACCAAAATAGAAACCCTCATTAGATGCAAATTGTAAAAACAAATTTATAGAACATAGTCTGCCTTGTTACTTTCTGCTTTTTGCTTGCCAGTAAAGGATTCGTTGGACTAGTCCTTTTTAAAATGTCCGAAACTGGAAGGCTGCTTCTTTTACTGTGTCTGCATAGCTATATTCCACCCCGTCACGTTTGAGGTTTTGGATGAGGTTTGTGTGTGTGTGTGTGTGTGTGTGTGTGTGTGTGTGTGTGTGTGTGTGTGTGTGTGTGTGTGTGTGTGTGTGTGTGTGTTTTGGGGGGGGGGGGGGGGGTAGGCACATTGCACACAGCAGGACAGTGAACAAGCAATTTCAGACTACTACCGTACTACTGGTCCAGCTTCTTGCCTTTCCTTCTCTTTCTGTTTGCCTTTCTTTTCACAGCATTTTATTCACGTCATTGTGTCAATGTACTTATCTACAACTCATAGTCGCTACTTCAGATCGCCATTGAAAAAAACTAAACGTAAACGAACCACCGTGGCCTGAATGAAACACATGTTATGTATTTCTAAAGTGTTTGGGGCTCTCGTCATCTAAAGGTTACTGTGTTTGCGTATCATTCAATAAGTCCCGGATTCGAAACCTGATAGCGACGGAACATTTTTTTCTCTAAAATGTTCTTCTTTCATCTCCTTTCGTGCTCTCTAACCATGTTCTGTCGTCTCAACTTTCTGCCCCCACCATATCCCCCTTTGCCCCCTCCTCTGGGCTCCTGACTCTTTCTGTAGACTTTCAACTGCTACTCCTTGGCTCCTTCTTACTGCTGTCTTTCAGCCACACCCATGATCTTAGAGTAGGTAAGATCTAATACCCAGCCTTCTGGGATACGGGCGAAAAATCTCGGAAGTCCCGTGTGCAAGTTACGCACGATAAAGATCCCTTGATGGTCGAAAAAAACAACGACTTTCCAAAACAAAATACAAAACAAAGAGTCTTTGGTCTCTTCCTTCTTTCCTTTATTCTTTGCCTTCTCACTCTGCGCTCTGTGCCGAGTACTCTATCTCCGAAATATTCTTTTTTGTAAGACTTGAAATCTACTTAAATGTAAAAATGAACGTAATATTATATTCGCCACTGTTTTCTTAATAGTTGTTTAATGTAATGGTGTTAAAACGGCTTGTGCATACTGAGCTAGGGAACAATTATTGCTGTTTGTCGAGTGTAGTTTACTGTAGGAAGGGAAGAATTCCTAAAATTGTTGTCAGGTGTCAAGGGTACGTTCATTTCTTAATTGCTGAAAATATTGTTGTCTCTTGTTGAGAGTAAGCTTGTTACTTAATTCAAACAACCATTGTGTTAATGGTACGTTCATTTCCTAATTCTAAAAACTGTTTTTGTCTCCTGTAAAAGGTATATTCGTTTCCTAGTTTCCGTGATTATTGCTGTCCTAGAACGCAGTCTACTGAAGCAGGGAAAAATTGGTTATTTAACACCAGCTCCTGATAGGTTTGACTGGTCTTATTATATAGACCAAAGACTTTTGAGACTGCTGACAAATCTGTGTCTTCTGAGAAGCCTCTGGAGGCGACAATTGTGTTTCAGCTAGTTTTTCCTTTGTTTAGTTTTTGTTGTTGCTGTTGTTGTTGTATTTTTTCTATACTGAACCTGGCTTCAGCTGGAAAGCAAGAATGAGTTGCTAGCCATAATATAAATTATTGATGCTCTTTGAGAGAAACCTCTTGCTAAGTTTTTTTGTTCCCTATTTCTGTCTTGGGTAATCAATGTGGTCACTTTCCGCTAATTCTTTTAAACCTACTCTGAAATGCAACTTGAAAATGTCCCTCCAATTCCAATGCAACTCAAAGGTCTTGCAACTAGTGTATGGCCTGATAGAAAGCAGTAAATCTGAGCAGTGGACAAAAAGTTTGTAAGTTCTTCACTTCAGTTGTTTCGGTTTTAGATTATGGAACCGGTGGTAGCTCTCCCATTATTTCTTCCCTCTGGACCGCAATGTTTCCATACCTCCTCTTCCCCCCGGGGCAGTGCCACTGACTGTGGTGTCTTTAGGCCATTCCCAAAAGGGGGACATTTCTCGTTCAAGCACAGTAGAATTGTAAATGGGCTGATTCATGTCACGCTCATAACTGTGCCCGATCTACAACAGGGAACTGCTGCTTTTTCTTTCCTGATCCTT
>NW_004797305.1:785445-806524 GCF_000002075.1 Aplysia californica
GTGTGTGTGTGTGTGTGTGTGTGTGTGTGTGTGTGTGTGTGTGTGTGTGTGTGTGTGAGAGAGAGAGAGTGTGTGTGTGAGAGTGTGTGTGTGTGAGAAAGTGTGTGAAAGTATGTATGAGAGAGGGCTTGTACGATTCTTTTCTCTGCGGTTGTTCTTTGAATCTACATGCCTCCCTCCGTGTGTTTCTCTTCTCATTAAATTGCTCACCCGTTTGCCTGTACCTAACGCCTTTTGACCTGTCGAACTGTGTTGGGGTGTACTTTGCTTCTTACACTTACGATATTCGATGTTTATTCGTTCAGGATAAGTCAAAGAAGCCTGTAAAACAAAATGGCAGTACCTTGGAGGTAAGAAGAAAGTGCTGTGCCATCATAACTTTGCACTTAGTGCGTGTAGACACCGTGAATCTAACCGCTAGCAGAGTTAGAATCTAACTTTTTAAATGATTGTTTTATTATTATCATTGTTCCTGTGTGTCGAAGATGTAATTGTCGGCGAGTTATTGTACGTGTTTAAGGCCCAGTGGACACAATTTAGGTTATAATATGGTAGATAGACTGCTTCGAATTTTGCCTAGTAAGTAAGGCGTAGCCGATAGTAAATCCCCGCATAGAGACGGAAATGCTTAATTAAAAAAAAAAAAATTAAAAACTCTTCCCCTTTCGGGAAATGAACAAACATGATATTTTGTGAGCAATGACAGTCTGACAGTAACATCATAGTCACAGATGCGTCGGAGAGTTTTGGCTTGTAGATTTAGAAATGTGTTATACATGTAAAAACAATTGTGTGTGAAACGTGTCAGGCTAAGGGTAGTGTGAGCAAGACAAGTAAGGGGGCGGGGCGGAATGTCCCGTTTGAGCGAGTTTGAATTTGAAACTTTTTAAAAAGCCAATGAAAGCCTCAAGGCCCTGGATAATTCGTCATAATGATAAAAAATACGCATTTCAAGATCACACTTAGATCTAGTCGTACTTGGACACGTACCAAAACATATTGTTGTTATCCACTCAGTAGGCTTTCTCGCTCCCGGTTTCGCTAATTGCTGATAATGTGTTATGTCCACAATGACTGTTTTCTTTTGTCTTAAGTGAGATGATTAGAATGGCAAGGAGGTGAAGCCTGCAGGATGTGGTAGACGACCTGATAAATTGATAGATTGCCAAGGCAATTGTGTATGTGTTTATTTGTGTGTGTTTGTGTTTTTGTGTGTAGGTGTGTGTTTGTGTTTGTGTGTGTGTGCGCGCGCGCGTGTGTGTGAGTGTGTACGAGTGTGTGTTTGTGAGTGTGTAAGTGTGTGTATGCGTGTGTGTGTGTGTGTGTGTGTGTGTGTGAGTGTATGTGTGTATGCGCACGCGTGCGTGCTTGCATTAGCAATGAACTATTTTTGTCCATCTTGTTTTTACATTTCGTCTTGTCGTTGGTTTCTTTTTGGCTCGCTCCCTGTGTCCGCTTGTGATCTCTTTCTGTCGGACTCTTTGTTTGATTGCTTGTCTCTCTTGCCTTAGAGCTCTTTGTTTCCTTCATTTATCATTGATTTATTATTCGATCAGGTTAAGTCAAAGAACCCTGTAAAACAAAATGGAAGTGTTGTCGAGGTAAGCTCGAAATGCTGTGACATCTTAACACTGCACTGCAACCAGTATGCACGATGAGGATAACCTTTATCATAATACTGTACATTCTATTTTTGAACTTGCCAAGCGGTGCGTGTGATTAAAGTTGTAGATTTCGAGATGAACAGTTTTGTTTAAAAACAATTGTGTTCGGAATGTGTCTCAGCGTGAGGAAGAAAGAAAGAAGGGAGTCGGAAGTGTATTGATGAAGGAGAATTTTGTGGAGAGACGAGGAGATGACTGATGGATATGGTAGACGTACGGACAGAGGCTAATTCATAGATAATACTGCGTGTGTGTGTGTGTGTGTGTGTGCGTGCGTGCGTGTGTGTGTGTGTGTGTGCGTGTGTGTGTGTGTTGGTCACTGTTTTCTCTGCCTTTGCTTTTCTGCACTCTTCGTCCGTGTATGAAGTCTGTTTGTCTGTCTTTTTATGTGAACGCCTATTTTATTTGTCCTTGCTGTTTATTGACCTTGTGTACAGTACATTGTCGTTTATCTCCTGTACTCATGGTTGATGTATTATTCGATCAGGTCAAATCAAAGCAATCAGAAAACCAAAATGGCAACGTGGCTGAGGTAAACATCAATTGCTGCATACAATCCTAACGCTGCACTGCTCCATGTGGGCATGATGAAGCTAACCGCTTGCGTACATTTTGCGTTTTTTAAAACTTATCATTATCTGTTGCAGTTTGCAAGCTTGTAGATTAGTTACTTGGTGTGAAAACTTACAATTTCTTAAATTAGTTTGAATGGAAGCGAGAAAGGGAGAGGGGTGGGAGAGGGTTTTTGTCTGGATGATCGATATAAGGACAGGAAGGTGGAGACGAATATGGATGACGGACGGACATGTAGACTTTATGATAGTGTTATATCCTGTTCTTGTATGCATGAGAGAGAGAGAGAGAGAGAGAGAGAGAGAGAGAGAGAGAGAGAGAGATAGGGAGGGAGAAAGGGAGAGGGAGAGAAAGAAAGAAGGAGAGAAGGGGGGTGGGGGGGGGGGTAGACAGACGGACAGAGATACAGGGAAGTCTTTTTCTGAACTTCTGCCTTTGCTTTTTTCCTATATTTATTTTGACTGACGCTTTGCCAAATACAAGATGACGAGGGCATGCTTGAGTTGTGAGCATTTAGGTATTGCTTACGGATGTACAGGATTTTCAATCTATTTGTATGCATATATTATAATTATGATTATAGTACTGCATATCTATTCTAGTTATGTTGTTTTGTTTTTTTATTTTCATATGAATTAACAAGTTCAAGTATGAGATGCTACTAACAACAGCCCAATTCCTTTACGTAGCAATGGTTTTGACCCCCCCAAAAAGTATCTATTTCAAAGTGTTTTGAACGAGAAGAAATTGCCATGCACCCATTATATTGCTTGATACTGAATCTTTAAAAAATGGATTACACATTTTCTTGGAATTCAGCTAACTCAAAATCAGAGTTTTGGAGATTTCTCACGATTTTAATGGCTATGTAGCTGCTCTCAGGAAGTGACACCCTCAAATACCTTGATAGCATCTCATGACTCATCCAGTCTCGAGGTTAGATCGTCGAAAAAAACCAACAGTTTCGGCTTCTGGCGATTAAAAAAAGGCAGGCGTATATGTTTACCCAACAGTCTGTGTTGATATGGAAATGTGAGCATTATGTACATGTTTGGGGGGGGGGGGGGTATAACGTTGTAAATTCACGCATTTGATTTTTCTGAACTCCAATGTGGCACCATTAATCAAAGAGCAGCACATTCATTGCAATATTGTGGGATTTTTTTATTATTTTTTTTTCTCTTCTAAAATGTGTACCATAATTTGATCAGGAGCAATCGAATAATCTTCTGTCACCAAGACAAAATGGCCGTCTCATAAAGGTAAGTATAAATCTCCTGGCCATGCTTATTCTGTTTTCAATTGTCTCTACTGATAATAAATGATCCCTCTTTTACGGACCTGTAACCATAAAATGAGTGACTTAGACTTTAAACATTGGTGATGGATATTTGTTGAGGTTCAGAGGAAAAATGAGGGCTCGCTTTGCTCGTTGATGCGTCTGTTTGTGTGTGTGTGTGTGTGTGTGTGTGTGTGTGTGTGTGTGTGTGTGAGAGAGAGAGAGTGTGTGTGTGTGTGTATGTGTGTGTTAGTGTGTGTGTGTGTGTTTGTGTGTGTGTGTGTGTGTGAAAGCGCCTCTTTATAAGTTTGTGTATGTTTCCCTGTGAATTTTGTTTGTGTGTGTGTGTGTGTGTGAGTGTGTGTGTGTGTGTGTGTGTGTGTGTGAGTGTTGCATGTGTTTGTATCCGTGTACTTGTCTGATCATGTTGTGAAACTTGTTATGAGCTTGGTGATCCGTGAAAAACGAATGCCGCCAAAACTTTGCTTCCTTTCCGTTTTATGAGTTCAAATTACGTAAACGCCCCAGCTCTTCACCTGTGACTTCTCCCAGTCGTGCCGGGAACTGTTGCCCGAAATTTACACAAATGCAACTAAATGTGTCACAACGCAGTGGAATCATGCGCCCGTCTATTTTTAAAGGTGTAATATAAAATTATTGGTGACATTGTAAAGCTTGTTCATCTGTCCTGTTGTCGATAATAAAACAACAATTGCCGTTCTAACTTGAATAGAAGTCGAGATGTAGGAGGTGGGGTTTGCCCGATGCCAGAGGTAAAAGTAGTGGGAAAATGGCCGCAAAATCTTTGTTATTTCCTTAGCTCCAGTGTTCTCGAAAACTGCAAATTGCAGAGTTTAAATGTATTTTGGTCAGTTGCTGTTCTTTATTAACTATTTAATAGTCTTTAAAATCAAGGGTTTGAAGTAGCATTTATATTGTCCTTTCTACCACATAAATATGTTACAACTTTTTGTCCCATTATGTTACTAGGCAGAATAATATTGTGGTGGGACGTCTGTATAGAAAAGCTGTTTTTTATTCCTCTGAACCTTTGTGATCTTTTCTTACAGTGTGCACATGTAGCTCTGGGCTCGCCCTTGTCCTTTCCTGACCTCTCGAACTAACAGTTGAAGTGTTTGAACCTTTAATGTACGTCTTTAGCTAATAGTTGTGTGAAAATGTACCGCCTGTATTTCTTTTCTAACTTTGATCAAAGTTTGCAGGATTGTTCCTTAGAAAACCTTTTTTCTATAGCGGAAGTGGCCTTCTGACCACTCTATTGTTCTGTACTCTCCCTCTCTCTCTCTCTCTCTCTCTCTCTCTCTCTCTCTCTCTCTCTCTCTCTCTCTCTCTCTCTCTCTCTTTCTCTCTCTATCTCCCTTCCTCTCTCTCTCTCTCTCTGTCTCTCTCTGTCTGTCTGTCTGTCTCTGTCTCTCTGTCTCTCTGTCTCTCTGTCTCTTTGTCTCTCTGTCTCTCTCTCTCTCTCTCTCTCTCTCTCTCTCTCTCTCTCTCTCTCTCTCTCTCTCTCTCTCTCTTGTTTCGAAACAACTTTCATTTCCTTTTAATATAATATAGTTGCGCTACATTTATTTCAGGATATAGAGAGAGTGACACCAACCAAAAAGGGTTGGTCAAAGGTGAGGCGTTTGGCTGTGTTCTGTCGGCATTTTGACTTGATCTGTTGCAGTGATCTTGGCACTGTTTGCACGACACGGTTAAAATGCTGACGTTGCGTGTGATGATTTGGCGTGGTTTGAGCTTTTCAGATCAAAAAATGTTTTTCTCACAGCATGGCAATGCAGTTCGCCAAACGCCCAAAAATGGACGCTTATACGTCGTCTATACATGTCTGTGTACAAAATGTCGCTGCATTCAACAGAAACAGAACAAATCGTACCATTTTATGTGTCTTTGGATCGGGCAGTTGTTTAGCTCGCTATTAGTCTAGAAATATTCTTTATAAACCCGGTTTCATCCAAAGTTGGCATTGTGGAAAGACGATTTGGTACCGGAAGATTCGGAAATATAGGCACGGCTCAGACATAATTTATGAATTATCGTTGTGTGTTCTTAAGACTCGGGAGAGCAAGAACACGTCCCCGATTATGACGTCAAATCAGGCAGCCAATGAGCGCAGATTGACGTCTATCGTTGGCCTACAGTCTCTCTCTCTCTCTCTCTCTCTCTCTCTCTCTCTCTCTCTCTCTCTCTCTCTCTCTGTCTCTCTGTCTCTCTCTGTCTCTCTCTGTCTCTCTGTCTCTCTCTGTCTCTCTCTGTCTCTCTGTCTCTCTCTGTCTCTCTGTCTCTCTTTCTCTCTCTCTCTCTCATTCTCTCTCCCAAACAATCTTTGCCCTTTTCCTTTTTTTTTTCTTGTGGGAAGGGGGGGGGGGTAAAAATAATCGCATCTGTGTCTTGTTACGCAAGAAAGCAGGATTTCGAAAGTAGGGATTTAATTAGCTTGCAGGCTGCTCCTGAAATTTCTTATAGATTTCATAAATGTGTATTTATTGTGGTATCTCGTATTCTAGGGTTACATGCAGCTAGTTTTGTTGTTGTGTTTCTGTTGTTGTTCGGGGTTTTTTTCGTGATTACGTATGCATGACGGCACATTAAATCAAGGCAACTGGTGGGTGCAGGGTTTTTCTTTTCACTTTTAGCATAAAGGAATATTATAAATTACCCAGTACCAGAATGAACATTTCTGTAATGTTTAAGGCTTCTTGCTTCTTTTTAACCTTGTCTCTTGTGATGTTTTGTTTAGTTTTTCCCTCCATTTTGCTCTTGGTTTCAAAATCACTGAAACAGGTTTTGGCTCGTTGTTTTGGGTTCAATGGCCATTGGGGTTTCTTTTGTCTGTTCTTTATCTCCTGTGTTCTTCTCTGACTCCCCCCCCCTCTTTTTATCATTCATTAATCTATCTGTTTTGTTCTGTGGAAAATATGTTACTTACAGTTATGCCTGTGAGGCAAAGAGATATGTTTTAAAATACATCAAAACGAAACCTTTTGCCTTCAATGTCACCTTCCTGGACCATGGTCCTTTCTTATGCTCTTGATTAGTTACTACTTTATATTTATATGCTACTCTTTTTGCCACTTCTAACTTTCCCAAACTTCGAACATCTTTTCCATATTTCCATTCGACTACCAACGCTCCCAAACACTTAACTAAGAAACGTCATTGTCTGAGTGCAGTTATCCGTCTATAAGACCCTCATTTCTTATTACAAAATAGTCATGTATCTAAGGGGTTCTTTTCCACTGTCTTAATGAAAACATTCAAATACCTGTCATGATAAAGACTATGTCACAAGTAAAACAAAGTCACATTGTTTATTTTTTCAAACGGCGTCCAACCACTATCCCCCGGGCAAAGTCTATTCCCCTCCTCTCCGTCACATCTAGTATTGTTTACCTATGCTGAAGAGAAAGTTCGGAGATAAAATTAAAGGATTGGAGGAGCTGAAGGATGGAGAAGTTGCGCCATGGCTTGGGTGCACATAATTATTTCTCTCCTGTGTGAATGATTTTAAAGTGGGTGGAAGGAGGATACAGTGTCGTCTTGAAATCTCAATGGCCAGATGATGTCTGGGGTTTTTGTGTTGTTGTTGTTTTTAGTTTGTTGTTGTTGTTGTTGTGGTTTTGTTTTGTCTTGTTCTTTTGTTGTTGTTGTTGTTTGTTTGTTTGTTTGTTTTTTGTAATTCTTTGTTTCTTTATATTGGAGTGCTCCTGTTTAAGTCGGGGCTGAATTATCTCCCCTCGAAAGATTACTGTTTGATCAATGATTCTCGACACTGCAGAAACTCATGTGTGCCCCCCCCCCCCCCCCCCCCCCCCCCCCCACTCAAATCCTTTTCTTAAAAAGAAAAAAAAAAACAACCAAAAAAACAACAACAACCAAACAAACCCAAAAAAAACCCTCTATAGTCTGGGACTCTTCATAATCGTGAAATAAGCCACATCAAGTTCACTTAAAAACATCAATAAGTGTTCTTGCTCTTTATGTTTATGCGTCAAAATTTGTTTGAGGATGAATGCATGTTGGTATATAAGTATGGTTGATTGTATTTGTTGTCAATATATGTGGGAAAGGAAGGGGAGAACTTTACTTAGACGAGTCTTTTGTTTTGTTATGTTTAATTTTTAGCGAGTTTTTTTTTCTTAATGTGCGATTAAGATTTTAAGTTTTGACAATCTTTATATCATACTGTGGGTCCTTCTTGATTTATGGTCATATATGGAATGTGAATGAGAATTTCCAGAGATGAAGTTCAGCTTACTATCCGCCCACCCCGAGAGAGAGAGAGAGAGAGAGAGAGAGAGAGAGAGAGAGAGAGAGAGAGAGAGAGAGAGAGAGAGAGTGGGAAGGGGGGGGGGGGTGATATCAGCTTCAGCGGTAGAAGAAGAGTTGCACGTACACCCCTCCCCTGAGCTCTGTAGACACATGGGAGATGATGGAGTCTTCCGGAAGAATCCTTGTGACATGAACAAGTTAAGTCACAACTCAGAAGCACCTTAAACTTTCTTTGATTAATTAGCAGACTTTTTGTGCCTTGAGTCATGTCTTGCACGGCTGGGCTCAGTTTACGATGACTTTTGTGAGGGAACCAAATGTTTGTTATGTAAAGGTGCTAATTTTGCATAAGCTAATCTTGTGGTAGAAGACATTTTTCCAGACAACTTTCTTAAGCTCAAAGTGGCTTTAACATATGGTCCGATTTTATGATCGATACAGGGTTTAGATTTCTCAACGATATGCCTGACGGAACCCTTTGCGGGCCTAATTAGTCAAGTACATTTGTAGTCTAAGCAAGCGTGACATGTGCCCAAATATTTAGCTACCTCGGTGACGGCGTCCGCATGCTGTTGCGAAATATATTATTAAGTGTTTATTTTTAAATAGCTCTGTGAAGTATCCCTTCTCAGACCGAGTTTTAACGCGGTGGCACCCACTGCTCCTCGTCAAATATGCTCCGTCACCTGTGTCTGCTGAAGCAAAAAATAAAAGCTTTTTAATTCTCATCTTCGCCGCATACTTCCGCCAGAGCGCCTCTCCTTACAATAACAGGGACCCAGATATTGGCCCCTTGTTCTGTTCTTCCCTCCACCACTTTAGCCACTGGAACAGCTCCGGCTCAAGCCTGTGGCCTTGAATTGACTTGACACAAGCATGTCCCTTCCACAGCTCGCTAATCCCTCTTCTCCGCTGCTGGATAATCTCGGCTTAGCCGCTGGCCGGAGTTGGCCCACACCTCGTGGAGTGTTTGGTTCACTTTCTGCACTCTGTCACCACAACCCTATTGCAATGCTTTGTTGTACAGTTGTTGTTGTTTTTTTTACGGCATTTTAAAAGAAAATTAACGCATCCATCCCAGAGTGTGGAGATTTGTTTTAACGCTCTTCTTTGATAATACCGTAAACGAAACCAGTGGCTCTTCCCACAGGGTATATATTTTTATCTTGTCATAACATTATTAACATTGTTTATCTTTTTTTTAAAATCAGTACACGGATTGGAAGAAAAAACAAACTGTGAATTGATATTTCATATCCCAATTCTATTTAAGAGGGGTGACATATAACTTTACTGCTGCTCCTGATAATTGAGTTTAATCAAATGACTTCCGTCTAACATAACAGAGCTATAAGATGTATCTAGCCCAATATTTTGATTCGATTTCTTACTGTTACCCAATACTCCTTCGCGCCCAGCCTTCGTCCCTTCACCCCGCCCCCCCCCCCCCCCCAAAAAAAAACAACACACACACACATACACATACATAAACACACACACACACACACACACACACACACACACACACACACATTCATCCACTCCATGTTCCTTTACCCACGTAAAAACCTTTTATCTCTCTAAACAAGTGAAAACGATTATCCAGCCAACTGTGTGATCAGAAGTCTCTTTGCCTTTTGCTTCTTCTTCTATTGTTGGTCTATCAGTAGAAAATCTATAGTTCTAGAGAAATCTATTAGTTTGTGAATTGGTATGTTCTTACATGACGCGGTTTGTAATAGCTAAATGTAGCGACAAGACACACTTGCCTTGTCTTTTTTTCAGTGAGAGCTGTCTTTGTAAACAGGCCAACTTCCCATGTTTTTATCGCAGCATAACCTAGACGTAGATTGGCCTTTTCATGACGTAACTGTACTACCTGTCTGCAATGTAACGTACAACACAAGAAGCGAGTGTCTTTCACAGCATGCCTTAATTGTCATTATTCGTGTTTGTCTTCTAGGCGAGCATGTTTTTAAACGTGTATAAATTTCTGTTGCCACTGTATTTCGCCCTAGATTTTCCTGATAAAGGAGTCTTGTTGGTGGGAAATTAGCAGAGAGACATAATGGCTGTCATATAGTTGTGTTTAATGGTAACATAAGGCATGGCATGTATGACTTAGTGTCAGTGGTATCTTCAGTCTGCTGGCATGAATTCATCTTAATTATTTTTTTTAATGCCGATATACGGTCAGGGCCAGATGTAGTCCACGAAATAACGTTTGCTATTTTTCTAAAAATAATATTAGAACGTGTAACACAATATGGTGATACCTGTATACGTAATGTAACATTTGGCACATGCTCTTTCGAAAAATCATGTGGCATATCTGAATTGCATAGTTTTACGTCGTATCAACAGCGAGGGGAGCCTATTAAATAGAGGATTTGGTGCACCCTTTGGTGAAACAGTGGCCTATATTATTATTATTATTATTATTATTATTATTATTATTATTATTATTTCATTATAAAGTAACAATAGATGGAATCTGAGTTATTGATCAGAAACAGTAAGACGGAAGGTAAAGGAAGGTCACAAAGTGAGTTCTCTCTGTGTTCATTCAACGAATGTGTCTTCATCAATGTTCTAAAATGTATTAAGTCATACATTTGGCGTAGTGCTGGGAGAAGGGTGTATCTTGTGTCTCCAAGAACGTGTTTTCATTTATCACCAACGAGTCTATGCTATGGACAGTTAAAAATTGCAATATTTATTTACTGGCGAGGTATGCAGTTTCAGCAAAATCCACCAATCGACTGTTGCTATAGTTGCATTATTATTGTAGTGCAGCTTTTGATTTCCCGTTTTCGTTGAGCATAATCGGAAAAAGATCCAAGTTTCTGTTTATTGACAATGCAATCGGGTATTCCACGTCATGCTAGATCTAGCTCTTGATGACTGGAATGTTCAGTAGCGCATATATTATTAAAAAGGGCGATGAACCCTTTTCCTCAAAAGTGACAAATAAAGTTGTATGTCTTTGTCGACTTAGCTTGTTTAACGTTTCTCAACGCATATCACATACGTGAGCCATCTCACACAGTTGTCTGAAAAGTCTGATGCATTCGTATTTTCTCACTTGCCATGCCCATTCCACTATTTTGTTGGGTTTGCTCATAAAATCGTTCTAATAAATTATCCTTTCAGAGGGCTTGCAGAAGCCTGCGATCATTTTTTGGTCTTCTTTTTGTGGAAGGATACCGACATAATTTCGTTGAAATTATTTTACATATTTATCTCTGTAGGTGGCAGCAGCGGCAATCACAGCGAAACAGCAAGGGGACAGTAACGATGACCCTGTTATCATTAAAGGTAACTTCGGCCAAACAATGCTTTGAAATTTTACTTACACATCTGTATTTCCAGCATTTTGTCAGTCTGTCTACCCAAGCAAAGGCCCTTTCGTATATCTACTCGCTCGTCCACTGATCCATTAAAAAAATATCTATGCTCATGTTTTTACTCATTGTCATGATGTCGTGACTTTGTGTACGGAGTAAGTACTTGGGCGTATGTTTTATTTTGTTTGTGTGTGTGGGGGGGGGGGGATACATGTGTGTGTGTGTATGTGTGTGTGTGCGTGCGTGTGTGTGTGTGTTTGTGTGTGTGGGGGGGGGGGGATACACTTGTTTTTGTTATTTTTTAAATAAATTGATTTTGTTTTTAAGAGGCTTTGTGCATCATTACTGTTTCTCTTTCAAGAAAGCTTTGTAAGCAGAAGACTTTTTCAGATGCTTTCCCGACGTTTTCGTTAGATCATTCTGTTTCTAGCTGGTGACTTCATAGGTAGTCATGTTATAAATGTAGTCTGCTTTAAGCGTATCCCCTAGTCCGATATAACTTTGCTTTGTCCTGTTCTTCCAGCGGACTCCCTCCTGGACCCAGAAATCGGAGCACTTGAGGGCCAGGTCATTGACCGCAACTGTGACTGTTGTCAGAGATTTTGCTGCTGCTACATCAGTCTGCTCAAGATGCAGAACGTCTTCTACACGTTTGTCCAGGACCCTCTGTTTGACTTGGTCATCACGATCTGTATCGTCCTGAACACCGTGTTTCTGTCTTTAGAACACCATAATCAGGACTCCGGCTTAACGCTCGCTCTCAACATTTCCAATTACGTAAGGATTTATTTTCAGTCCTAACAATGTATATAGTCAGAGATAGAATATGGTGGTGAAGTATTCAATGTGAGCAAAAATTTGTTGTCAAATTCTCCCCCATTCAACAAATGCTTATGAGGAACTGTATTTTAGGAGAGGTATCTTGCTATCAGGTTTTGGTTATAACCACAGTACATTTACTATAATAATAATAATAATAATTTTGATATGAGGTAGCTTAGGGAGACAGGAATCATTGCTAAGATTGTGGCCTTGTTTAGATCGGCAATGGATTGTTATTCGGCAAGATTTCGTTAGTCTGTGACATAGATTTAACTCTTTTTCATGTTCAGTCAACGACCTCTATACGAGATCAATAAGGAGAAGGTTTCACGGCCTCAGGGAACTTTCAAAGAATGGTGTGTTGTTACATCTCTTTAGACTAGAATTCTGCTTTTTGGCCAGTTGTGTGTTCTACCTGCTACTTTCAAGTAAAGCTGTGTAACAGTGGAGTGGTGAGAATAATTTCTTCGATAATGAATATTATATTATGCTGTTTTGTTTTTGTTTTTCAGATATTTACTTCGGTGTTCATCATTGAAGCAGTGTGTAAGATTATCGGCCTGGGCAAGTACTACTTCATGAGCGGCTGGAACATCTTTGACCTGATCATCGTCATCGCCAGCGTCCTGGACATGGGTCTAGAGCAGGTGGACGGGCTCAGCGTTCTCCGGACCTTCCGCTTGGTGAGAAATGCACGCTGTTGGTTGGCGTGTAGGCGTGCTACGTCTGCAGGCTGTTGAATTCTACTAAGCCCCGAAAGCAGAATTTTACTTGAGAGAGAAAAAAACTGCTTTATTCTTTTTAATAATTGTACCTACATTATGTTTTTTTCTGCTTTTTTTATTTACAAGATTTGAATTTTGAATTTCGATCACATATTTTTGTGCACTTGCAAACAATACCACTAATTAAAAAACTAATTTTTCAAACTTCAAAATCGTCGGCTTAGTTCGTTTAAGTATGTGGCTAACAATAAGTTTTCACAATTTAAAAAGGAAAATATCTTTACACGATTGTTCCTCGCCTGATAAATATGTTTAGGCTTAGCTGGATTCCACAGAAAAAAAAGTTTATTGATTAAATTCTGAGTGATCATGATTCAAGATCACTTTGTTTTGAGAGATGGATTGCTGAGGAAAAAATTTATTTGCAAATCCTTTTGAATGTACTCTTCAGAACGTTGAGCATTTGGTATTTGCTATGAATACATTATGAGAGTTTGGTGTTGTAGATTTCTGGTAGTCCTGCTGTTGGTTTCTCCCTGTTTTAACATGCTGTTAATCTTAGTGCATTCTACAGATTTACTTGCTGACAATCTTTTTTTGTATTGACTTTTTTCTTCATTCCTAGGATGATCATGTATTCATAACTCTCCCTGCTCTGTTATTTAAACCTACGAACTACGTATTCCCTTCCTCAGCTGAGAGTGTTCAAACTGGCCCAGTCGTGGGCCACCATGAGACTGTTGCTGACCATCATTCTCAGCACTCTCGGGGCCCTCGGTAACCTGTGCATCATTCTTGGCATTGTCATCTACATCTTTGCTGTCATCGGTCTGCAGTTGTTTCGTGAGGATTACATCGATGCCAACTTTGGAGACGACGGAACACCAAGGTGACTTTTTTTTATGCCTTACGACTTAATTGTGTGAATGTTAAAAAAGATCTTCAAAAGAAAAGACTCACCTCTTGGGGTTATTTTTCCCCTTATTTATTTATTTTTTAATTATTTTTTTTTTTTGGGGGGGGGGGGGGTGATGTCATAAATTTCTGGCATTCTCCTGCTGACTTTTTCCATCCACTTGATGTATCTGATTTCAATAAATTCATTTTGGAGAACCATCATCATTAGGTTTTTTATGAGGTCATAAATGATTGGCATTTCTACAAGAAACCTATCGTTTTCATCGGTGGAAAAATTCATCTTGTCGACCGGACCTGATTAAGGTTGAAGAGTGGACTTTTTCCTTGTTTAGAATCTTAATTGAGCCTCGGCTACCCAAGGTGATGTCCAATAATTTATCAACTGAGTTAAATACTTCCTCAGAACGAGAATGTAAGAACAATACATGAGGTTTCTGAGAGATAAACATTTTTATTGTCTTCCCAACAGTCTTTCAGCGTGTGCTTTCAAGTTTTGTAATTGATTCATAGCGGGGTTTTTTTTTTAACAAATCACTTTTCTCCATTTTTGCCAATCAAATCATTTACTGTTGTTATTTAATTCATTATTATATATAATAGCCTTGTGCTTTAATTACATCTCAGGTGGAATTTCAAGGACTTCTATCGATCGATGCTGATGATATTCCGAGTTCTGTGTGGGGAATGGATTGAGGCATCTTACCAGTGTATGAGAGCTAGTAATGAGCTCTGCATGGTGGTCTTCTTGCCAGCTTTAGTTTTTGGAAACTTTATTGTGAGTATTATATCCTACCCCCGCCTTCTCTCCCTTTCCGTGTTTTTTCTCCAATTTATTCCACATAAGCATTCTTTACAAGTGCTCTTGGGTAAAGTAAAGTTGTTCCCGCATCCGATCCGGACATTGGGGATTGCCTTGTTAGTGAGACAACTTCCTGAGCCTTCGTCATATTGTGGTAGGGTGGCCAGTTCCTTTCCGCGCCGCCTTTACTTCCCCAACTGGAAGTTAGGTACCCATTACTGCTGGGTGGGTAGAAAGAGGCGAAAAAAATCCGTGTCCGAACCGAGGCTCGAACCCGGACTTTCCGCTTCAAAGACGAGCGCACTAACCGCTCCTCCACCGCACCCTCTAGGATAAAGAAGGAAAACAGAGTATGAGAGTTGCATATACCTTTTGCACACATGAAAGACAACTCTCAAAAGATGAAGGTGAGCATGCCTTGCAGTAGAATCTATACAATGTAAGTTACAGACTTGTAAAAGTGGCATACGGTTGCTACATATCCCTATTGCAGCTTGGTCATTGCTGTTCCTTTTATGCTTACCCATGAACATTTTTGAAAAGTCAAGGCTTTGGGCTTTACATATTTGTGAAAAGTTCATTCACCAGCAGCAGCCCCGCCCTCTGTCTAAATACCAACATACCAACAAAGGGATGTATGGCATGCTGAAGAGATGTTAAGAGTGCCTTTTCAAAATGGACTGGGACTTCATGAAAGGCCATGGATTTGACTGTTTAACAAATAATGATCATTCACATGGACATCAGTTGCAGTATGAGCTGAAGAGCAAACCAGCAGTTACGCTCCTGAGATCCTTAGGGGAAAGGCGGAAGCAGAATGGAAAGTACTTTCTCTAGCGCCCTCTAAATAGAGTTAAAAGTGATTCCGATTTCTCTGTATTTTGCAGGAAAACAAAAAATGGGCTAAGAAAAGAAACTGAAAACGCATAAGAATATTTAGCAGAAAAGGAAAGGCTGACTAGTAAACCAGCTATAATAAGTAAGAAAAACCTACCTTTTTTGTTGTTGTTGTTTTGGGGTTTTTTTATACTTTAAAAAAATCAACAACAATCTGACAAGAACTGTTTAGTGCACTGAGAAGTTTTGACTGTTGATTGCAGGTTCTCAACTTGTTCTTGGCCTTGCTGCTCAATGCGTTTGCCAGTGATTCTTTAGACAAACAGAGAGAGTCCAGCGTAGAAAGGTCCAAGTTCCTCCAAGGATTCGACAGACTCCGACAGCTCTGCTGTTGTTGTTGCCCTCGCCCTAATGGTAAGGTGGAACCCACGACTGACGCAAATCAAAATGCATCTGAAGGCCAGGAAATGACAGATGATTCCAAAGGTGATAGTCTGCACGAATATACGGGTGACCGATGCCTCAGGTCTGCTACATATTTACTTTTTTTAAAAGCAGATTTGAGGCATTGGAATGTATCAATACTAACCTCCACTAACATAACTATATTCCCGTCTGTGATTTGCTGTGCCTCACATTACTCACATTTCTGAAAGTAAGAAGAATCCACATAGTTTGTTCGCACATTAAGAAAAGAAATGGTTTCACCCAGTTTTATGGCAGCACCCAGATGCACTTTTGATTAATACTTTGTTTGTTATGAATTGTTTGTTCCATGGACGTTATTACAGATTTTTAAAATTACAAATTTGTCTTTAAGAAAGGTTGAAAAAATTTCACAAAGCTTTACTTATCACAAGAATTTAATGTTTTCAATAGATATGTAGTATAACAGAGATGTGTCTTGTATTAGTCTCTCTTTCAAATCCAATGATAAAAAATGTTCTATTTTCATTTATATTTGTAGAGAATTTATTTCAAGACACATTTTTATAAACACGCACTGAAAAGCACTGTATGTTTTATTCTTAGCCTTATCATAATGTCTGAAAATCCTGCTGTTGCAGTATTAATAAGAGCCCGATTTTAGCACGGATTATAACAATATTTCTGTAATATACATGTACATGTAGTATTTTTATATAGCAATATCATTTTTGTTTGAAGTCAGTATTGTTAATATTGGATTTTCCTTTTATGTAATGTTTCAGTTTCCTTTTTGGGTGCACTTTGTATTTCTAAAATCAGTATTGTTAATGTTGGAATATTATATATATATATATTTCCCCCCCCCCCTTTTTTTGAGTTGTCTTTGTATTTCATACAAAGGCAATTCAGATATTGATCAAGTTTGTGGCTTTGACCTTCTACTCATCTTTCTTTTTTAATTTGTATTTTCAATGGTTCCTGTGGTCGCACTATTTGGTCTTAAATGTAGTTCTGTTCTTGTGTACTCCCTGTGCAATTTGTGAAAATTAACAAAGAAAGTTTTTGTATTTATTTGTTCTTCTTGTTATCTCTTATATTGTTTTATTTTGTTTATTTCTTTCATGTTTTGAATCTATATTATTAATTTTTTTTATTTGGGGGCGGGGGTATGTGTGTTTGTGTGTGTGTGTGTGCGTTGGGGGGGGGGGGGTTGTTTGGCTGTTGGGTTGGGGGGGGGGTTGGGGGGGCGGGAGGGATATGATAACTCTGGACTGTACATGTATGGTAAGTCATGAATACGTTTAAGTTTCCTGCATATAATTTTTTTTAAAAATAGATACGATCTATGTGTGTGTTAAATTATTTTATTGACACTAGCAGCACTAACGTAATCCTCTGGATGGTCGTTACCATCATTGCTTGCACAAATTGGAACCAATTGTATATATAACTTTATAATAACCCATATTCTCATTTATTTGCTTCACTCTTTTTTGTTGTTGTTGTTGACCTTCCTACTTTTGCGCCCCATCCTCTCCAGCCCTTCTCATCTTTCCTTCACATCATACCCTCCTTCTTGTGCTCAATCTTCTCCTTCCTTTTGTATATATATATACCATAAATACAATGATCGTATTGGAGCTATCAACATAAAGATAATAATTATGTTATATCGAAGGAAATAATGTAAGGGAATATTGTAATTTGGTTTTAGCTATTGCAGTATTCTGTTCTCAGAGTGTTGTTCTATTAGGCTAAAGATAATTTTTCCTTTAATGCAGTCCTTAAAATACTTTTGAGTAAATGTTTGTCTGTTACAAGAGATGAAATTGTTAATAATTATTTCTTCCAGCATGGAAAAATAGTGGGTATGAGTTTCTAATCTCTTTAATATTGTTTTTGTTGTTGTTGTTGGGTTCAGAGAATGTCTATCTCAAGTAACTCAAACGCCTGTCAAAAATGAAATTCGGGTGATGTCTTGTGTAGCTTAGTCTTTATTTCTCACACTGAGAATTAATGTATTATATTTTCAGTTGTACACATTCTTGTATTGTTGACATTATTTTTTTGCTGATTGATGTGAAGAATAAATAAACATTTTAAAGGCATAGTTATACTATAAGAAAATATTGATAGAAAAAAATGCTGATTGTTTTGTGCTTTTTATTATATGAACTCATTGAAAGCTGGAAAAAGATCAATAACTTTGAAGATAAAATGTGTTGTTAGAGATCAAATCCAAGAGTCAACTTTTATAACACAACCAAGCCTATTTATTTAACCTTCTGACTCTTTGACCATATCATTTGTAGGCACTGGTATCTCCAACGATAGGATTATATCCGAAGAGGATTTGATATCTTCACCCACCTCAGGAAGCAAGGAAGTACTTAACATCAAGGCAGCCAATGGAAATGCCAAACCCAACACAAAAGTAAGAGAGATACATATTTTGTTAGTTTTTGTGAGTGAATTACGAAATCCATAATATTCTCTTGCCTTTCTCCTTTCCTTTCTTTCAAATTCTTTTTCTTTCATATAAGGGGAACGTTTAAGAATTCTAGGGTTGATGTCTGTGTTGTATACATTACTGGTCATTCAGGAATTTGTGTGCTACCTCTGGTGAGCTTAATTTGAATATGTGGTTTAAATCCTAATAAAAGTTTAGATCGCTTTTGTCTTTTAAAGTCAAATTGTTTTTTCTTGGAGTCTACTCCAGGCTTATGGTCTTTTTTCATGATCACTTCGCCAGAGAAAGTTCTAAATGTGAGGTGGTATGAAAGTAAGGGTGTTATCTCACTCTTTAGACCTCGGGCATTTGTTTTGCAGTTTGTCTACTTCATTTTGTCGTATAGTATTCCATAGTTCCTTCAAACACCATGTTTACGTTTCTTCTCAATGCTGTTCCAGGACAAAAAAGATGCTTTTGAGACTAAGACTAAAAGACTTCAGTTTGCCAGTTTTCGGTCGGCAATAGACTCCAAGGATAGTTCTAAAGGTACGGAGAGTAAGAATCAGAGTACAGAACAGGAGGAAGGTGAAAACACCCAAGCAGACGCAGCAAACGAGAAGGAAGAAGAAGAAGTGGACACCAGTCCAAAGAGCTGCTTCCCTGAATGGGCAAGATCTCGGTAAACTTCTGTGATTTAATGTCTTCCCTTGAATTTTTCTTTTCCATCTGCCGTTGATAATAGACATTTGGGATAGTAAATGGGTTTATCATTTTTATAGCTATTTTTATTTTCGCAAGATTTGCCTCTATTCGTTTCTCCCCCTTAACCATTATTTAAAGAGGACAGATAATTTTCAGAGCCAACTGACGCAAGAATTATGATCTTGGACCATTGCTCAGCATTTTATTGCTCATATTCATGTTCCTGGGGGGGGGGGGGGGGTTGCTGGTTCTGTTTCCAAAGGTGTGTGTTGAATTGGTTGGTAGATAAATGACCAGACATGTGTGGTTCAAGTGCTGGCAGTTGTAGAATATCTTAAGAACCCTTTGGTCTTCCATTTCTTCCATGCGTAGCTGCCAACCAGTATGTAAAAATGCACTAAATATGGTTTTGAGGGTCTGAGTACAGAAGTAAGAAAATACGTTTTCTCAGTTTAATAGTATTGTTCCTCATAGACTTGCCGATAAAGAGAAATTATGAACTTTCGATGTTACCATAGTTAAAGATTTTTACTAAATATTTCTCACTTTCTTGTTGCAAGTCTGCTTTGAAAAGCTCGAATTTATTGAATGCAGAATGTGTGTGAAGGGTTTGGAGGGGGATCCGTCCAATGCACATCATCTTGACCCACTATACTTTGTGGGTTGAGTTTGTTTTTGTTGTTGTTGTTTTGTTTTTGTTTTTTTGTGTGTGTTTTTTTGGGGGGGGGGCTGGGTCTGAAAAGTTGGCAGCTGCAGCTATGTAATTGAGCTGGCTTTTGCAGGCGAAGATTTTATGCTAAAGATTGAGAGCCCATTTCTAATTGTTTGTTTTACTTTAAAATTGAGCTCTTTTTTAGTGTAAATCTGTATACCCTTTCTGGCCAAAATTGGGTCAAACTTTACTTCAGTTGTGTGTTTACCCACATATAAGACAAATGAACGTGGAAACAGTTGTTGTGCCAGAACACTATTATTATTTTCTCATACCTGTGCTACTGTCTGTCTGCAGGATGAGCTGGCTCGAAAAATACAACGAATCGGATTGTGGACAGTGCTGGCATAAGTTTCGCTGTGCTGTGAAAAAAGTGGTGGACCACAAAATCTTCGAGTCGATTGTACTTCTTGTTATCCTCGGCAGCAGTCTTACCTTGGTAATTGCTCATTTGTATTCTTGAGAAACATTATTTATTTGAAGCTTCCAGGTAGTTTATTGAGCTGGCAGTCTTCTCTTCTTTTGTCTTGGTCGTTACTTTCTTGTTCTTATTCTCCTGTTGTACATCCCATCAGGACATACTGTATGTGCTCATGTGATTTTTTGTAACCTCATAGTCGCCTCTGAAATATCAAAATGTCCTTTGGCAGGTAGACTTCACTCTTTCTTCCCAAGGATTTCACAATGTCCTTTTTATCTGTCATTATTCATGTCTGCCTTTTTAAATTTTTATAATATATACTGTTCACAGCAGCAGCATTTATGGCGTAATGGTCATACTCTACTTCACTTCTCGCAGAAGTTGTGAGTTTGAATTATGAGTAGGGAAGTTATTTCATCAAGTAGATTCATTTGTCTGCTGGAATACTGTAGCCCGCTCAGCCCAGCCTGAACCCGACACTCAGGGTCAAAGCAGCCAGTCTCCTAAATTATCTCATTTGGAGGCGTGGAGGATTTGCCACCCCTACACTATTCATTCGTTGGTTTATCAATGTCTTTTTATGTCATCTTTTCTGTAAATCCACCAGCCCAGCTTCAGCTTATTTATGTCTTGCCGTTGTCTTGGTATAACGTAGCGGTATTTACTGGCCACGCACAGTTTGCTGTGATCTTAAACTTCTCTTTCCAGGCCTTTGAAGACATCTATTTATATCAAAAGCCAACAATGGAAGAGGCGCTGAAGTACTGTAATATCATATTTGCTGCCTTGTTTGCACTGGAAATGGTTCTAAAAATCATTGGACTTGGAGCAACGGAATATTTCACTAGTTTCTGGACTTTACTGGATTTTTTCATTGTCTGCGTGAGTATATTTTGCTTTACCCTTTCTTAATTTTTTAAAATTGTGTCATAATATGTTTCTTTGTTCATAAAATTGCTTGTGTTTAAAAGTTTTCTTTTATGAGGATCTTCTTCACCCCTATCACTCGTTTCATCAGGCGATCAAAGTTATCTATGTGTCTGTCTCTCTGCCTTTCTGTCTGTCTGTCTGTCTGTCTGTCTGTCTGTCTGTCTGTCTGTCTGTCT
>NW_004797305.1:807275-819509 GCF_000002075.1 Aplysia californica
AAGCAGCAAAGAAGATCCTTGCAATTAAATTCAGAATACCTCACATCTAATAGACATTGATGGTTAGTCATTTTCTCAAGTGAATATCAACATGAATAAAAATTCTTTCGTATCATCATCATTGTGAGCTTTTCCGTCTTTCTTTGTAATTTGTGAGATAACAACAAAAAAATAATTGTGCACGTCCAAGTGATGACTGTTCGTGTATATGTACACACACACACACACACACACACACACACACACACACACACACACCCATACACACGCATACACACACACAAACATACCCAAAAGACTTTATACAACCGTTGAATTTAGCTCCTCTTCAAGAATTGACTTTTATTTGAGCCATTTCCACCTGAATGCACGTGTCTTAGGACAAAGGAGTCAGTCCTGTGTTAAACAAAAGGTGATCAATTCTTCGTAACTGTTTCTATTTTGCTTCTTTTTTTTTAACATTTTTTTTTTCACATTTTCTCTTTCAGATTGTGGTAAATGCTCTCATGAATGCCATCCCCGCCATTGTCAACGTCCTCATGGTGTGCATGGTATTTTGGCTCATATTCAGCATCATGGGCGTTCAGTTCTTCGCCGGAAAGTTTTACAAATGTGTGAACGTTACCACTGGCGAAAGGATAAGCCACGTGATCACCCCAAATCGAAATGCCTGTGACAGCACCAGCGGGACAGAGTGGGAGAACTCAAACGTCAACTTCGATAACTCAATTGCTGGATTTCTTGCTTTGTTTCAAGTGGTGAGTCTTCCTTTAACTGAAAATTCGGTGTAATTGTCTGAGATAAGAGAATACATAGGTGGTAGGCCTACAAGTGGTTTTGTGTTGGTATCAAATGTTTAAATGCAATGTCTTTTGTACTTTGGTTGAGATTTTTGTGGTCATCATTATTGTCGTTCTCAGCCTGCACCACGGTATAAGCCACGGAAAACACGTTCCATCTTTCTCTATCCTGTGCTTGCCTCTTGATGTTATTCCATGTCTTCCCACTTTTCTGTACATCGAGTTCTATGAAATCCTGTTTTCATGTAAATTTTATTAACTTATACCATACAACCCATATCATTAGATTTGCTAAAAATTTCCTTATGACGTGAAGCACTGTTTTTGGGTTTTTTAGTTTTTTTTAAATTTTGGTTGTTTTTTTTGGTGGGGGTAGGGATGTCATTTCTGCAGGTTTTGGAAGGTAGAAGAATGGTAACATATAGATTATATATTTGATTAACGATTATAGTGTGAATTAGTGAAAAGATTCAAAAGAGACACAAAATTATTGAGTTGCAGGTCCACTTTGGGTTACATGTACAATCTCATTTTGTTCAATTATTTATATTTTGAACCTGAAGGGCAGTTTACGTCCATTTACCTCTACTGTTTTGGCTACTCTTTTAAGCTTGTGAGTTTGGTTCAAGTTTAAGTTTTCTTTTGACTTGATTCATTTGATACTGATCATTTCTATTATTTGTCACTCAGGCAACATTTGAAGGCTGGATGGAAATCATGTCAGATGCTGCTGACACTACAGATGTAAGAAATTTAGTCTTTCTATTTGTTTTAGTTTTACCTCTAATCCCACCCTGTTGCAGTCATCTTTTACTTTCTTTTTATTTGTCTTCTTGTATTGAATGATTTGTTGTTTTTATTTTATTTTTTTATTTTTTTGTTTCACAAAATTTATTTTGCTCTCCTTGTCTATTACTTTTCTTTTCTTTTCTGTGCATGTTTTTTTTTCTCCATATTTCTTGATTTATCTTTGTCATTTTTTTCCCATTTCTCCGTGTCTTTTTGTTCTCTGCCCCTATCGTTTTATCAAATAATTGTCTTAAACACTTTCTTCACTTGTTGATGAAAATCCATAGCCCATTAATCTAGATGCTGATATAAAAATGGGCATGTATGAATACTTTCTAAATAATGCTCTTCTAAAAAGAAGTCATAGCAGTTCAATTTTGTGTTTAATTATGTCAGTAAAGGTACCTGCTTCTGTGATGTACGCTGCTGAAATTATTGTTACAAAAAATTTAGTCGTCACGACAGAAAAAAGGAAAGAGAGAGGGGATTAAGAGTTTGAAAACATTTCAGAGTTTAAAACTGGACGAAATAATCAACATTAAGTAAACGGCGGTGAGAAATACTGTTGAAGCTCTTTGTTAACTGTGATTTTGAAGTTGTTTTTCTATTACTTTAAATGGTGCTATCTGTAATTAGGATACCGCACTGCAGTACTTTTAGGTACGTTTTAACAATTTGTGCTCTTCTACATATAGGTATTATGACCATATGAGTATTTTAGTTCATAGGAACATGTTTAGGAGGAGTGTGAAGTTGACACACTTGTTTCTAGAGACATTTTTGTTAATGAATTTTGTTTGACAAAGAGTGTCCTTTTTAGGTGGAGAAAGAAATGTGTTAAACTTTCTTTTCTCTTTTTCTGAAGCAACGTTATCATTTTTGTTTTGTTTCAGTGTCAAACTGAACACTCTTACGATTATTTCATTTTTCTCTTTATGGGCCCTTCTGCTGAATGCTACGTAAAGGTTATGACAAGCTCATACCACAGAATACACTAATAAAAGTATTGAGTAAACTGATTGTTTTCCTATATTTGCATCAGCCTTATAATTATATTGACTGTTTGATGCAGTGATAATGCAGTCTCGTGCTTTTTGTTTCAGGTGGATCAGCAACCCATACAGGAGAACAGCAGCCTCTCCTACTTGTACTTCGTGGTCTTTATTGTATTTGGGGCTTTTTTCTCGCTTAATCTCTTCATTGGTGTCATCATTGACAACTTCAACGTACTGAAGAAAAAGGTATGCCAAGATGATTCTCAAAATTTGCGAAAACAACCTCTCACTATACATTATGCGCTCACTTTGAGAATACATATATTATGATTTGCTTGAAATCTATATTATGTAAAATACTGTTGATCTTCCAACCTGGACAGTGTACCAGAGCCATGCCAAGCAGCTTAATCATTTCCACATAGAATGTCTCAGGAGAATTTTTAGCATCATACCAGTATTACCAGACAGCCAAGTTCCCAACAGGGCAAATACCGAGGGTCTGTTGTCTGAGCTCATAAGGAATGAACTTTGCTTGGCTAGCTATGTTGTCAGAATGCTTCATTTCGAATCACAAAGGCAGTATTCTATTCTTAACTGTCCAAACACACACAGAGACACACACACACGCACACACACACACACACACACACACACACATACAAGCACACTCACACACAAGCACACTCACACACACACACACTCACACACACACACACACACACACACACACACACACACTCACTCACACACTCACACACTCACACACATGCTTTCTCATACACATACATACACTCATATAAACGAACAAACAAACATTGAATGCACATTCACAACTATACCCACCTTTTATCACACAATGACCTTGTGCAGTGCAGAACCCCTTTAACAAAGTTATGATTCTGAGTTATCTTCATGGTGTTTCAGTATGAAGGCAGTTACCTTGACGCCTTTTTGACTCAAAGTCAAAGAAATTACTACAACACCTTGAAGAAGCTGGGCAAGAAGAAACCTCAGAAAACAATCAAAAGACCAAAGGTAGGTATTTCAGGCGCGTCAAGAGTTTATGTCGTTTATCAGTCTTTAGACTTTCCAAATGTGAGGAGGTCGTCTTTTTTCGGTTGTTTAGTCTTCTTTTTAAAAATATCAAGTTCACATCGTGGTGCCATTGTAATGTACCATTTATATTTAGTTTGAAAATAGTACAATGGGGCAGTTAGTTCTGTTGGCATTTTGACAACAACGTATCTTGCATGTATTTGCATTTCTAATACACTAATGTTAGGACAGAAAATGGCACGTGAACTTGTCAGATGTGTGCTTTTCCCATACATTATTTAACCTTTGGAATGATTTTGCTGTGGTGGGGAATGCTCTCCAGTATCGCTGAAGGGAAGGAGAGTAGACACTTTATACTATAGTAAAAGTGCATTTTGCTTTTGGGGACTTCAGTCAAAACACACTGTCATTATAGGACAAGGAAAGACGCCTCTTTGCCTGTTTTTAGTGACCTATATCGTAAGATGACCGTTGCACTCTGCAACGTCTTAAATAGTTTGGAGATACTGGAACAGTATATATTATGGCACCATTAGCTTTGTGCTCACTAGTTGTGTCTCTTATTATAAAATAGTTGCCGTTATTTCCGTTGTGGATAGTAGGAGGGTACCACTGGTAAGTCTTATTTCTTTTCTTTCACTTCGATGTTTCTGTCTGTCTGGGTTTCTGTCTGCACTACGTGACTGTTATTGTGTTGGTGGTGCACTTCTCTTTACTCAAAGTCAAATTTAAAGTTGTTTTTTTCTTTTATCTCCCCAGAACCGCTTCCAATTGTTTTTCTATGAGTTGGCCATGAGCAGCAAATTCGAGCTGGCTGTGGTCCTCCTCATTTTCTTCAACATGATAGTGATGGCGATAGAGCACTACAAGGAGCCAGATTCTGTGAAAGAAGGCTTAGAGATGATGAACATCATCTTCACCACAGTTTTCACACTGGAAGCTGTTGTGAAATTAATTGGACTGCGCCTTCATTACTTCCGCTTTCTGTGGAATATATTTGATTTTATCATAGTCATCATATCAATTTTGGGTAAGTGTTTGTAGCGAAAGTTTGGTCAATATTTTGTATGTGAGCAGATCTTGATGTTTACAGGTGCTTTTTGTGTTCTTTTCTTCTGGAATCTAACTATTGTTTCAGGTCTGAGATTTGTGTAAATCTTTATAGGAATCCAAGTCAATAATGGGATTTTAATTCAGATGCCTCGCGAATAAAAGTAATATAAGTGGCAAAAAGAAAGTTTGAACCTAATTTCCTTGCCATGAAAATCTTGATAGTTTAATGTGCAGAGAAGATGCTGAAAGTTATTAAGCATAACATGTCTGAGCAAAACCTGAACTTCAGGGGTTTTTGGGTAGCCTTTTTTTCCTTTTATATGTCATGTGGCTTTTATGACTTTTGCTTTGCTTTGGTCTGCAAAGATTTATTTGCCTGTAGAAGTGACTTAAATAGACTAATTTTTTGCGCCCCCCCCCCCTCTAATATACAAATGTTTTGTGTCTCTGTCGCTTTTGTTTACTGACGGCTTGATACGATAATAATATATTATATAATCAAAAATTCTGTAATCCTTGTTTTGATCATTTGCTACCAGCAGCATTGGACATTTCTCTTCATATTTCCAGCACAACAAATTTACTCTATCCGTTGTATTTACTCCATTATATTCTGGGCTACGTATTTTGTCTGAATAAGCATCCTGGAATTGACATGCCATGTCCTAGAAGCAAGTGCAAATGATCAGTAATTATGTCATATCTCTTTATAATTCGTTCAACTATTGCCAACAATAATTACAATGATGTGAGCAGTTGTTCTTTTTTTTCACGTCATAAAGCCAGGCTGACGTGTCTGAAATGAAATAAGACAGCCAGCTCACATATCATGTATATGTCTTCCGTGGCTCGTAGCTCTCGTAAGTGTGTATTTTGGAAGGGAAATCTGTTGACAATATGAAAGTGGTTGTCTTTGAGTGCTGACCCGTTCTTCTTTTAATTCCCTCGTATAGTCATCTTAAATGACGACTTTGATACCTATGGTATTAAATTAGGTAAGACACACGTTTGACGTTTCATAATTCTTTGTTTAAAAAATTTGACATTTCAAAACTTTCTGTATGGTATCCAGACCATTGTCGATTGTATTGATTCGTCTGGGTTTTGTTGTTGTTGTTTTTTTTTCTCAGCTGTTTCTAATTTCTGTGTCAGTTTCAAAATAAGGGCTCACAATATTGAAGTGGGGAGTGTCCTTGCTTTTTCACCATAGTTACTTGTCTATCTGCGTGCCCTTTGTGTGTGTGTGTATGTTTGTATGTGAGTGTGTGTGTGTGTGTGTGTGTGTGTGTGCGCTTGTGTGTGTGTGTGTGTGTGTATGCGCGCACATGTTCTCTCCCTCTCTCTCTCTCTCTCTCTCTCTCTCTCTCTCTCTCTCTCTTATTAAAAAATCAAAATTGGTAATCAGTTTGATGGTTGTGCTGTGTGTTTGCTCATATGTGTGAATTGCTTTTGTTTGTTTGTTTTTTGTATGAGATGAAAGAGCGGAGAGATGCTGAACATCATAATTATGACACTACTTTCTTTAATTTCTTCTTTACATAGATCTCACCCTCAGATATGCGGCAGGTATATCGTAATGGAGTGGCTGAGAATGGTGTATTGTAGATCTGAAGCCATAGATATATCTTTTAGCATGTATATTGATAGTTGCTTGCATGAGTGAAGTAGTATTTTTGAAAAAGACACAAAATATGTCTCACTAATTGAATTAGTTAACCGTAAGTGATTCTGTATTGTGCTATATTGGCCCTGCAAGCCATGTTTGAGAAATTGTCATTGGACAGGGACATTCCATTAAATAGAATGGCACTGCATGTTTTATGTTGACATCTTTGGAACTCTCAGTCACGGCAGATTTAAATGCATGTCTCTGAATTATTTACAGTGGGGGTGGGGGCATTCCAACAGCATAATATACTTGTATGTGGACAATAGCATGCACATTGTTACCAGACATTCAAAATGGCACAAAGATCATTGGTAATCCTTCAATTACATACGTTAAAATATGTCTGTGTTGTTCATATGTGTATTTTGTGTTCGAAATGTATAACATCAGTAAAGTCGCATGGTAAGCAAGTTAAAATGCTTTCTTAGATTTCAGTCAGTTTTTAATTTGCAGTTAAGTCCTGCAGGATTTTTTTTCAAGCATTAATAAGACATACATGTACTTATATCCATGTTGCATTTTGGTTTTTATGTAAAACAAAAGTACTGTGGATGCCTTGTCCTATAATAATTAGAGACTTGTTTGCTGTGATTTCCTCGCCTTCTGTGTCTGCGCTGTCATTTTGGCATTTTCATCTTTCTTTCTTTTCTTTTCTTTTCTTTTCTTTTCTTTTCTTTTCTAAGAGCGTTGGGTAGTATCTGTTGCCCTGAGCAGTTCTGTTGCCCTGAGCAGTTCTGTTGAGCCAATTTAAGTTGCTCATCTTTTCGTTTCTTCTTGTGTTTCTGTTTTCTACCTTAGGCTAAGGCACTATTCAAAAGTTGATAACTTGTTTGTCTTTGTGTTAAAAATGAAGTTTGTTGATTTTTACTGACAATTCTTGTACTGCTTTCGTTCATCTTATCTCGGTGGGGTGTATCATTTCCTTTATGACGTTTTTGTGTGTTTGTGCTTTCTTACCGTAGATCATGTCCCTCCCAAGGCGTAACTCAGTTCTTAATACATTCAGTGTATAAACACAGTTCTATTTCTTTATAGGCGTTTAAATACAGAATGCTGAAGATACAAAACCTGCTGAAATGTTCTTGTTTGTAACTTCATTCTGACATTTCCTGAGTTAGGAATAATGCATTGACTGTTGATTGATCGGCCTGCGCCAATAAGTGTAATCTTATCTTATTGATCAGGGATAGCTTATATTGATAATATTTAATGTGCTCTTGTTTTTTAAGAAAGTTAAAAACTTGACAGGTACTGTAGGCTATTTACTGGGTTTTTTGTGCAAATATCTATTTCAAGTACAGTTGACATTTCATCCATAAGATGGTCGTAAAATATCCATCAGGAAATTGGGGGTGAAACTCGTGCTATCTCTTCTCATCTGCGCCATATATGAAAGGCCTGGTCTAATATAATACGGAAATACTGTTGTTACATAGTTTTGTGATATGGACAAGGGAATCGGCCCTAGGGCGTGCTTTCTTCCTTGACAACCGTCTCAAATAGTGTTGTATTTTTGTTTTTGTTTTGTTTTAGTAAGAGTTTTATAGCACTCGTAACACAATTCTTTTATATAATGTACAAGTGCCGAAGATTACAATCCCGCCAGCCACTCATGTCTTTTATTGACAGTGCGAGTGCGCCGTTTGCAAAGTTTACTATGTAATCCTTTCTTTTTCTCTTACCGCGAACGATGTGTCAGTTATTGTCCTTTTGCCCCACTTTCATCAAGTGTATAAATCAGTTCTGACTGGGTTGTCTTGATTCTCCACTGGCCTTTGACTCACTTGCCTGGATTCGTATATCATCCCAACACCTTATCCGTGCCGTCCGTACGTGTTTAGCCCCAGAAAGGTTTCCACCTTCAGAATGAAACAATCATCTCTTAGCAATGTTTGTGATTCCTCAATGAATCTCTTTACTTCAGTATAATGTTGGCTAAGGCTGCTTTAGAGCTCTGGCCTCTGATATATCTCAAACGTGGTGCAAAACTCTGAAGTGCCCTCTGCTATAATAGCAATAGCCAAAACACAAAGCTGTTCATTTAATCTAACTGATGAGGATATTATGTTAAAGCCACATTATCCCTGTGCATGCCAATCCGGTGCCTGTTGTGGGATACAATTATAATCTTCAGTGAACTTTGTACTCTGCTGTTTGGTCCAGTTGTATGACTAACTCTTGAGGAAAAATGTGTTTGTATATATAATCAAGTTCAAAGGTTGTGATCCAAGCTAAGTGGTCGAGTTTTCTTGATATAGGGGCCTATGTCGCATCTGCTTCATCATTTGTAGACTGGAGAATAACAGTGAACTGTGTCCAGACGTTTTTGGTTTATTGCGGGAGGCTTTATTTGTTCGGATTTTTTTCTGAATATGGTTACTGACACACTTCTTTTTCCACCGGTTCAAATGTCCTTTACTTATGCAACAAGGTGGGTTTTTTTCCCTAGTGTGCTATGTTCGACCCGATTCAAAAGTATTAGCATTAAAAAAAAGATTTCAATGGTATTTACTTGATCGTTTCCTCTGTTTCAGGGATCATACTGAGTGATGTCTTGTCTGGCATTTTCGTCACTCCCACTCTCCTCCGAATCATCAGGGTCTTCAGGATTGGACGAGTTCTGCGCCTTATCAAGGCCGCAAAAGGCATTCGAAAACTGCTTTTTGCTCTCATTATTTCTCTGCCAGCCATTTTCAACATCGGAGCTTTGCTGTTCCTGGTGATGTACATGTATGCTATCATAGGCATGTCATCGTTTGGAAATGTGAAAATAAATGGCGTATTTGATGAAGTTGTGAACTTCCAGACTTTTGGAAACAGTTTCATGCTTCTCCTGCGGCTAGCTACTGCAGCTGGTTGGAATGATGTGTTGGAGGCTCTGCTCATTAAAACTCCTTACTGCAACCCGGATTACTACACTCAGCCCGACGGTGTCCTGGTGGCTTCCAGCTCAGGGGACTGCGGCATTCCTTACCTCGCTATACCCTTCATGGTGACTTACATCATCATCGTGTGGCTCATTGTGATCAACATGTACATAGCTATTATTTTAGAAAATTTCAACCAAGCTCACGAGCAGGAGGAACTAGGCATCACGGAGGACGACTTCGACATGTTTTACGTGGTGTGGGAGAAGTACGACCCTCACGCTACTCAGTTTATCAAGTACGAACAGCTTGCAGACTTTGTAGGTGAGCTGGATCAGCCCTTACAAATTCCAAAGCCAAACGAAATAGCTTTGGTATCATTTAATCTTCCTATCATGGAAGGGGAAAAGATACATTGCCTGGACATCTTGATAGCTCTGGTGAGGAATGTGCTTGCCGATGTTGAGGAGACTGAAGAACTGAAAACCCTGAAGGAACAAATGGAGGCAAAATTTGCCCAGAACTTTCCCTCCAGGGTCAACATCACGGTCAAGTCGAGCACGCTCCAGAGAAAGAAAGAAGACGTGGCAGCGCGCACTCTACAGAGGGCATGGAGAAGCTTCAAAGCTCAGAAAGCTATGCGGAATATCACCGCTTTGGCTGTACAACAAAAGCTTCGCCGTGCCAGCGCTGTGGGTCTCCGCACACGATCAGACGTCATGCGAAATCTGGGGAACCGGCTCAGTAACGCCCTCAACCAGTTCTTTTCTTCCAGAAAGATTGCGACACCGTCGCCTTTCTCGTCCACGACAAACCTACAAGAGACAAAACTAAGTAAGCAGCCCAAAATCGGGCAGCATTTGAAAGTGCCTCAGGTTTTCACTTTGTATCCCGGAGACAAGTCACAAAACCAGACTCTAGATTTATGATGTAAAGAAGCAAACTGGCAATGAAAAAGGACTCATCATTGAAGACTTCCTTGAAGAGAAATTCATTTGAGTCTATTTACTTCAAAGGGACTGTCTACCGAATGGATTTGGACATTTTAAAGAACTGTTCTTGGGTTTAAGTGCATAGCATTTCCCGCGAGATCTACTTGTGTTTGGTGAATTCCTGTGACATGCTGGGTGAAAAGTGTGGGTTTTGTGGAAACCAAGAGTATCTGAGAAAAGTGACAGGGATTTTTTAATATTGACTATAGCGATTTGTCAGCAGTATTTCAGTCAAGGACAAGAACAATTTAATGCATTGTGATTGTCCTCTTTCTTTATCCCATGCAGCTGCGGAGTTTTTCCACCTTCCTAACAATGTCATGTTTTTGTCTCTTGAATGTATTCGTATTTAAGTGAGCCTAAACCTGACTGTTTTGATTTTCTTGTATATGTATGAAATATTTGGATTTGTTTGTTGATATGTTTGTTACAAAATCAAAGAAACTGTACCTAGTATAAATACTCAATGAGCAATATCTGTTTGGCTGGACCATTCCATTTCTTATTTCATGTAGAATCGGTTTATGGCCTTGTCGGGTGGAAAAGGCATTTAGCCAAAGCAAGTTTTTTCTTCTTCTCATATTTTCTGTTAGAATGGGTTTTTTTAAAGGAATAAGAGCAACAGGCCTCTAAAGTACTCAACAGTTTGCTTTACAATAATTAATGTATAGGCTTTGGGAGTAAAACGTGCTGCAAATCATTTTGCTCTCCATGGAGAAAATAAAATCTGCCGATAAATGACAATCTGCTCTGAAGTCAGATCTTAGCTGAAGTGATTCTAGTTGGGTTTTTATGACCCGCCGAGGGTCTGACGAATGTGGTAACATATCGTGCACTGAAATTCCCATTCAGTTCAAATGGTTCAGAGATGTAAACAGTTACATGCCTCAGTGTTACACTAAATTGGTACATATTATGTACAAATGTATTATGCTTACCGGCCAGGGTTGTTTCATTCCCGCAAAGGACTCGCCCATCATTTGAAAATGGGCATGTGATAACTGATATGTCACACAGGCTTGAGCTAGTGAGTGTATCTGTTCTGAGGGACATTTGTCTGCAACTCTTGGCATGTGCCCTTTGCCCTCTGACTCTAACCCCCGACAGCACCAGTGTCAAGCAGGTGTATTGATATTGATATTGCGAACTAGAGCTTATTGAATGATTGACTGGTCACTTTTCATGTCAACAGGATCATGATCTCAAATGGTCAGTCTTTATTGAATTACATTAACTGTGATAAACAAACTGTTAAACTGGAAAAATGTAATGACTCTTGAGAGCTGTTTTATTGGTAACCGGTCATTTCGCCCCACGGTCATCTCGTTGTATTCCCGCCAAAGACTCTCAGTTACTTGAGCAAGGAGAGCTGTCGACAATAGGATTGAATGTTGCAGCGGTCGGTTAAACCTTCTTGGATATGTTTCTTCTCTAAGTTTACTACTGCAGGGCTAGGGGAATGCAAAGGGAGACTAGATCTAGATGAACTATTAAAAAAAAGACCATATTTCTCCGAATGTTCGTAATTACCAAAGATACAATCAAAACCCAGTTATTTTTGTCACTCAGACAAACATGTGGGCATTATAATTTCGTATTTCAAAAGCTGATCTATGATGTAAGAAATGACCAAAGGCAACACTACCATCATTTAGTGTTCCTGATGACTGAATCTTTCTGAAATAAGGAAATTGTGCTTATTACGCGAAAGTATAAATGGCGTTTCCTTTGCGAGTCAAATCCTATATAATTAATGTGATCACGAGTGAACATAAAGCGTACATTGTCTTTAAGTTTGTGCTCATGCCACACCGTCTCTGGACTTCCAAGTTTTGGAAACTCACTTTTCCCTTGAATTTTTGAGTTGTGTTGTGGGGCATTTGTATATTTTTGTTGTTTTTATTTTCGTTTACTATTTCACACGCTGGTTGTGTTGGATTTTGTTTTGTCTATTTTCACTTTATTGACAAGGGGTTTTTTTTTCGTTGGGTTTTTTTTTTTTTTTTTTTT
>NW_004797305.1:819723-861193 GCF_000002075.1 Aplysia californica
AGACAGGATGGGTATGTTACTGTTAGTACAAATGACGTTTCAAAATACTGTTGCTCGCTTCCATAGAAAAGACAACATCACATTTATGAGAAGGAAAAAAGTGTTGGCTAGCTTACAAAAGAGCCACTTCTTGAGAGTGATCGACCCAATAAATGGATTTTTTTTCTTCAGATAGGTATCAGATAAGAATGTATTATGGATTCTGCTCTATAGGGGTCGCCAGTGGCATCGACACATTCCTTCCCACTGTACATGACTTGAAGGTGTTCCCAAACATCACCTCCAATGATGGAATGTGCCACTTGATCCAGATTTCTTGAAAGTGGACTCCATCCAAGACCATATTTCATGCACTCTAAGTTAACAAGTGCCAAATTTTATTTATTTATATGTATGTTGTCTTTCAATTTACACATGTACATAGTACATTGTATTTGCTAATGTAAGTCATTTCTTTAAATCAATGACTGAAAAGATAATGAAGAGTGTGATAGAATGGAGAAACCAATGAGAAAAAAATATTCATTTAATTAGCGTATATAATATAAGCAAAACGTTCTGCCAGTTGGAAATATTTCACCATTTTTGTGATATCATATATAACCTTGATACAAACTCTAGCTATGATTCTCTAATTTGTTATTTATATTAGACCTATCATTTATGCAGTTCGATGGATTCATTTTGTAAAGATTCTAGAAATTATCATTACAATTACATGACTACTTGCTGTTAAAATTTAAGGCACGTCATGCTGTAAAATAGAGCCTGATGCTCTCATTTCATGCACTTGAGTATCCTTTACTTGAGTGCAATGGTTCTCAAACTGCACACGGAATGTAATGTTGAGATATGTCTGTCAATTAGTGTATTAAAATCTTGTCCTAAATAATTGGTAGTTAGTGATAGTCAAAGCTTTGTATCGTCCATCAATTTTAATGTTTTGCATTTATCATACTGTGTAAATGATATGACTGGCCTCCTCCCTGAAATACAAAAGGTCTAAGGTTCTGGGTGAGGTTTTCATCTGTGCATTCTGCTGAAAGGCCTCGTCTCAAAGGAGCACTTACCTAAAGGGACTCGGTACTGAACTGTCAGATATTTTAGAAGTAGATCTAGGCTTGGTTACGTTTGTGCGTAATTGGAATCAATAAATGTATCGAAGGAATTTATACATGCATATAATATTGTAATTGTGTGACAAAGATGTGTCAGTGAATCATGCCAGTAACAATCAATTATCGTGTAACCCCTTGAAGGCAGGGATTTTGTTGCATCATTCCATCATGATATTGTTTTCCCATAAGTATTCATGCCAATTAATGCTACCAAATTTGTTCACAAAATTTAGTGTTGACCACAAAGTGCCTATTCGTCAATTCATGACTTCATCTATCTTGCCCATATGGACAGGATAAGACTTTGTTGAAAACGTGATTAAATGCATTACAAATTTTCGTAATTTCCCATTGTGTAGTTTCTATGCACAATTATTGTTGTAAAATGAATGTTTGTTCTATTTAAACTCTGAGGTTAAATCTGTTCTGCTCATAGGCCGCTTTTCTTCTCCAGCTTGCATAATCTTTTGGAGTCATTTTGTCAAATATTGCCAAAATGCTAGTCTGGACTCCACTGTTTCAGCAGAAATTTAGTCGACTAAAGATAAATAGCCCCGGTTTTATAGGGGAGGGAGGTTCCTTTGGGAATTTGACATATATGGCAGGGCTGTCATGCTCAAGTGATAAAAAGTATATGTCTCTTACTTTGCCAACAGCAAAGATGTATTATAAAATGAACTTTAGATAAGATAAATTCTTTGACAAATATTTGCCTATGTCTCTGAAGAATTTTTTAAAAAGAAAGGAAACCTTCCAGTGAAAGATACTCTTATCCACTAGGGTTGGAAGGAAGCTATTTGCCAAAATTTACTAGGGTTTTTTTTTCTATTTTCACCAAACGATTTCACAATTTATTTTTTAGAGTGCTCCTTAGACTTTTGAAGATGCAAAAATGATTTCATTAGCTTGTATTTTATAAAAGCAATATAACAAAATTACTGAGCTGTTTGTAAAGATAATGATCAAGTAGCTTATTTGAGGTCACGGATTTGAAAGGGCACACATTTTATAAGGTAGAAATTTTAAGCATGCCATTTTGAAAATTCACTAGGTAGTGGATCCACATTCAATCGAATATTTGTTCATTTAGCAAATAAAAGCCTTAACCCTATCCGTACGTCATGTTTTATTATCGTATCCATACGACGTGGGGAACTCTGTGCCTCCATTTTCCAAAGAGAAAATTTACTTGTTAATCCGACCTGTACGCTTTGCGTCTGTCAAAATGATTTTTTGAGAAATACTGAAAGTTTCAAAGAGATCTTTGCACTGGAAGTATTCTAAAATGTGAAGAATACAACCCCTAGGGTACAAAATAACCCCAGGCATACGGATAGGGTTAAATAATCAAATGTCTCACGAAATGAAATAATTGAAGGTTCTGAGCCTCCCTTTTTTCACAGAAACATGCTCTTTATAACAACAGTTGCTGAAGAGCAGAGTATTCTGCACATTATGAGATTGTTGGCAGCCCTGAAACCTTGTGTATCTTATAAGGTGGTCAACATCTGATTTAATTGTATAGCACTGTGAGACTGAAGTTGAAGGCATTTCAGATTCTCTATGCTTTGTCCTGCGTAATGCCAGGCTACACAGTGCTCAAAAGTTCTGTATGAGCCACTACTGAACTGTGATATTTCGATGTGAATGAAGACCAGGGTTTTCATCTCATTGTTTAATGTCATTGCCTTTCTTTTCATAATTTTTGTACATTTCTGTTGACATTTGTATTTGACCATGGTAAACAGTATTTCAGAGATTAAAAATAAATTTGTAATTCACAAAATGAACACCTGAAGTGTTTATACAATTTTTATTAGCTTTATCTTAAAGTTCCAATAGCAACTCTAAAATGAGCAGATCAACAAAAAAACAATTTATGATGCACAAAAACATATGCATACAGCCAGCATGAACAACAAAAAAGTAAATTCTTTCAAAGAAAGCGATATGGATGGGGATCATCAAGAGGCACAAGCAATCACAAATTATGCTCTTCAGTTCACTTCACTCTCCACAACAAAGGATCCTTTCATCCAAATAAACAAAATTCTTCTCAGCACAGTCACCCTGTGTCATACTAACAACACGTTGCTGCATAACGTTATAAAGGTATCCTGGCAGAAAAGAAATACCTTGGACTTTGCATCAAAATGAAATAAGAACATTTCAGCTGCACACATTGAAAATATACCTGGAAGGAACACTTCCAGGTACACAAAACATTTTTTTTAAATGCACACCCTTTTTCAACACCTTCATAGCATTCAAACATCAGTCAGAAAATGAAAACACAACGAGCACATTACATAAAAACCACAAAGTTTAACAACTATATTAGAGATCATTACAGCAATGTGGCTTAATTGTCATGCATACTGGAAGTGTGAATAAATCTAATGTCCTTCTAAGGATGACTGGTTCACTTCTCTACAAAGACATCATAACTCCTTCCCCAGTAAATCAAATGAAAACTCAAACAAGATGCTTACCATGACCACAAATTAGTAAATTAAAAAGTCAGTAAACTCAACCTTTGCACTGCTAGCTCACTGACCACATTAAAACTACAGAGCAGCTTCAGGCAGGGCTCCTGTCCATGTAATGCGCAAAACTTAGGAACCTGCGATGGACATTTATTTTTTTAAAAACAAACAATATTTAAAAAATGATGATGTTGTTTCAATGTTTATTTTTAGAGCATTTAATTACTGACTATGCCACCCCAAAAGAATGTAATGACAATGTGGCTATGTCCAACACCTTTGTAAACTTTAAACTTATTGATGCTTAAATATACAGTAAATTATTCAAAATCATCAAATAATATGCACATTATGTTTACCTCAAAGCAAAACTAATGGACTAAAACCTATTTCACACACCACTTTTTACTTTATGAAGTAAAGAGCACCTTCCCGTTCTCCAGTTTGTGAAATAAACTATTTTTTTAAAAAGCTACTTTGATCCAACAACTTCAGCGAGTGAAATGAAGCATACTAGTAAAAACAAAGTCGAAGCATTACTTCAGCTCCTAAAACTTTCAAAAGAAACAAAAAACTTCTTAGTTTTGTTGCAGCATTCTGCATCCTTAAATAAAAAAGGAAACTACTCCTTGAATAAATTTAGGTTTAGAGTAATGGGAGAAACTGGGCAAGACTTGAGGTGATTTACCAAATTAACTTTGGACTAACAAGACAAAGGGAACATCAAAACCTTAAACAGCATTTTGCCGGACGACAAAAATATATTACAATTTTTTCCTCAAAACAAGCAATGGCATTATGGCAGCAAATCTACAAACATACATTATGATTAGAAATGTACATCTTCGCCATTCATTTGCGCATCATTCTTGACCAGAAAGACAAGAGTCAACCCAGGCAGTGGGGGTTACATCCCAGTAGAAAGATGGCCATGTTTAACGAAATATCTTTCCCAGGAGGGAATTGTGAACTCGCATCTTTCATGAGCAAACAAGGAGCTGAGCTATCACACCACGAACTATGGAATGCCACACTGCAGGGTACAGTGGGCAGGATATGATATGACTGCATCACAGGGTAGTGTAAAAGCTCTACCTGGTATTGATGGGAGGTGCAGAGTGAGAGCATTTCTCTGTCTCTTCTCTGCATCGATCTCACGAGTCTTCCTCCTCATACCTATCCAGGGCTCTTCAGGTAAATTTGACTTTCTTTGCCAAGAACAAAACTTCCTCGGTTAAAGTAGCACAAATCAATAGACCCCTGAGGAAAGCCAGTAGAGTTATGCCTGTGAGACCCAGTAGGAAAAGCCCTGAGGGTGGGGCTGGTACTGCGAAGCCACTGGAGCAGCCGGTGGGGGTGGGGCAGGCTGGGGAGCTGGCTGCACTAAGTGGGCGGGGAGGTGAGGGTGCTGGGCAGGCTGCATGCCAGCAAAGTGGGGCTGGAAGTGGTGGGAGGAGGTTGGAGGCAGACCTACACCGGTGCTGGCTGTGGATGGAGAAGGGCGGGGCTGAGGTGGGCAGTGCAAACGACGCTGCCGCTACAGGGGGAGGCGCGGCAGCCGAGGAGATGGCCACCGAGTACTGGGGGAAGGGCTGGGTGCTGGACACGATGACCGCCGAGCCAGGGGGAGCCAGCAGCTGTTGCTCACCGGCCGACGGGTTGGGCTGAGAGACGGCCACATGCTCAAAGTTCTGGTACTGCGGAGGGGCTGGGGGAACTTGCTGGGCGCCTGCCTCAAACTCATACATCTCCTGGCTGGGTGGGGGCTGGGCTCCTGCCACGTGGGCGTGGGGGTGGTGGTGGAGGTGCTCCGGGTGGCCGGCGGGCGGCTGCAGAGAAGGCGGTGCCGTGTGCTCAATCTGAATGGCCTGAGGGGGCGGGTGCTCCATGAGGACCTGCCGCGGGGGCCCACCCCCCACTGGGTGCTCGATGTGTATCTGTGCGGGGGCGGGGACGCGGTGGTGAGTGATGTGAATGGGAGCACCGTGGGGACCGGGGTGTTCTACCACAATCTGCGTTGGTGGGGGGCCCTCCAGTCTAGGGGGAGCTTCCAGGTGCAAGTGTTGTGGGGCCAGGTGGACCTGAGGGGGCAGACTGGGGTCGATCTGTTGCATAATGTGGTGACCAGGGGGGAGGCTGGTGGGAACGCCAGCCATGGGGGCCAGACTAGTGGGTACAGCCGAGAGCAGCGGCCGGTGCTGGTGGGGGATGCCGGACTCCTGAGAGGTTGGGGGGAGGTTCGGGTCTGAAGCCATCGCAGGGTAGCGAAGTGGCTGTCCCTGGTACTGAGGGGAGGCAGGGTGAGAGGGTTTCTCCTCCTCTTGTTCTCCTTCTGGGTTGTTTTCAGCTTCTTCCTCCTTCTCTCCATCTTGGGCTGGTTCACCTTGCTGTTTATTCTTTAGTATACCTAACAGGAGCAATGGAGAGCAGCGTTACACTAAGTAAAAAAATTAAAACATCAAGATACCAGTCCTGCACAACAAACTGGCAGAAAAATGGAATCCTATATCCAGTCCAGCAAAAAGAAATAGCCAGTTCACAACCCAGTAAAGGGTACACAGTATGCATGCAACAATTAGGCTTTTGAGTTTATAGGCTGAGTGCACACATGCCATTATTGAGTCCAGGGAAAAATCTTACAAAAGCAAAAGAGCCCTCTACCAAAGAATTCATAAGCAGTAACAGACAGTATCACTAACAAGTCCCAACTTCATCCAGTATAGAAATTGGAGAAAAAATATTTTCACAAGACCTTTAAAGACAAGAAAATGGTTTTCTCTCATAGAGATTTTCTCCACAAAAATCCAGTTCTATTCCCAGAAGACACCAGCCAACCATTGACACTTATTTAAAATCTATTAACATTGTTCTGCACAACTCAAATTTCTTATAATATTATAAAGTATAACTCCCAATCCTAAAGCAAGAAGCAGACTCATTCTTCTAGCTCACTGTCCAGTGCCCTTCCCCTGAAATACTTGAATAGTTTTGAAACTAAACAGCTGACAGGCCAAAACCATAGTGCATGTGAGAAGCCCAAAAGTTGTACCAACCTCTGATCTTCTTTTTCTCTGGTTCATGCTGAGGGCTTGATCCTTTTCTCTTGGCACTATTTTCTGCAAATGAGAAAAACAATTTTTTTTAAAAATTAGATTGAATAAATAACCATCTACATTAACTTCAAGTAATTGAAAGTTGTTATCAACTTCTTCAGAATATGACAGTCGCTATTCATTAGTTGCGAGATGTGTATCCTTATGTGCTACCAAATAGCACCAAAATTTTCAGTCACGTGCCAAAAAAGCGACAAAACTGTGTACTTATGCTCAACACGATGTTAAGCAGCGTGCGACTGGCTAAGCCCTTGCGCGACTGGCAATTCACAGAAGAGAGATAGCTACAAATTTTTATATCAAAATGGACAAGGAAGTACAAACTCCGTCAGATGGGAGTTCTAGGAGCCGCTGACATTTTTAATTCCCTACATGGCTAATCCCGTGTAAGTCCTCCTCCTCCTCTTCTTCTTCCTCCTCCTCCTCTTCTTCCTCCTTTTCCTCCTCCTGCTGTCCGTTAAAAAAAACACCAAAAAAACAAAACAAGATTAGACTCACAAAACTTGCATTGGGTCGAATTGATGAACATTCTACACACACACCACCACCACACACGGCAAGTCAACAGTCACTCCCTGGCTAGGCATTTTGAACAATAAAGATGCTCAAAAGCTGCAACACGCCCAGTCTATTGCACACGACAAGACCCTAGATAGCTACATGGACCGATCGCAGGAGACTGTTTCTTTATAATCTTACTTGACTGATTTTAGAGTGGTGAAGACAACACGTTACAGGACGTCGCATCGTGCATAAGGAAACAAGCTCTTAGACTTGGTCTAACATCACTATAAGGGAGTCTTACACACTAAGAAGTCGATTTGAGCACTCAGCACACACTGCCAGTGACTTACTAAAATATGAAAACCCCTGACACTAATTTTTCCATACTCACTACAATTAAACAAAATGGGGAATGGCATTGACAGATTAGCTGCATAGCTACAAGGAGGAGCTAAGAGGTAAAACTAGAGGAAGCCTTGGCACTTTGCGGCAAAAAAGTAAAAACCAGAAAAACAAAAGAAAAGAGAGTCCAGGTGAAGAAAGAGCTGTGTTTGCTATAGTTATCTTAAACAGTTATTAGTTCTGCATTCCAAAGTAAATTTTGGGACATACTAAAAAAATAAATTATGCTGGGGTGGATTTTCACTGGAGTCGTTGCCTATTGAGCTTTTCCAACCCCTTCTAAACTCTCATTGGACATAGACAATAAATAATAATGTATTCCTACCCCATGGCACATCGGGAGACTTGGGCGGCGGCATGCTTCTGTTCTCCTCATCTCTCTTCATATCTATAGGTGACTGAGCGGTCACTGCTGTAGGTGGTGGTGGTGGGGGCATCAGGGCTGCCGAGCTCACAACACAGTGTCCATGACTTGGGGGTCTGCCAGGGAAACAGTAAAAAACCAACATCAGAGCTTCCAGCAGCTGATGTCATTTTTCAAGGATTTTCGGGTCCAGGGCAGCGCCCTAGTAGGGGGGTTGAGATTTTTTGGTTTCAGGGCATCTTAAGTATAGTATGCCATTTCTGGCTATTCAAGCTTAAATTTAACAAGAAAATAAGTGAGAAAAAAACATACTTTGCATAAAAAATGTTCTGCTTGTTAACCCATATAAATTCAAAGCCATGCTTTCTCCCTTGTACCGATACTGTACATCCACAGCAGTAGTGTAACAGCTCGATCTATAAAACTTGACAGTTAATGTCAACTTTCATCTGCTTGTGTTGGTTTGCACCATGTGTAGAATCCTTATAATAGTATAACAGCTAGATCTAAATAACTTGACAGCTTATAATCAACTTAAATCTACAACAATATTTACAAATAAACAAATTTGATTTTTTTTAAAATCAAGCTCTCTTCAGTTTTCTTTTCTTGGCAGGCCCAAGATCCATTGAACCGCATTCGTCATTTCTTCCTCTTGTTTACAGAGCAGGTGCTCTGCTTCTTGTGCTTTAGAAAGTGAAAGTGAAAGACACTGTCTACACTTTCAAATAAAAGAGCACTTCCAGTATGGGTTGACTATTAATAATTACGGAAATTTTTTATTTCGCATTAAAAAAAATAAAAATTTTAAGGTTTTTTTTTGGGCACGAACTTTCACGGAAATTTTTTCCGTTTGCGGAATTCTGCTAATTTGCGGAAATCCGCAAAATAGCGGAAGACTGGAAGCACTGCAACATGTGGAGGTAAATTCAGAAAAATGCATCAGTGGGCCTGATCTTTTGCGTTATTGAGCAAGCACAAAATGTCTCATTTGATTCTGATTCAACACCCTTTCAGGCATTGTATAAGCTGTAAATTTTTCCTTTCCAAAACTGAATGAGGGGGGTGGGGGCAGGTTGGGTGTGTGTGTGTGTGTTTGTGTGTGTGTGTGTGTGTGTGTGTGTGTGTGTGTGTGCGCGCGTGAGTGTGTGTGTGTGAGACAACTAGATGGCTCACAAGCTGCAGGTGCCACACGGCACGAACAGACCTTATCTACCTTAGATCAACATGTGTTATGTCTCTGTATTCCTTCCCCCTTTCTTCTTGATTCAGTACTGAAGTTATCACTGGGCCAGGCTCTCTGCTTTCCAAATGACATGCTTGAATTTTGTTGGGCTTTTAACATTCTCAGCATAAACACAGAAGTTCTTTTCTATCTTCAAACCCTCACCTGGACTCAAGGCCTGGCGACTGGCTTGGCTGGTGTGATGGTGACAGAGCTGGTGGCGGTCCCAGTAAATGTTGAGGGAGGGGGTGGGGCGGCTGGTGGGGGAGGGGTGGGCCCTGGTGGGGTGGAGGGGGAGGCAATCCCTGATGGTGAAGCGGGGGCGGGGGTCCTTGATGATGCGAAGGCAGGCCCTGGTGTGGCGGGGGAGGTGGGGGCATACTTGGCGGGAACTGAGGCGGGCCGGGGGGAGGTGGGCCCAAGATCTGTTGTCCCTCTGGGGGTGGGGGCCCGGCCAGCAGAGGCTGAGGGGCGTGCTGGATGATGGTCTGACCGCCCAGGTGGTGGGCAAACTGGCCCTGCTCTGGGGGTAGGTGAGACACAATCAGGCCGGGCGGCGGGCCCTGCACCAACTGGGGCGCCATGGGGGGTGGGGGCTGTGGGCCCTGGGAGATGGGAGCTGGGACTGACTGTGGGGGCGGGCTGGACCGGACCAGGTTCACCAGGTGAGGGGGGCCATGCTGCAAGAGAGACAAATGAAACACAGGCTGGAGTAAAACCTCGAGGCACTCTTTACAGACTTGACAACTTTTTCAAAACCCAACCAGGGACACCCAATGGTATAACTTTGGATTACATAACAACAAAATTACATCAAGTGGGACTGCTTTTGGTGGAATGTATGCGATACGGCTCTAAAATTCTCAATTGCAAAAACCAGGATAGTCCCTAAAAAATTTGAGCAGTTGACAGGCCTAGAGTAATCAACTAGGTACAATAGAGTTAAAAAGTAGTGGCTTCTCCAGAAAATGTTAAGAAAATCTTCCTGTATCTTCATCTTCAAACAACATTCTCATTGATCTAGATGGACTAGGAACATAACAGTTATAGTTTGAAAAAGGAAGGAATATATAGAATACAAACCTACCAATGCAAGAATCAAATAGATTTCTTGTACAAAAGGATGCATGAAAAAACAGAAAGATATCTCTGTGGTAACTTGAAAGCCTCCTCATAGTAACAGAAGCCAAAGAACAGTTCATAACATGGTAGACAGTCAATGTAGACAGAGTCAGGCTAGCTGTACATACAATAAAATAAAGTCAATAGAAGGAAAGTCACATGATAGAAAAAGGAGAAATAAATATAACATTCAAAATGGTTTTTTAAAGAGTATATTCCAGAAGACAGAAATCAAACCTATGAAAGAGAGATACAATAAAAACTGGAGAAGAGAAAAAAAGATTTGTACTGCAAGCAGCAATCACAAGGACCTCACCTGGTACCCCAACAAATTCTCTGGAATCTTGTCATCTTTCTCCTCGGTAAACCTGCGCTTCACCATATCCGCTTCCTTAGGTGTGGTGTAATACAGACTGGCGTTAGATGAAGCCACCGTGTACATGACTGACGTCGGAGCTGACATAGACGGTACAGGCTACACAAGAAAAGGAAAATCACATTAGTACAAATTAGACATTTTAGTATGTTGCAGAAAAAATATTCACATACCCAAACCAAACTACTTGACCAAAATTTTGTTGTGACCAAATAGTGACTTTTAAACTTGCCCACTCAGGGAAATGGTCACGCCCGTTTCATCAAAATTTACACAACAGTCAATTTTCTTTTTCTAACCTGTTTTTATTTTTTATGTCTCTAAGTTGTAGAGGTTTTAAAAGTTTAAAAGACCCTTCTCTCCCGGAGATACTCAAAGTGCAAACACTTCAACATTCCTTCAAGTACCGATCTTTAATACCAATAATTGAAAAAGAAGGGGGGGACCTTTCCAAACATAACAATGATAAATAAATAAAATGCATTGCTGAAATGTGTATTTTGCATAACACTGCTATAAACTTTTTTGCCTTAGTTTAGATCATTTAGGAGAGGCCTTTCTTCAACACAACCTGTCCTTGCTAACCTCAACTGAGCCAGATACATCCCAGCAGGAAGATGGCAATACAATGCAATACAATAATCCAAATTTTTATTCTTTGCATGCTACGTCAAGAGACTAGCCATTCCATCCTAGACACCTGCCAAGTTTTATAATAAAAAAAGACACTGGCATTTATGAGTCTTCCAATTCCAACCGTCTTGCCAAAATCATGTGTGTCTCAAGACACCAGTACCTGTGGTGGTGGAGCTTGTAGAATCCCGTGCTGTGGACCTTGAGCCAATATGGGCGGCCCGGGTTGCTGCACCATGCCAGGTGGCGCCATCGACACAGCCTGTGAGACCAGCTGGACAGACGACTGCACATGGGAGTAGGCGGCCATTGGAGCAGCCACAGCCTGCTAGAGGGACCACACAGGCAAACAAAATAATAATAACAATAATAATAATAATAATAATAATATATGGTATTTATATAGTGTTCAACCCTGATTAAAGTACACAGGCTCTAGTTTTCGCAAGGTTGTACGGCGCTCGCAACTGCATAAGACACACAAAGGCTCTGGGCACTTTACGATACAACAGTAACATATAATCAGTACATTGCGTTCTGACCAAAAGAAAATCTCTCTCTAAATATTTATCTCATCAATTCAAAAACAGAAATGAACTAAAGGATTTGATCTCTCATTCGAACCTGTTGAAGACGGCCACCTATGGTACAAGATAAAAGTGTCCGGCGTAGACAGGTGATCGTCTCACAGTGTCATTATGACGTAAAAAAGATAAAAGGGAGGAAATCAGAACAGGCTGTTCTAAAAGGTGATAGTCTTACACAGGTGGCTTTTAGAGCAGGTTCGACTGTAACGACAGGCAGCGTTATTTTAGCTTAAAGAGTTCAGAGAGTGCTTGCTCCAGAAAAGGAACTTATTTCAGTATAAGACAGATTTCCAGTACAATTTGTAATATCCCTTTACAAAGTATATTGACAAAGATGCAATCTAAAGTCGACTACTTCATCAGTGCAAAAGGACTGCAAAGACACTACAAAAATTTTCTTGTAAATGAAAACTTAATCTACAGATAGATAAAAAATTTTGGACAAGCAAATCAGGAACAAAACTGACAGGTAACCAGCTTGAACCATCAACTAGAAAAACTCGTTTCCCTGTAATAGTGCACAAATATACACAGAGGTTTCCTTTTGACGGACTCACCTGAACAGGCTGTGGTGCGGGGACCACCTGAGGCATGCCCACTGGGGTCAGATGCTGGGGCGGTGGGGCAGAAACTTGCTGGCTCAGGAGAACTTGCTGCTGGCCTGCCAACTCCATGGGTGCTGTGGCACAAGGGACAAAAGACAAAGTTTAAGGATATAAAAAAAATAAAGTGATGCACACTTGTTCCAAATTTTGCTTCTCATAATCCTTCCTCTGCACATTCTACATCCGCACATGTTTCCTGTTTATGTTGTCTGTTCAATTTGCAACAGTTTCAGGAGCCAACCCATCCATTTTGATAGCAATGCCAATCGGGCTTCCATGCGTGGCGAAAATTTGGTCCCCATTTGTGGGTGAATTTTTGGACCGGGTCAGAACGATAGTAACTAACTTTCTCGAGCTCGTTCTGCGCTATTTCTGGACCAAGGTGAATGAAACTTGGCAACCAATTAGAAAATAGGGCAAACTAATGATATGTGGAAGTCGAAGTTCATACTCATAAATTTACCTATACTTTTGGTGTCGGAAACACTTTCGTATTGGGTATACCGAAAACTATAAGGAGTTCGATATTCGGCGCCAAGATGGTAAGAAATCCATCTTTCCTTTATAAAGTGTTCAAATTTGAACCTTCTGTGTCAAGTAGTTGTGCAGAATTTATCATAAATGAACGACTACCCCCCTGTTCAAAGCGGCTTCGCACTGAGACCGGCCATTTTCCCCTCACTCCCAATGCAAATGTCTGTGACCTACAAATCCCGCATGACTATTCCGAGCCCGTTCATTGGTCACTTGAAATAGGGCAATGGCGGGTGCACCCATCCGCTTGTTTTTCTCTGTTCCCCTGTAACATCGCAATGGGGGTATCCAAGGCGAGCTTACCTCGCCTAGGGGTGTTCGCGTCTCAACTGGAAAAAGGGGTTTTAATTGAACGGCACGCTAAATTGAAATTATATTTTATGGTTGGCATGGTCTAAAGTCATCAAAGAAAGCTTTGCCATTATTTAGTCACGCTGCCAACATATTCTTAAAGATCCCTTGTTGTGATACAATGCTATAAATAAAATGGACTCATCCCGACACCCTTTATCACAAAATCGTAATATGAACACCAATGTTTAGGAGTATTTTCCTATATGTGGGTCATCCATATTTTGCCGACCTTTACAACCCAATAACTTTTTTATTTTTGAAATGATTGTTAAAATTCAAGAAGTATTATTCTTAGAATTGAAAATTCTTTCTTAGGTCCCATATATAAAAGGGCTAAAGTGAAAATTTATATTTTCATTCGCACTGCTAATTTTGGGCAATATCTGTCAACAAGTCAAAGTTGTTGGGGTTTTTTTGTTAACACACCTTGAGAATCTAAAAATAGCCCACCCCGAAATGGGGTATACCAATCTGTACAGAGCGTTAATTTTAAACACTTTTGAAGCCCTATTAATAATCATAAAATCCCGTCCTCACCACATGTGGTTACTATCACCAATTAGTGAGTGGACAAAAGTTCTATTTCTTAGCATAAGTCTCATTGTTGTGGTAGCAGTGAAGTGGTTGATATCAAAACAAGCAAAGTCACTCAATGCCCACAGTGCAGCAGTCAGCCCCCGGCCATGTACTCACGTGGTTGCTGCTGCATGATGGAGGCCGCCGACACGGGCATGCTGTTCACAAGGGGCATGGTGGTCAAGCTCAGGCTTTGGGGAATCACCATTGGCTGGCCTGGGGCTGTGTTGGCCATGGCTGAGAGAAACAGATTTTGCTTGTACTACGGTTTGAGTTCAAACAAAGCACGGAACCAAAATTATCATTTCTACGACTGCTAAATTTTGCACAACCCAATCTGGGACACCCAATGTTACAACATCAGATTATATATATTATATAACAATAAACGAAATTATATCAGGCGGGATTGGTTTCGATTTACTGTATTTGATAAGGCTCTCAAATTCTTGATTGCCAAATAGCGGAGAGTCCCAGGAAATTCAGGACAGTTGGCAAACCTGCATTTTGTGCTGAAGAGAGGAGGGGGAAAGCTAGACAAACAGACAGAAACAGAAGTAGAGCAGAGAAGAAGGGCATGCCAGTGGTGCCCTCAATCACCTCCACTTGTGTAAAAAAGCTCATGTCCACAAAGACGGGTCATACAGTGCTGAGAAATAGCAAGATATCAAAAAGAAACACCACTAGGTCTTAATGTACTTGAACTTAGCAGGCTACAAGCTTAAAATAGAGACCAGCATTATTTTTACCAGTGACAACTCAATAATTGTCTCACTCCAACCCAAGCAAACTGCCACCTTTTGGAAAGTTAAATAGAGAGAACTATGCATGGCCACATTTCTGAACTTTACAAATAACAAACAAAACTAGCTGCTTTACATTAAGGTATATTTTTTATGGGTGTTCTCAGAGCCCAGACTAGTACCAGTACGCTGATAAATTTTCTGGCAGCCAAGACATAAAGAGTTAAAAATACATGACATGTTTAAGGAAGCAAAAGCTTGTGCAGTGGTAAACATCAAGAGCAGTGCTCACCTTGTGGTAATGCAGGCATAGAATTAGCCACTGACCCAGCTGGTACCAGCATGGTTGGAGGTCCCACTTGCTGAACTGTAGACATAGACAGATCGTTTCTGTTTTGTTATAGTAAGTTTTACAGCACTTACAACACAAATAAGTCATATAAGTGCCGAAGATGTCACAAGAGAGTAACAAACACACAAAAAAAAGAAAAGAAAGAAAGAAAGAAAAGAAGAAAAAAAAAGAAAAGAGAAAGACCAAAAAGAGGTAACTGAACTTGAGGTGCGCCACCAGCTCAGTGGGCAATAAGCTGTACAGCGGTGGAGGACAACCCGGGTCCAAATCCCCAGCAGTGTATTCCACAACTTGGGCTGTTTAAAGAATTTTTATGACTCCCACTTGTAGTCCTATTGAAGTTGGAAGTCAAATCATAGGTCCCGCCTCACAAACAGCACATCAATTTGTTGTGTTGACAGTTGCAAAATATTTCTTAGCCTTGAGTTTCATCATTTAAACCCAGAGGTTACAAAAGCAACCAAAGGGATGATATTAATACCATCTGAAAAACTCTGCACATTTTCCAACATAAAGCAGCAAATTTTAATATACAAATTCCTCAATTCTTTGATTCGATGAGCAAAATTAATTTTGCCTGAAAGCAAATTGAAAACTGACATGAAACACAATTTTAATAATTGTTCCATGAGGGGAAAAACTGTTATAGAAATTCATTAGATTTTTTAAATAAGTAGGTGCTTTTACACCTATATCAACACAATTTAGATCATTTAGGAAGCGGGCTTCCCATCCTGCCTGTCAGGGCCAACTTGGGCTGTGAGGGTTACAACATCCCAGCAAAAAGACAGACAGTTGCTAAAAATTTCTCAACATTACATTAAGGAATGAAACTCAGGTCTTGTTCATGCGACAGCCAAGCATTTTTCCTATGAATACATTTACACCAATTGTCCAATACAAGAGGCTCATGCCTTTCCATCCAAAAACCATTTGAAGTGACTAACAGTCATTTTGAGGAACATTTCCTGATTCAGCAAAAGGTATATATTACACCCATAAATCATATGCACACAATAAGTTTAAGAGTGCAAGTAGACAGACTCGTTTTAAAAGAAAACAAAAATGGTTTCATTTACACATGTTAAAAAACATTAGTAACAACAACCCTTGAATTGACAATATTTTACCCCTCCTCGTACACTTATTCCAAAATGTCAGTTTACCTTCATGACCACAAAAACTAAACAATTAAAGAATACAAGAGCTCAAAATAAGACTTCCTGAAGGCCAATCAAAAAAAATTATTTCACTATAATTTGGATTTTCATAGATGGTGTCAAACTAAAAATTCTGAAAGAAAAATAATCATCTTGTAAAGTTTGTAGGCAATCAGGGAAACTAAAAAAATAAAGGCACACCAAGGTCCCTGGGTAGTTTCCAGCAACTATGAGGAACTACTGCTGTTCATCCTCTGGCCTTCTTCAAATCATTGCCCATTGTTTACTTTTATGGCTCAAAGGTTTAACTTCTGTATTTTAAAAAGATACTCTCTCTGCTAATAGTTACTAAGGTGAAACCGGAAACTCAAAAGTTTCAAAAGTAAAAGCATATAATTAAAAATGCTTACATACTGTCATCTCATTTTTAATGGCATAATTCTGAGAGTAAACTTTTACTTGGCCTGCATGCCAATTAACCAACAGGCTAAAAAATAGGATTAAATATACATACACAAATGACCTTAAGTACTGGATCTAAATTCATTTAACACTTTTTAAAACATCTATTTCGACTTTAGGCCTCGGGCTACAACAGCGAGATACATTCTTAACTCCCATCAGCCAGAGTTAATTTCATGGATTTTTGTGACCAGCCAGAATTAAATCCTCCTTATCATTTAAAATTCATGAAGCTTTCTGTATCACTGACTATTTGGGATCTAGATCTACCTTGTTCAATATGCCAAAATTTTAACCATCGGTAACATCAGGGAAGCGGGTTGTGAGACTGAATGCAGAAAAAGAATGTAAAACTTTGGTTAGCAATCTTGATTTAGAAAACAAATAGAGCCAGCATTGCCTGTAATACAGCTGGCTCCACTTTAAAAAAAAGTCTTCAAGTGTCAAATTTTCATAAAGAAAGGAAGTACCATCTTGTCTATTTTTAATTCGACCTAATTACAAATATGGCTTTGGAGGGCTGGATGGAAACCTTTAGTTAACTAGGAGAGGGGAAAACGACACACAATATGTCGTTCTGGCAGACAGGGATAAAGTAAACGGAAACGACATGTGGAGCATGTTGTTCTGGCCAAAAACAAGTTACGCTTTGATGTCCCAATGACCCGTGAAAGCAGCTGCCTACCTTGAGGCGGGAGGGCTTGCATGGGCTGCTCTTGCACTGCAGCAATGGTAGCCAGGGGAGGCTGTCCATGACCAAGCTGGGGCTCTAGGAACGTTGCTGGAACAAGAGATGGAGGTGTGGTTTCAGTCCCAGCACTATTATTAATATTAACTATACGCCATGAAACATAAGATAAAGATCATGGCAAAAAGTACCACCACAAAAATAGTTTTTAAAAACTCACCACTTTGTCTGAACCACACAACACACATTTACTGTCTCAAACCACAGATTTGAGATTTGACGAAAAAGCAATACATTCACACATTCACATATTCACAATTACAATATTGCAATTACATTTATATAAATGGATCCAGACAAAAGAAAAAACATGGGTAAAGACAAAACTGTACTGTCTGGTAAGTCCTGAAAATTATGTTTCCAAAGATAAGAAATATTTTGTAAATAAAAGGCATAAAAAATGATCCATCTCCCTGTGGGCAATAGACAGAGTTCGGTATCAACACAAGTCATTTAATCATTAGCTGTGGAACAACACACGCTCATGATGGTCAGAAAGTTTCAGCATGACAGAGTTGGAAAACTATCAAATATAGTAGATTGTTCCGCTGAAATAAAAAGTAGATTGTGCTCAACACTAAAGCAATACAGGAAAAAACACAATGACTGAAACAACATAGTCCAGAGAGTTCTATTCCAACGAATTAATACATACATCACATAAAATAAAAGGAGAAATTCAGATGACAAAAAAAAAAGTTCAGTGAGCTTCCACAAAAAGACAAGTTTTGCTGAGAAATTGTGTCAACTCATCAACTGATGGTAGCAATAAGTGTTGGCCCACCTGTAGCCTTCAGTGCTGTCTCAGATTGTCTCTGAAGGGTGTTCAGCTGGCCTGTTATTATGTTGGAGAGGTGTATCAGTGTCTGATCAATGGGGAATGATCAACCACCTTCTTAATCTCCGTTACATTCAAACCAGAACACAATATCCTAAAACAAGTATGAGCATCATAAATCATTTAACTGTAAGGTAGTGGTAATGCTTCATTCATATCTTCATAGGCTTCAACACTTCCACAACACTTTGTAGAGGATGGTGCACTAGCATCATCTTCTGAGGAAACAACCAGACATAAAATACAATTTCAAAACCACTGGTATTTCTGTCTCATGAACCAGGTGGAAGACGATATCTCACTTCTACTTCTATTTCAAATTCCTGTACTAGGAGGGCATTCAGAATGATGGTTTTACGATTATGCAAAACAAAATGCAAGCAGTATGTTGGGTCCAGAAACATTTGTCCATGTTTCAAATCTATGGATGTCAACTCAACAGAACAGCATACACATGGCGAGAGGAAAAGCCAATCTTGTAGCATGATTACTTTATGACAACACTGAGGGCCAACTTGCACGATGAGGTACAGAAGAAAAACATGAAACACAGCGTACAATGTACATGAGTACATCACTTTGACAGAATATAATGATCTCTAGCAATGACATTTGTAACTAATTATGATCATATCAAGAAATTAGTACATCATTAGTAATGTGGTTCCTTAGGAGACTTGAGAAAATCGGGGAAGGAAAAGAAATCAAATGAGGTAGTGCTTGATGAGGCCCACGTGCGACGCTCACTGTTAAAAACAATCAGGAAACGACAAATGTAGTTTTTGAGACATCTGAATAGACATAGAGGTCTTGAACATCTGGCTCTCACTGGCAAAACTGAAGGCAAACGAGGCAGGAGTAGGCCCAGAGCAACCTACTTACGGAACCAAAACAAATGGGTAACCGGGAAAGATCACTGAAATGTAGGTTTTTTAAGAGCATCCAAGCAAATGAATGAATGGAGAACCATGATCGCCGATGTCTGTCACAGATCGGGCACTGGATGATAATGAGTACATCCACAGTTCAACAACCCAGCAGCTCATGGTTTCTGGGGATACTCGGCTTGTATTTGTAAATCATCACAGGTAAATTAATGATCAATGACGGACCTGAGATGAAAAAGAAGTATGATATGAATTACTGATATCTGTGTGCCTGTGTATCACTTGCTGGAACCCAACAACCAGCGAGTAACATCATCTCCTACTTTTAAGGAATATTTGAAATTAGAGACTTTGCCCTGACGGTGTCCTGAAAAGTCACAACATGCTGTATTATCCATGCTATAAAAAAACAAAAACAATCATGACTAGGATGACATGTTAAATCTTGAATAGAAAGAAACAAGTAAACACAGTTTTATTTGTAATAATACAGAAATGCTGAGAAAAAGTAGATGTTTTTCGTTACACTTGAAACCAATGTCAAGTAGTTCTGTTGGAAAAAAATCGAAAACCAGGACATGTTATTATTGATCAATAACAGGCATACACAGTCACAATTTACAATCCAAACTTACCTTTTACGCTAATTTGTGCTGACCATACAACTCTCACAATTAAGAGAAAAGTCAAATTTACCCAATTTATCCATTACTAACTGAAAGTTTCACACATCTAAGCATGACTCTTACAAGAATACCTTTTAACAAGCAAGATAAACATAGTCTAAATAGTCTATTATTAAGCAATACCCGGTAGCCATTCATTCAGACCAAAACATAAACATCACAAACACAAACCACTAACACAAGAGACAACCCACGCTACAGAAAAAGTCCATTACATGCTCCATACAAACAGTCCAACATTTCACAAGAGTGGTAACTAGCATGTTCAAACAAAACTGTCTTGGGGAGCTTCTTCCATTTCTGTACAGTTTATATATATATATAATATATATATTATATACATATACAGTGAAACTCGGTTATAACGAAGTCCTCTGGCCTGACCTCGAAGTTCGTAGAATCCGTGTGTTCACTATTAAAAAATGGTGAACTAACGCATGCATTTTTTTATCAGTAATGATAGGATCATCTGTTCTGACCGAGTCACATTGCGAGTATAAAGGAGCACAACAAAGGTGCCACAAAGCGACCGCTTATGAGCAGTTGCTTCCCTTAACAGAGCCAATAAACGATAGGGTCAGGCTTGTTTTCTCACTGGAACAACAAAAGAACTTAGAAGTGATTTTTGTTTATCGCCTCTTCAGTTCACGAGTTTCGTACAAAGTCTCATCATAGCCTTTATAATTTGTCTTTTAAAAAAATTGACAGAGAACTGGATGCACTGCTGTATTCACAACAAAATCTACACCCCCAACCCCTTCTCCAATTTTCAAAGTTGGTGCCAAGCAAGATTCGTTTCTTCTCTTTGCTGTTTAACTGAACATATCCCAGACTAATGTAGAGAAATAAACTGACGTAGTGGGAGAGAAATTTGAAGTAGTGTTGCAACAAAGCACAAGCCGTATAAAAAGGCCAACATTCTCAAACGCAAAACTGTGACATATGACATTGAAGAACAAGGTGCATTGCTAGACCATGTGTATGGCAAGGTGTGGTTCCACAGACCTGTGCACAATTCATTACGTTGACGGAAGGCTGGTCTCACTGTTCAGTTGCTGGCGAAAAATACGACTGTGATGCATCTACATCCCTGCTGACATTTGCGCCACCCCCCCCCCCCCCTCCCCTAAGAGACGCATATGTGTGCGCGCCGCACACACACATACTAGTCACCTGCCCAACCTCTTGTGACCCCGGCGCATGTGGACCAAAAGTAAAACACAAAATCTTCTTACTGTGTCAATAACAGACATGTTGATGTGGAAGGTGGCCTCCGATTGGTTCACATACACCGGCTGAGCATCTCTAACAAGTCAATCGTAATTAACAGTGGGAGATATAAAATAAGTATGCAATGATCCATGATGCAGAGCGATAGATGGTCCTATAGCATACGCAACAAAGGAAAGTTTCATTGGGGTGGGGGGGAGGGGATTGCTCGAAGCCCCACCATCGTGGGCTGATCACCCTGCAAGTGACTTCATTGAATACAAATTTGCTCATTCACATGTTCGTATGCAAGGAATTTTAATTATGTTTATTAATAAAAGAAACCGGGAATTTTTCTCCTTTCGCAGAATCCGAGTTTCACTGTATACATAAGATACATTCACCAAGACATACACACAAAAATAGTTTTTTTTTTATAAGGCTAACTTCTAGTCTACACTCATCTCTGGGGCCCTACTAAGGCAACAACAAGCCAGGCTGCAAGAACTGCTCAGAGACAGAGAGACCTCTAACCTGGTGTTCAAACAAAACAGTTGGGGAGTTAACCAGCACATTGTGTGACCATGGCAGGTCAGAAATGAGGAGCAGACTTACGCTGCTGGGGCAGTCCAGTCATGAGCCCAGTGGGCACAGACGCCGGCATGGCTGCTAACGCCTGCTGGAAACTGACATATGATTGTTGCACCTACATGGAAATAACCAAGCAAACATGGCATGATTAGCAAAGGACAGCCAGTCACGCTGGCCACAAATTTACGAAAATGCAAACCACATGGAAAAGAAATGGATAGTGGGGGGGCCGACAGAGAGAAAAGCTCACATTTTAGAATCAATAGAATAAGAGAGAGAAGACATTTCCTGCTGGCTAGCAATTGCACAGTTGTAATCAAACAAGATGTGCAAGCAATTTAAATTTGAAAAAATCCAACAAAATCAAACATTTTTATTTGAAAAATGACAACAGTAATTTTATGGTAGAAAAATCTGCAGTTTTCCACTCAAGAGAATTCCTGAGGGTATAATTTGGATAGCAACTTCTAACCAGCAGAAGCAATTTCCACAGCTCAATATTTCATGAACCCATTTCCATCCTCCACAAGAAACTCCTACAATGCCAAGAAAGACTAGAAAAACAGACGTGAAGATTGCAAAGAGAACAGTATTACTGGTATTTCTCGCTACTTCTTAATATTTCAAGACATTTTTCTTCAACCCCAAACTATTGTGCCGAGACTATAGGGATGAAACTAGCACAAGTGGAGTGCTTCATTACAGTAAAATGATTTATCAAGTCCGGTACAATATCCTGGGGTGTGGCGAAAAAATGCTTGAAACAATATTTAGTAAGATATTTCAGTAAAAAGTAACATCACATCTAAAATTAAAAGCACCCTGGTGTGAAAAATCCCCATGAACCCACAACTTCCCCCCAGGAGGACTCTGTTGAGGATGATGGCACTTGCATGGAAAAATAATTAATATCATGGTCAATCAATGAAATGGAATCATTGAGCTATTTTTATTAGTAGCCAGAAAAGAAGAATAACTTTCAAATCTGACCCCGACAATAAAAAAAAAAAATTCATGCTTCCTCCTCCACCCTTTCATCAGTACATGATAAGAAAACTAATTAACTGTTGCTTACACGAAGTAATGCCTTGTACACTTTAAAAAAAAAAAAAAGTTTTAACAAGTACAGCCGAAATTGTCCATGACGGCCATCAACTGTAAAAGAGAAATGTAGTTGTCTAAGACAGGTGAACGTCTTGGACAGTGTCCTTATTATGTAAAAAAAAATGTGTATGAGGGGTAGGGGGTGGAGAGGAAAGTGGGGAGAGGACGTTTGATTACATGATCGTCTTAGACAGGTGGCCGCCAGAGCAGATTCGACTGTACATATTTTCATGGTGACCACAGTAAACATCCTACCTTGTTTCCATAGTACTCAGAGGTTGGCACCATGACATCCAAAGTACTAAAAGCTAATGTAAACACTAACCAAAGACAGGACAAAAGAAGTGCTAAAGCGCAATGTCCCTAGAAATAGTACAATAAACATGATGTGATCAGCTGTGGAAATTGCTGCGAGCACCTAAACAGAACAGAAGGACATCATTTCAAAACAAAGGGAATGGGGGGGCCAAACAAGTTTCCCAACAAAGCCAAAATATAAGGAATCTGTAACAGACTATGGTAAGCAGTGAGGAATCAGCAGGGGTTGGTGGAAGTTGGGGGTGGGGGCTGAGGATATTGTTCTTAATGGGATGGGTGGGGGCAGAGATTGGGAGGGGACTGAAAGGGGAAATTGGAAAATAATGAATTAGGGACTGTGCCCACAGTTTGTCCTCTTCCACACCAGTTCGGAACTTCATCTTAAACATAAGGAGCATTTTCAGAGAGCCCACAAATCCACAAGAAAGGCCCTGCAAAGAAAGCATTCGTTAGTATGCAATTTCCCCCTTCCCAATCTTTAGCCCAACCTCTTGACCCTGAGAGTCTGATCAAAACCGATATTAAAAGCCAAATAACTATAGTTGAATTTAACATCCTCAATTCTTACAAGGCAATGACTGCTAAGGAAAATATTTAACAAAACCAGCACATCTATATAATAGAACATATTTTATACTCGGACCAGAGCAGATATGAAATGTAGTATGTGTAGAATCAGCCAATAAAAACATATTTCTGTCACAATGCAAGGAACATCTCTTGAGTACCTTCACTGCAGTAAAGAAAAATGCCAGCCATTAATCTCTGTTGAAACACCTGAATCACAACACAAGTGCTTCACTGAACTAATCCTATCACTCAGCTAAAACACAAGATACTTAAAAAATTAACAAAGTTTACACTAACCGTTTGTATCAAATTTTCTGCCAACTTCTTCGCCTCCTGAAGACCCACCAAGGATGGATGTCTGAGGAGGAGAGAGTCAAAGTATATAGTCTGAACTTGATTTATATATATAAATTATTGGATAACATTCTTTTAGTTTTAATTATCAAATTCAGAGACCACTTCTTCAGAATTGTATTATCTGATCAACCTTAGCAAATAAATCAAGCCACAAGAAAAAAGACTATAAAATGGAATATACGAACAGCACTTCCTTCTTCGTATATTCCATTTTATAGTCTTTTTCTTGTGGCTTGATTTATCTAGCACAGGATAGAGAAAAGTGGAAGGTGTTTGTCCGTGGCCTATACCCTGGTGCAGGGTGAGAAAGGCAATGATGATGTTGACTTCCTTCTTCAAAAATTCCACTACCGACACTTTCTGTCCATTTCTGACTGCTTGACTATTTCAGTGGTATTCATCAAAATAGTTGACAGGAGATGGAGATTTCCTTTTGTTGAATGTGTACTCCCAAACCCTGGACAAACACTCAAACCGCCAATGAACTTAAGGTTACTAACAGGGTGGTTGAACACACAAATCTCACCAGTGATATCAAGTCATTTTCCGTTAATCCTACATTTACGAACAAAAATTTACTACTGCAAAAGCTAGCGATATAAAAAAAAACTTTGTTCATACTCAATGTGCACATGCATGGGCTCGATGGTATCTGCACCACCAAGGTCACCAAAACCAGAACCTTTTCCTCTGAGGCTGACATGAGCACCTGTCTCTGTCTGGATATGTTGCAGGAAGGAGCCCTGATAGGAAATACACAAAGACAAATATGTAGTTAGACATAATTCAGCTGGAACCTCTGTCACTTTAATAACCGTTAATATGCTGACATAAGAAGTAAAGAGTAAAGTAATCATCAAACACTTAATATGCCTGCAGATAATCAGGAGCAAAATTTAGTCACAGCAATAAACAGAACTTCAAGGAAATAAAATGTGGCCAATACTACCAATTATCACCAAATAACATGGTCTCAAATGAGGCATCAGTAACTGCTGATGAAAAAATGCCCAAAATATTTCAGTCAGACATAAACTGCTTTCTCTAAAATATGCAGAAGGACAAAGGGTACTCCACAATGGCTTGCTCTTTTCATGTTATAGTGCTGTTTCATCCGTTTTTTCACAAACTGCACCCGTTACTGCATCCAGTTAACGGAGATATTCTTTATAAATCATCACAAATCAAACAGCATCTAACACAAGAACAACTCTACACAGACAATCTGGGATTAATCTTACTCCAGGGCCCAAAAGTTTATTCTTGGTGTCAAAATTTGGGGGTGCATGTTCCAGTCCAATGTACAATTTCTCTTGTAAGACTGTCACCTGGGAGGAAAAAAGAAAACAGAAAATTTATACATTAAAGTGTCAGCAAATTCCTTTCAAGACCTGAAAATCATTATGTTCATAAATGCTGACAAAATGTAAGAAGTAAGTTGGAATTAACATTCCACGAGAGACTTAATGATCGAGTTCCAAATACCAAAAAAATCCTTCCTTTCGGGTATATATACACAAGACAAAGCATTAAACTTTTGCAGTTCTAAAAATTACCAGTTACAAAATTATACACACACACATAAGGGACATCTTACTCTCATCTGAATGTGCCAGCTGAGCAACAGCCATTTAAATGGTCTTTCCCCTTACCTGGGCAGGAAAGGGCACATTTTTTCAAAAATATATATCCTGGACTTCTGATTTTCACAGTAGTTGAACACGTACATCTGACTTTGAACTACAACTAACTCGAGACTGAACTCACCAACCCATTCTAGAAAAGGTAAAGATCCTGATATCACCAAAAGTTCTTACAAAACCCAGCACTAAACTTACAGTGTGAGGAGCTGGTTGTGGAGGGGGTGGCATCTGAGTGTGCAATGGTGGAGGGGTAGGCAGAGACATGAGAGGCGGGGGCGGCTGATTGTGTGGGATCCGAACTGGAAACCTGTGGTTCATGCGAAGAGGGGGGCGCATTCTGCCTCCACTACCAAATTGCCCTACATGACCCCGGTTGTCATTTTTGTTCCCGCACATGCTCTTGATGATCTCATTTATCTTGTCCACCGCAACTGAATGAAGAAAGATACATCATATAATTGCCGTCACATTGCCGCTTCATATTTCCAACAAATAAAACCAAGCAAACCATGTGCTCTTTTGGGCCAATAAAATATAAACACTGTCATTGCAGTACCTTGTAGCCACAGTAATCAAAGAAAGTTGACCCAAAAAAACCCCTTGAAAATTGCCATGGAAGACCAAGTGCACGGCTTGCCAATTTTAAAAAATCTCAGGGACATCCAACATTATAACTACAGATTAACTAACAATGAACAAAATTACATAAAACATATTGTAATAGTGTATGTGATAAGATTCTCAAATTCCTGACTGCCGAACCCAGGACAGTCGAGGGGTATTCAGGAAGGCAAGCCAGCAGGTGTACACTATACCGAGAGCATAAAGTGCAGTCGAACCTACTTTAGTGGTCACCTCTTCACAATGATCGCTTTAAGCCTCTGTTCTGTGACACCCTTGTGTTTTTCCAATGTCTTAAGCTTGCTCATAGCGGTCCCTGTCCAACATAGTCACGGTCAATCACTTTCACAGCAAGTTGGCCTCAAATCCTGCTCATAGCAGTCACTTGCTACAAAACTTGTCCATTAAACTTGTCCTCAGGCTGTGTGTACTTTTAATCAATGCAAAGTAGCAACTGGGCTTTTCGCCTGGCTAGGCATTACATAATAAATTAAAGGGGGAAGGAACTTAGTACAGCTCTTGCACTGTGAGGTTCAAGTGTCCAATGACATGAGCTCACTTCCATTGCTCAAACCTTACGCGACAGCCTATAACGGTCACTTTTCTCAGTGATCTTAAGAGACCATTATGGACTGATTCCACTACACCAAGGCATTAGTTCAATTAAGTATGAGGGTTAACTGCACTTAATTTAATAAGGTAAGGATACCTCAATAAATCAATTTTTTTCACATGGTTGAACTAGGTACTTTTTTAGTACAGCGTACACAATAACAGCTAATTAGTGCACAGTAGAAGCAAGATAAGCAACAGAGGAAAGAAAGGATAAAGGATATATATGAGGCATCCTGAAACAACTGTATTTTGAACAAAAAAGTGAATTAAATAATAAACTTACATTTTTAAAGCCTTCAAATTCATCTCTATAAGACACCCTAAAAAAATTTAAAATTCAACCAAATATTTTCTTCCACACTAAATACAAGAAATAGGGCATTGGTGCACAATTCATTCAGCAGATAAAATGAAAACAACTTTTTTAAAAGATATTACGCAGTCAAGGACTAACAACCATCAAAGCCTTAAGAAATCAATACTCACTATCAACAGATTCTTTAGAAGCAGCTTGAACATTCAAATACAAACATCGGTCTCTGCAAAAAAACAACAATGAAAATAAATAGGAACAGTTTCTTGACAAACGCCATTTTTGAAGTTTGGCCAAAACTAGTAACAACGCATCTGGAAAGGAGGGGGGGAAAAAAAGAAAGAAGAAAAAATGAATACATCTTTGGAAGTGAACATTTAAAATGTCCTCAGAAGCAAGCTTCAGTTCTTAAGGTCTGATATCTACAACATTAAATAACTTATGCCAAACCCTGGTCTACAATATTTATGGATGTTGACTGATATCTCTGATATAATAAATATCAGTAACACAAAGAGTCTCATTGAACAATTCTATGAGCTGTTACAGTTGCTTCATTTTTACACTTCAAGAGATATAAACGAAAGCAAAAACATGGAAAAATTATCATCAAAATTATGACATACCTGGGATTTCGAGCCTTTTCATCAGGAACCATGTAGCGCCCTCTTGTTGTAACAGCTGCTCCACTGGCCTTAGATATCTGCAGTTGTGTACATATTTGTTTGTTTGTAAAAGTAATGGGAAGCGCAATGACACAATATTGGTCATTTAGTGCAAAGGAAAAAAGTAAAACAGATAGAAGCATCAGAGGGGGAAAAAAGAAATAGGACCTACTTTGATACAAAGTCAAAACACATTCTACTTTAACTGGACCAGAGCCCCTGCCAGTGAATATGACAAGCAGGGTTCACCCTGAAATGCCTGCACTGACAAAGCTTAATCTTTCAGAATGGCTCATAGAACTTTAGCAATGGTAGTGACTCGAGTGAGGGAATTCCTTTTCCGAATATCATAGAAAAATCTACACATAGTTCAAGGTACGACATAGCACAGAAAAATCACAAAGCAGGAGCAATGTTGAAAAGACTTTACAACAAATTACAGCATGGCACCCATCATCCATCTTTATGAAAGTGTAACTGCCATTATCATGAATCATATCTACAATTACAACACAATGGAAGCTGATTTGCAGACAGAAATTTTCAGTTAAAAGGCGAGTTCTTAACTTGAATCCTTAAACTTAGGAAGTTATTGTAAGAGTTTAGTCACATTTCACCAATTAAAGATAAAGACAATAAAGAAGTATATAATAAATAAAATAAAAAAAGGAGCAGACCACATTAGAGCATCCAACAACACAACCACCCCCTCCCCTCCAAATCCCCCCTTAACAGGCAATTAAAAACAAAACAAGATCTTAAAAAGTATAAATTTACAAATGTGTTGGGAACAATAAACAAAACAGCAACATTATCTGCTCAATAATTCAAGGGAAGGGGGGAAAACCCAACATACATCAACTCCTTAGTGCAAGACTCCACCATACGCTATTTTGAAAAGTAACATAGGACGTCTCACACTGTACAGTCAATATGAATTACATTGTACAAAAATTTAAAAAGAACAAGTACCTCTTCTTGGGTTGTGCCACGAGTCAAAGTGTTCCTGCATGGGGTGGTTAAATTATTGATTTCCACTTCTGCAACCACAAGACTGTTTGGACCACCTCCCTATAGACAAAATTATTATTTTAAAAATTAAACAACAGTTAACACCTTCTGTGTAGATGAAATTATTCATATCTGAAAACAGTTATGTATATCTATTAAAAAGCATGACATGAAAAGCAAAACATAATTCTTACTGGTGGACCTTACAGCAATTTATTCCACATTCCTAAGTAACGCAAATGGAAACAAAATACCCCATAATCTACAATTCTATTTAGCTTCCTCATTGTTGTTTACTTTTATCGATATTTCATAATGACACCAAAAAGCATGTGTTCCTTTTAAGTGATCAATAGTTACGAAATCAGCCTGTCTGAAAAAGCAAACTAAATAGGCAGAGACATACAATGATGACAATATTTGATTTATTTACACAATACGCAATTCTGAAGCATACGACTTCAACCTTTCTAAGGAAATGGCCAAGAAATACATGATTCGTCCATGAACGGCATAGGCCCTACAATTGAGCCTGTCTAACATGGTCACTCAAGGTGACAGAGAAAAGTGATTGTTTTGCACAGGTGGCCGCTATGATGGACAAGGCCCAAATTAAAGCTAAAGTCACCTAGGAAACTCAGTTTAATTGTGTTTTGTGTGAATTTTACACATGTACTGTTGATTTGTGAGACTTGACAGTTACAAGATGGTTTTAAATATGAAATTTTGAAACTGCCATTCCATTCCATTTCAATCAAAATAGTTCCCTATTATAAGATTATAAAAAAGAAATGCTGTCAACAGACTTAAACTCCAAACACACACAGTAAAAGCAGTCTTTCACAAAAAAATAAAACGAAAAAAATTATACAGTAGTCTCCGCCTAAGATCCCACCGCTTACGATCCCGGTTCACTTAAGATCCCGCTGTTTTAAGAAAACAGAATTTTTACAATACAAAAGTCACCCCTAAGCTCCCCCTCTGATTCACTCTGAAGGTCTACATTCGGCTAAGATCTCGCATTTCAAATCATAATTTGCGGAACAAAAGCCCAGGCGGGACAGCCGATCAAGCAAAAGTGAAAAGTTGAAATCAACAAACTGTCCGTCCCGTCAAAGATCAGCCACTATCGTGAATGTGATCACATACACGTTGTAAAACTCGATGAAGCGATACAATGTTTGCCCCAGACGGGATCAAACCGGGATGTGAACTGACCGACACGTTTGTTTTCCCCGAACATCGCACTCACACCTGAGCTCTCCCCCTAAACTTACATCACTCGCTGGGTGGGTAGGGCCTACATGTTTGCTCCAGGCGGGAGCACATTGAACTGTGAACTCTTCCCTGACCATTGCAGAAGTTGTCTCTACTCCTGACTTTGCGTGACAGACTGAATTAATTGGTGTGTTCACAACGTAATGGTGTGTAACAACAAAGGCGGTTGGGGGCAGGGGCAAATAACTTTAAATAAGCGTAGATCTTGAGACTCATGATAGGATAATAAGTGAAAATGGTACGCCTCATGCCACTATTCACTGTGATAGGTCATCAAGGTTAACCACTCTTTGGTCGCCATACATCATAAACCCACCAAGCGGTCAGGTCAGTACATTTTAGAATGGAGGGAGACCATTTTACTGATTGTGAGCCTTAGCATGGGTCACCATAGATTCTTCCCTGGGTTCGGTGGTTAAGATCCCGGTTCGCCTAAGATCCTGCATTTCCTTGCTCCCGAGCACCGGGATCTTAGGCGGAGACTACTGTATAATTTTTGTTTTAACCCTGAACGGAGCAATGCCGATGATCACTGTAAGACAGACACACTGCCCATCATATGACTACACGACATTTACCATGGTCAGTGGCAGCGTATTCAGTTCAATGGACACTCCCACATCATGCTGCAGTAAGTCCCACACCCACTTATTTAGTAGGTAAAGCCTTGCCTGGCAAACAGAAGCCCAGCCATTTCTTTGCACTGATTGAGTATACACAAGAAGAAGCTTTTGTAGAAAGTGACCGCTATGAGCAGGTTTTGAAGCTGACTTGCACCGAAAATGACTGTCAGTGGCCACATTAGCTTAGCCAGGGACCATTACGGCCAGCTTAAAAAAGATGGAAAAACATAAAGAGTGTCACGAAACAGTGCAAACCCCCCAAAAAGTGTAAAACAATAAACATTAAACCATGGCATGGCCATCCGAACTTTTTTTTTTAACTCTCACAGAAAAAAGAAGAAATCCAAGGCTGACAGATAAAAGAAAATGAAAGAGCTCTCAATCAATGCATCAACATTCCATGATTCCAATTCATTTCTAACATGATAATATAAACTATACCTTTTTAGTAATAACATTAGTCCCAGAATGAATTTGATTGGGTCGGAGCATTCCCTTTGCAATGAGCATGGCATTCACTTTAGCAGCTGCTTCAGCTGCAGCTTCCAGACTGCTTTTGTCCTCCATGTCACTGTTTCTTGTGTGGAAGCGGTCATACATGTCACTGAAAGATAAAAAGGGTAATTTCATTTTATAATATAAAAATATAAGTGACTGATAAAGTGCAGTGTACTACAATATTAATAAGACGTAAATGACGACAAAAGCGTACGCCTACAAGAAGTCAGGCAACTTTGATTTGAGGTCACCTAAACGAAAGATAAACTTTTAATATTAAATCAATTAACAAAACTTAAGTCAGTTTAATAAATGCAAATTTAATTTACCATGTTCTGAATATTAGTGAATGTCTCTTAAGGAAAGTGAAAATCAAAGTTGGATTTTTACCATCATAAACCATAAGGTTCATTCATTAGGCCTTTGCATCATCACCGAACGAATGACCTTAAATATTTTTAGACAATACTGTAAGGCCGCGGTTATTCGGACTCGAGTCTGAATAGCCTCCCGTGGATATTCAGACTCAAAACCCCAATGCGCGTGTGCAATCAAAGGGTGTGAAGTGGACAGGTAATTCGACCTCGGCCTTCCTCGGTTTCTACAATCTGGCCAAAATTTTCAAACAAATCAAGAAAAGTATACAGTGACGACAAAAGTGAACAGTTGCAAAATTTGAAATACTACACAACAAAGGCAAACAGGGAAACGGCAATCTGAGCTCAAAGCAGTGGAAAAAAATTGAAAATCAAAGTTTCAGAACAACAAAGGATTATATCTCAAGACTCTTGGATAACAATAACAAGACAGTGCAATTCGGTAAGCACTAGATCTAGATCTATTTCTTGTCCGCAGTGTCATCATACAATACCTAAAAAATTATCTCTATCTCTGCGTGCACTTTATAAATACGAAGTGACTATTTCTCCGAACGTTCTGAGAAATAGTGCCGATCTTTATTTCTCCGAACGGTTTCCGGCTTCCGCTCTGGTCGTGATTGTTTGCCTATTTGCGAGAGTTCGGCGCCAACTTTCATTCCGTCATTCTGCGAGGTCTGGGAAGGAACAAATCAAAGGTGGTATCTGTTCTCAGCTTCTCCTCCGGCCGTGTGCCCACTGGTTTAGTGAGGCGGGTACTGCCTGAGGCACCCGAGAGACGGAGAAATCTGACCCTCTTTTCTATTGAGTGGACGGTTATCGTCCATTAAAAAAAAAAACGGAGCAAATTTTTGGGTTTAGATCTATTTCAATTTTCAAGAGCTAGATCTAGTCTAGAGATTTTTAGATGAGTGTAAAAACGTGAAAAAGAAAGGTTTCACAACAGAATGAAATCAAAACTAGAACAGCCCAGAAACAACCACAACAATTAACAAATAAGGGCGTGTGTCCACCTGTCCGAAGAAGATTGACCGTTTTAACCCTAAATGTGCGTAATTTGTTTAAAAAAGTACAGGATATTGCATGGAAATTATGGAACCACACACAGGGGGCCTGCCAGTGTCAGTACATGTAATTGGTTTTGGTGGAACGCTCTAACATAGCACATTTAAATTTATACAGGTATATATATATATTTAGAATCTAATGAAGGTAGGAACATCAAATTAAATGACGTTACACAATACCTTAAACCTTTTGTAGGAACATCAAATCAAATGACGTTACACTATACAACCCCCCCCCCCCCCCCCTTTTCCCCAACAAAAAAAAATTAATAGAAAAACAACACATCAGAACAATAACAAGAAAAAAAAATACACACCAACAAAATATAACACCACAAAGAGGGAAAAATGAACGAAAAATAAAAGAGGAACAGCAATACAAATCGTATGTAACTGTAACGTATTCAACAAATCAACGTGGTGACAACAAGTGAGAAAGAGACGAAGTGAAGCTAAGTGAACTTTCTTTCAAAAGTAAAGAGTTTCATTTTCTTTTCTTTTTTTTTGACTTTTTCGGGGACCAAAAAATCGAGCCACGATTGATTGGTCGCGGCCTCGACAAACGCAGATGCTAGCTCTATGTGTCGTTATCAATACCCTCCATAGATCTAGATCTAGACAGCTCACGAGTGAACGCAACACATTAAGTTTAAGAGCAGCACCCTTCATAGGCCACACGTCATATCTGTAGCGAAAAACTGTTTGGAACTGTAGCATTTCTTTATATAAATACGGACATTTTTTGGACCGATTGAACCATATTGTATACGAACAATCTTTGGTAGGCCTATAATATAATTATAGATCTATATTTTATTTTTATTATCCGAAATATGCGGGAAAGGGTGTGATTTCAGAGTGTTCGGAGAAATAGTGCCCAGCTTTATTTTCCCGAACGTTCGGAGAAATAGTGCCGGCCTTATAAATATTTCGCCATCACACATGACGTCACCTGATCTAGTCTAGGCTTCGGCGTTTTAATTTGCAGGCAGTAGTGTCTATAATGTTCTTTAACGTTAAGTCTAGAGAACGTGTATACAAGCTGTAAATATTCTCAAATGTTCACTGCTTCCAAGCGAGGCATCGAATCCCTGTCCTGGAAGGGTTTTTTTTCTTCTGAGCCTAAAATTTAAAAAAAATAATGAGACTCACAGACCACCAAGTAAAGCCACTATTGAACTTTAACCAGGCCTAAATTGGTAAAAGGAAAAGTATAGGCCTACTTTGTAGGTAAAAACTCCGCTTGGGGACAAAACAAGAAGGTACATGATGCTTTTTATCGCTAGGCCTATAATAAAAAAAACCTACAAACCACAAAGCAACAATTTATAATTATGGGAAAAAATTGTTGGTCAGTCGGGAAGAGGAGAAGAAGAGAAAAAAAACAATAACAAAAAAACTTCCAGGACCGGGATTCGTTCCCACGCTCATAAGACAGTGGTTTGACTTCAAACGCAGACGCACTGTCTATTCAGCCACCAGAACTTCTGACAACAATTTAAGGTAGATTAAGCTTGATATTTAAAACACTGCATTTTATTTAGCACTGGCGCTAATCGCAACACTGCGCTTTTATTTAGCACTGCCGCTAAGCAACGCGGCGTTGCAAATAGGCACTTCCATAAATATCGGCCGATGGCGTACTCCTGTAACGTTCTGTAACTATCCTTCTATCCGCTTGTCATGGCCGCGACATCAGTCTTTTTTTTCTCTAGTAGAGATTTCTTTTTACGCCGCTCGCAACTGCATTTCTGCACACTTTTTGATCTCCCTAGCCCTTACGATTCCGTCTCCAGTCTTACACTTAGAGTAGAGTCGGGTAACTTCGCCACCCTCAGTTGGCTCGCGACGAAACAAGCCTACACCTCCTGTAGGCTCAATGTAAATTATATCCCAGTTTCGTCTGGATCTTTTCGTAGCCAATGAACATGCAGATAGCCCACTGATTGGTTTGCTTGCTAGTCGTACTTCATCTGCTTCGTTCTTTTTCCAAGTGGATCATATGGTGACGGGGAACTTCGCCACCATATCGGGGAAATTCGCCACACTGGGAGATCATCTTTTTCTTTATATACTTTATATTAGATTATAATTTTAAACATGTAAAAACTGATCTTTCGTTAAAGGGAAACCTGCATTTGCAGCTGCAATCACTTTGTCAACAATTTTATTTCTTTCTCTCCCAGCCCTCATTCCAAAAGTAGATCGACTAGAGACATGGTCGGCAAGAGAGGTTTTTTGGGAACGCTAGATCTAGATCTAAGTCAAGTTCTCAGGCTGCCCCAGAGTCCAAAGCAGCTTTGCCCACCTTAAACTGCTTCAACGGCTTTCTCCAAATCACTTTATAAAGTTTAAGTATACTTGTTATTGATTATCTTGCTTGTTTTCCCCATAATAAGTGGTAAATCTAAGTAAAACAACAAATGGAAAATCAATAGACCTGCGTGGCGAAGTTCCCCGATAATCGAAGCGAATTTCCCCGACAGGGTGTAGATCTGTACAAACACACTTTTTAAACAGTAAAATGGCATACAATGCATACAAACGACAATAAAATGCAGAAAATATAATATTTATTTTAAACAATAATTGAATAAAGTAGCATCAACACAATTTCAGAGTAAAAAGTTGAGAACAGCAACGGCAGTACAGTAAGCAGTAGACACAGAAAGATAAAAATAGTGCAGGCGCAGCAGAGATAGGGCAGAGGAAAGGGAAGCTTAGCGGGAAGACGCATGCCTAAAATCCTAAAACATTGCGCGTTTGTTCTTCATCATAACAATAGATTTTTCTGATTGGTTGGTCAATTGACAATGAATATGTTTCTGGTCCCAAGTAACTTTTAACACAAGTTACTATTTAAACTCTTCCTTGGTGGATATATCGGATTATTCCTATTTTATATGAAAGTGGCTATTCTCACCCGCCCGGAAGTTCTCGCAAGATCAACTCCTCCCCTCTTCTCTCTCTCTCTGTCTCTATCTGAATACTGTCTATCGCCCATCGGTGTGGACGATCAAATTGACCAAAACAAAGTTTAAAAATGATGTTAAAACCCAAAAGTAAATTAATTTGGTTGTCTACAAAGATGCTACGGCTATTTAACTTTTCGAATCGAGCCGAACTACGCGGGTCGCCATTTTGTTTTGACCGGAAGTTCTCGCGCTACTCCTCTCTCTGTCTCTTTCTCTCTCTCTCCACTGCCCACATACAAAATTACATTATGTACGCTTTTAGTTTTAGTAGGTGTGAGTTGTAATGGAACGCTTGTTCACGGCACAGAATTCTACAATTTTTCTGTTATCACAGTGTAGAATTCTGTGGTTTAGGGAGAACGCAAAATTTGTTGGCCTAGATCTAGGCTATAACGGTGAACACGCACCGGGTGAGAATAGCCAAAAGACTAGCCTGCACTATTCTCATCGCGGGTGAGAATAGAGGTGGCCTTTTAATATATCGGTAGGGGGGGACAGGTGGCGAATTTCCCGTTCAGGTGAAGTTACCTGAATCGGCAATTTTGTAGTTTCGTTCATTAAAGACAAGAGTAGGGGGGTTTCAGGGTGGAGGTGGGGGGGGGGGGGGTTCAGGAGGGGGGCATGCCCCCCTGAATTTTATCCTAATTTGATGTTTTGCAGTTAGGTTGCATCCCTGCTCTTTGTGTAGCCTAGAGATCTAATTCAAATAATATTTTTGGTCTTCAAGACTTCTGGATTTCTTCTCTGGATGTAAACAAATGGATCGTGGACTTTAACGAACGGAACTAGATATATCTAGATCTAGAAGATCACCCCCGACCCGAATCTACTCTACATCTACACTACACTACACACTGTACAGACTACAGAGTACAGGCAAAACTACAGACTACAGATTAGATTCTACTGGATCGGCTAGATTCTAGTTAACACACTATCAATGCCAAACCAGATAAAAAAACATACGTTGTCCCAATAGCACTATGCTAATGACACATGATAGCAGCAAGATGGTGATCTTACTCATTTCATAAATCCACTAAGAAGGTGAAGTACTGTGTAATGAAGAAGACGCCATTTTCTTTCTCTGGCCTTTCATTCTTCAATCACGTTTTTCGTCTTCCGTCCTTTTCGACAAACTTCCGGTGGCAAAATGAATACCAGGTAAGCAAGCTGACAGTTGGTGGTTGGTTTGGGGGGGGGGGGGTGACCACTTGAAGGGTAAACGGGATAATTGGTAGACAGGCCTAAGACAAATTCCCCCAACATGGAAAAGGGTCTGTGCATATATTTGCGTGATAATAAAACAACAAGATTCCCGATCCTTCTCAAAGCTCCATGCTGAATCGACTGCATAGAAAACATTTTGTACAGCTATGTTTACTGTTAGTCCACTACACAAAACGAGTCCTTTTGTACTCTTTTTGGCTGTATAAGTACAATGCTATTCTTCTGTAAGCTTGATCTTTTAACAATTGTTTAAATAAATGTGTTTATAATTTAGGCCTACGAAACAGGATTCTATTTCAAAAGCGAAACAGCTTTTGTTGTTCTGTTTAAATACAATGCCAATTTGGCACTCCAGTTTTAGAGTACATGGAAAATAAAGCCACAGTGCGAGGGCCTAACAATAATAATTATAGTTTATAGTCTATATTATTATTACAGATGTATAATATTATAATGTATACTATATTTATGTTTTAGGTGTATGCTGTAAATCCCCTATTATTCTTTTACCTGCTTGAGGCAGACGTGTGGGAACCTAAGTTGGCAGTGACCTTTATGAATGGGCTTTTAGATTTAATTGGTCATCCAACATAATATTAGACCCGTAAACAAAGATTTGAGAAGATTAAAGAGCGATATAATTTTATCTTGTTTTTGCCGCAGTCAGAAGAAAGTGAACAAGGTAAGCTATAGTAAAGAATCTTTGGTTATACATGGGACTATTAATATAACCTCTTTGATTATGAATTAAATAGCAGGCCGCGGGACAAACTCGGCCCTCGTCATAATCACACAAAATGTACCTTGTACAATGAAATTACATAACATGCCTACTTATTATTATATTTCTTCTTTTTCGAATATCAGGTCTGAAGCAGATATTGACAAGCAACCGCACACCTTCATGTCGTCTGTCTTCTTGATCAGTACTGTTTGTCGCATTGTGATTCGTTGGTCGCTGAGGCCATCGATATATGTATACATATATATAATAACAATATATATGTATATATATATATATATATATATATATATATATATATATATATATATATATATATATATATACATATATATTGTTCTTTATTTTCCTCTGCTCTTTTTCCCCTGTCTTTCCACACAGCAGCAGTTTATCTATTCCTTTGATATATTTATATTATAAATTATAATGGGGCCAGAGAATCTCAGTTGAGTCTGTTGATTCTGATTTTAGATATATTTATTTTTCACAACTTGTCATTTGAAGCATTGAATTCTCGGTTGTCTTTTTCCTCGTCAATGAGATTCTAGTGTATACTTATAAATATAAAATATAAAATTTCAGCGTTTTCCAGCCTTCTCTCTGTGTCCAGATCTTGCATCCATACAAAAGGATTGAGCACAAGTACGTAAGCTTCTAGGGTGGGCGTTCGAGCCTCAGCTCGACCTGACGTTGTACTCCTGAAAAATGAGCCTCAGCTCGACCTGACGTTGTACCCCTGAAAAATAGACGTTAAACTCGGAGGTACTGCCTTTTAAATAACCCATTAGGGTTTAGGGGGGCGTCAGACCTATACCATTAATTTTTTCACCCTTCGAGGTTCTTATTCTACTGTCCGCTGTTTCTATTTGAGAGTACAAATCGATTTCGCATTTTGTTGAAAGTTCCGTGAGATATTGTACCCCCCCCCCCCCTCTCTCTCTCTCTCTCTCTCTCTCTCTCTCTCTCTCTCTCTCTCTCTCTCTCTCTCTCTCTCTCTCTCTCTCTCTCTCTCTCTCTCTCTCTCTCTCTCTCTCAAGATCACTTCTTGCATCTGTATTAACAGTTGGGCCCACTTAAAACAGTCTCGGTAATAACAAGATTCTAGCTTTAGCAGGCTTGGGCGTCTATAGCTGGCATTCAGTATACGTGGCTATAAATATAATAAATAAGAGGGTCCTAACATCGAGAAAATCTTAAAACAAAAGGACGAAACAGTTGAAAAAGCAAATGAAGCACAAAAATCATCCGTGGAGAATTGTACCTACATGACCCACAGAGGCCTAAGTTGATTGTGTCAATATTACGAATTTATAGACATTTTTCCAATTTTTTTTTTTTTTTTGATGGGGGTGGGGGGGGGGGGGGGAGCTCGACGCACTTTGATGTTAATCCATCCAGATTTTCTAATCAGTGACTGCGATTCCTCGGTCTAGCACCACATCGTCATAATATTATTGTCTCCTCGTGGGTGGCAAGGCTTGTAACGGGTAAATCTGATTAGAATGTTTAAAAATAAATAATAATAACAATTTTTTTTAAAGGGAAGAAAAGGGGGGGAAAATATTATATATATATACGCTCAGCTTGTCAATAGTTTATCTTTCTTTTCCATCGATATCATTTTGCTTCCCAACCTCATCTTTCTTTTTCTTTGGCTAAGTTCACACTGAGCCTGGCTAGTTGTTAGCAGCAGCCGTCAGCAGCCCGCTGTAATCTGTCGTCACGCCTTTATCCTCCTTCTTGCCATGAAAATTGATGACACATGTTCAGACTGCCGCCAGCACACGATTCGCAGTAAATTCCCCGCAAAATGGACAAAGAGAAGCTTATCATTGCTGTCCAAAGGAGATTGATGATATACAGCAAAGAAAACAAAAACCTATCACAACCGAGATAGATCTATCATTTCTGTGTATCGTCCTTTACTTGTGGAATAAAAAGATGGTGTTCCCCATGTACGCTACGATTGCAATAAATTGGGTGAACACCATATTTTCGAGAATTCCGTTTTAATTTCAATAATAGATTTTGTAAAATTCACCACAGCAATATGATTCGTTTTTTCCTCCTGGAAAGCGCCATGTATTTGTCCCTCCATGTGTGACATCAATTTGCCGGACAGTAACTGCCGGCTCTACCGCAAACACTGCATGGCAGGGAGTTGCCGAAGGCAGGTGGCCGACGGCAACTTGCCGGGTTTAGCTTGAACTTAAGCTAATAATACCTTAATGACATGGGTGGAGATATCATTTGAGATGCACAGGCGGCGAGATGAAAATAACACACTTAGTTGCATTTTTAACGCACATCTTGTTCTTCAGCAGGCTCTATGCGCTTTACAGCCATTCGTAATCAAATACAAGTAGTTACCACAGTTGGGAAAAGGATCACACATATGAGGAGGGTTCAAGAAACCTTTGGTCTAAAGATAAAGGAATAAATAGAGCTTTGTAACTTTGCACACATACTTTTACTTCTCTACATAGTCACCATGCAGAGTAACACATTTCTGCCACGTCTCTTTGACCTTCAACTACCAGTCCTCGACAGCTTCAGTGACTTCCTCGTTGTTATGGAAACGGAGTCGTTTGGGTGATATTTTAAAGGTTAGAAAACACTTAGAGAGTCTGAGGGGGGTAGGTCAAGTGAATAAGCTTTCATTTAAAGCCGCTCTGTTCTGCTGTCTGGACTGCTTGTTGTGCCCTGTTCGCATGGGCGTTGCCATGCAGTAGGAGGACCCCAATACGGACTTTTCCACACCTTTTTCTCCCCAATTTGGACCTGAGTTTTATCAGCAAACCCGAGTAGTAGTAGTCTCTTATGACTGTTTTTCCATTTTCCAGTTAGTCAGTCATGATGATACCTTCACAATCCAAGAAACACAAAAGCATGACATTTCCACTTGACAGTGTTATACGGGGTGTCCACTACGACTGGATCAGGCCGATCGCCCGACTCGATCGCCTGAAACTGAAAACAAACACGTTTATTTTTTAGGCGAGCGAGTCGGGCCGTAGTGGGCACCCCGTATTACTTTGCCTTCTTTGGTGAGGGAGAAGAAGGGGTTTTCCATTGTATGGAGGCATTTTTGTTTGTTCTGGACCAAAATGACAAATCTATGTTTCATCCACAGTCAGCATGTTTTTGAAAAAAAATTGTGTCATTAGACTCATTTCGAAAGAAAGTTCTGCAGGACTCAACTGTCTGCTTCTTTTGCTCACTTGTCAAAAGGCGGGGTACCTACCGAACAGACACCTTATTCATGTTAAGATGATAATAGAGAATGGTTTCAATTGACCCTACACTGATTCCCCTTTCACCTGAGAGCTGTTTAACAGTTATACGTCGGTCTTGTAGATCCAGTTTCTTCATTGTGGATCGATTCTCTTCAGTTACCACAGAAGATGGGCTCCCTTCACGATCTTCATCCATCTCTGACATGAATCTAGATCTGAATTTTCTTACCCAGTGTGTCACAGTATTATAACTAGGACATTTATTGTCGCAATAAACTTGGACCAATTTTCCTGAAAAATGTCCCTAGGGGATTTCCCTTGCAAGTGTAAAAACGTAATAAATGAGCGATATTCAACAGGCTCCATAGCATAGCTTCAACAATGAAAAACAATCGTTTTTGTGTATGGTTTCTTTGAACACGCTGACTAGCGCCCTATTATAGTCGGATTTTCCAGAAAATTTGCATGGTGTGTTCCAAAGAAATTGTCTAGAGGCAGGCGAAATTTCATTACTCTACCATGCTTCTTTCAAAGCCAGACCAAAGACTTATT
>NW_004797305.1:862047-867138 GCF_000002075.1 Aplysia californica
GAAGCTTGGGTACAATCAGGGGCAGACCGTTATAACCTCCGTGGGTATAGTCAAGGGAGTTTATACAGAAGGTCCCTGGGTGTAGTACAGTTACTATAGTGAGGTAGGCCTACTTATAGTTCTTAGCGTTTAAACGGATTGCTTCTACTTTATTGACTAAGCTTTTTAATTGTGTTTATTTATTGATATTTGTTATTTATGTTTTTAATGGATTTTTAGCTCTATTTCGATACTGTGGAACCCTGTTATAACGAGAGGGAGGGGACCGGTACGAAATGTCCGTTATAGCAGGATTCTCGTTGTAAGGGATCCGGTAATAAATTCAAAGGAAATATTAAAGTAGGCCTAATCTATGAGTTTGGTGTTCTGTTTATTTCTTTTTGTTATCTCCTCTGATGATGGCTTTGTTCAACATGACCTATAGGTCTTACTTGATCAAAAATTGAATCAGGTTTCTTTGTCTAGCGTTAGCGTTGTTGACAGCTCGGCTTTGGCTATAAGAAAGAAAGTTCTCTAGGCTAACTCGCTCGCTGTGTTGTCCTCCCACCTTACCCCACCCTGTGATGCGTTCTCGCGTCTGCTTGCGCACGTCACACATTTGCTCCATCCATCACCGCATTGAGAGTTTGACCTCTCTATCCCCGCATCGGAGAAGTGAGAGGCTTGTTAGGCCTAGATAATCTTCTAGACTAGGCTGGCCTATCACCCTCAGGCAATGCGTTGCGGTATGCACAGCAGCAGCAATATTCCGCTATAACCACAGAATTCTACACTTAGTGTAGAATTCTGTGGCTATAACCGACTCGCGCGTTTATCTGATTTCGCAAAAGCAGTATTTTATTTACAAAGATAAAGTAGAAGGAAAATAACGGGGTTTTAGAATCATGTATATAAAAGACTCCTCATTATTTCAGGACTCGTTATAATGGACTCCACTGTACAGTACTATGAGGTGGTTGTTGTAGTTGTTGTTTTGTCATTTTTGTTGTTGTTGTTTTTATTTTTATTGTCGTTGTTTATGTTGTCTGTTACTATTGCTGGCTTTTTTTTTCGAGAGGGAGGGGGTACGGATCTTTTGTTTGGTTTTTGTATTTTTTTCTGCTTTCAAAACAAAACAAAAACCCCCAAAGTATTATGTTTGGAGACTTATTTGAAATGTATCCTTAACAAATTTACTAATTATTACTTGTGTAAAACGGAACTGCAAGGGAACCAGAAAAAATTCTGTCTTAGAGAAATTTAGGGGGTGGGAGGAAAAGGGAAAGGGGGGGGGGGTCACAGTCCCAACCGGTTGGATCAAAGATCGCGTGTCCGGTCGGCAAGCAGTGGTCAAAACTTCACACCTCTCAATTGCTACTCTACGGTATCGAATACCCCCCCCCCCCCCGTTTAATTTCAGGTTTTTTTGCGCACCCCCTCCCCCGCTCCTTATTCCATACCCCCTGTTTATTATTTTCCAGCTTGCCACGACCGACGATCATGTGAAATATTATACATGTATATAGAATCTAGACATCTGAATGAAACTTCTTTTTTGTACATGGCAAAGTACCCTCAGTATTAGTACCGGTACCGTTGGCTACCTCAATTTTCTGTGCATAAAAAAACCCGTTTGTTCATTGGTTTATAATTTCTTAAATGAAACTGGTTTGTTCCTAAGTGGGAAAATAAGTTGTCACTAAAATCACTAAAATTTCATGATCTCTTGTTCTTTTATTCACTAAAGGAAAAATATAACAGATTTGTTCCTACTAATACAGGGGTTTGAGGTTGGATGTCCCCCCCCCCCCCCTTTAAATAATTTTGGACCACTTGTCCACACCCCCCGTTTATTCTTACCCCCCCCCCTCCCCCCTTTTTTTTCGATACCTTAGAGTACTATCTCTCTAAATGGCATGCGTCAGTCTTACTAATATCCAATTACCACTAGTGCTTGCATTTCATAGGACCACTGTTTGACCTTTAAAAAACGAAAACGTTTGAACATCTTCTTTGCTCCCACCCTTGGCCCCACCCATCGGTGTAACAAGCTCAGTCAGCCAATGCCACCCCTCAATGCCATGTAACAGCGATTCGAGGCACTCTTTTCTTCGGCTCGCCGTACGATGAGGGCGGCAGGCATTCGTCAAACTAACTTCACACCTTTGACTTCTGGTTACCCCGGAAAGTTTCAGTAGTGGCTCGCCACTGGAGCACTTTCACAGGCACTCGTGAGATTTCACACCAACACCACCCAGGCCATCTGATCTCCATCGCTCAGGGCCAGGACCTAGGTGGCCATAAAACCTAAGTTGCACCAGAAGAGGTTATAGGCCTACAGTTTTGTTGTAAGGTCCTAGGTTGCACCCGAGGCTTTAGTTCCGGTATCCTCGGTTGCACCCCTAGCCTACTCTCCTTCCTCGCCTGGCGGCGTGACGTAAAAGTTACTCAGAGCCGGTGGAACCAAACTTGTCAGTTTTGTTTTAATTCAAGGCTGGTCGGGCAAAGCATTTTCCGTCTTAGACTGGTAAAACCCCACGAAGGGAGCGGATTTTTCTTTCCGTTTCCGCGTTGGACAGGTTTCCGTTCTACACAGGTAATTAAAGAGGAGTAGTATATCAAGGGGGAGCGGGGATATTCCGTTAACACAGGTTTCCGTTTTACACAGGTTTCCAGTGAGGCAGGTTCGACTGCCTTAACGGAAACCTGTGTAAAACGGAAACTTGTCTTGATGGTAGACTTGACTGTAACACAGCTGAGCATTTATAGAAGCACAAAGCATTGGGGATCGAATGTGAGTGTGTTCCAAATCGTTCTCGTGTTTACATGATTGCCACCCAACCTTTTTCAGAAGTAAAACATGTACATTACCTTCAAACGTGTGAAATGACCTCACTAACAGATATTTTCTTTTCCCTTTTCCCGTGTTCTCTAGTTTGACTTACAGACACACTGGCATTGACATTGCAAGTGACAGTTTTCAATTTTGATATTGGTTTAGAGTCAGTAGCTGGGGGATGATCGGGTGCCTCCTGCTGCCAATGAAAGTCCCTCTCTCAAACAGTTCAGAGCCGGATCATAAAAACCCTGTAATAAACTCTTTGTGTGTATGTGTGTGTGTGTGTGTGTGTGTGTGTGTGTGTGTGTGTGTGTATGTGTGTGTGTGTGTGTGTGTGTGTGTGTGTGAGAGAGAGTGTGTGTGTGTGTGTGTGTGTGTGTGTGTGTGTGTGTGTGTGTGTGTGTGTGTGTGTAATTGTTGCTTGTCACGATTCTCTTGGGAAAAAAGGCAAGGCTGTTTTCTTGCCCAGATGTAAACAATGAAATAGATAGGCACCGCGCGCACAGGCAACTCGGTTTTTTGAAGACTGAAAAGTTTGTGTTGTGTCATAACTTCCCGGCAACCTCCCGGTTGCTCAAATCTCCTGTCTTACATACCAAACTGACACACAGCGTGCACAGGCAACCAAACTGTCTTTCCTCTGCTGAAATGCTGCTCCTCCAGTTGGTGTTTTGATATACGTAATTGAGGGTCCCACGAGACGTAACATTTCTTTAAAACTGTCTGAGCTCACAGGATAAAAGTTGTAAAAAATCTTGCTAGGGTATGCTCTCAATCTTTATGCAGTTTGACAAAACGCCCCTTTGAAAACCTCTGATTGGTCAAAGGGTGAACCCAAAACTGCTTTTTCCTTTTCTTCTTTCTAAGTGCAATCACAAGAGCACAGACAACAACTGCGTCGTGGAAGTCCATGGCGTCAAATGAGGAAGTCAGTAATGATGGTAGCCTACTGTTGCCTGGATGTTGCTTAGCTCTGTGCGCGCGGTGCATAAAATAAATTGCCTGGAGACAGCAACTGTTGCGCGCCTAGCCTAGGCTAACAGTAATTTTTGAAGTTTTCTCCGATAGCCTTTGTCATTCCAATGATTATCCACAAACACATGAAGTTTTTTCAGGATTTATGGTGCCGTCCAAGTCGAAACAGTCCCTTCTTTTAATCATTTGAGGCATTCACTGAAACCGAAACACCTCTGCCCCCTCCTTCCCCAAGGGTTCTCCTCAAATCTATGCGACCATGTCCCATTTGGTTCGCGACCACTAAGCAGTCTCAATATCTGGAAGCCATTATTCCGACCTTGTTTGTTTGTTCGTTTGCTTGAGTAAAGAGAAGCACATCCACTAAATAATGGTCATTTGTGGGTGGTTAGCGGGTGCTCTGGTGTGATATTTTCCTTCTTTTCTATACAAAAAATCTATCGTCCTTATCTCTCCTTTTTTGTGTATGTTATTCTCTTGTAATACATCTATTTTTCGGCACTTGTATGACCTTATACTTATTGTGTTACGTACTAAAACTAAAAACTAATAATGGTCATGTAGTGCTGGGTAAAGTAAGACAGGCACAAAGAACAGAGATAAAGTAAAGAAGTAGGACCAACCAGTGGCGCCCTCCTATTACAAGCATTTTTCTATCCAACATCCTGGGACGCACTTGGTTGGGTATAAAGACTAAATCTTCAGTGCCGCACAGGTTTTACCATAAAAAATAACCTTTTCCCTGTTGTTACACCTAGTCTGTCTTGCATTTCCCAATCACAGTCACAGTTCAGAATTATCAACGGACCTGTTGTTAACAAGTCAAGAAAACAACAAGGAATAAGAAAACAGAAGTACGGATGGTTGGAGGGCGCCAGTGGTAGGTCCTACTTTTTTACTTTCCTTTTTTTCTTTTTTTCCCCTTTCAATCTTACTTTTTTTTCAAAGCACTAAATAAAAGACAAGTACTGTGCTGTTGTGGTTCTCTTTATCTTCACATAACAGAAAATAGAAGAACAACACACAAATTCGCATGATACCTTTTTATTTCTCTGTGATATCGTTCGGAAGATGTGCATTAGTATAGTCATCTAGACAAACAGAATTCTGCAAATCTTTAAAATGGCGATCAAGTATTGACCAGAATAATACAAAAACAAGACAAAAATACTTTTACATTCTGTCATGGTTTCCTGCATTGCGTAGGCTTATCTAGCTTTCCAACGAGAAATATGTGGAAAAATTAACGATCAGAAAGAGCGAGACACAAATATGAACAGACAGACAAATAATATATA
>NW_004797305.1:867633-869097 GCF_000002075.1 Aplysia californica
GGGGGGTTCGGTATAAAAAAAAATAGGGCCTAAATAATAAAGCTACTTTTGCAACTGATCTATAATTGGCTGTAGTCGACCAATATTTGAACATATTTTTTCCTTTATTATTACCTTAACCATTACGATTCCAGTTGCGAGTGAGTTTATTTGGATTGTAAAGGTCTGGCGTTCCTGTGGACGCCGTATGGGCCTTGGTCATGTTGAGAAATTGCCTTTTCTGACACAACAAATAAAGTTTATATTATCATATGAATTCTAAAAGAGAAAACACAGCTTTGAAATACCCATAGAGCGTTGTTCTCATGTATGATTAGAAAGACGCTGCGAGAAAATTAGATCAAATGCTCTCGGAGCAATTATTGATATAGTGTCCCCTAAAAGTTTGATAATTGCTTTCTAAGTACCGAACAGTAGTTCGATCTTCCACGTCCCCAATATAATACTGACATTCATCAAAACACATACCGGTACTTTCTTTCGTGTTTTGTGGTACAGTGACAGGTTCAAAGATATGTCAATTGTCTCTCACCACAGAAATTTTGTTAGGCAAAGCCAAAGAAGGACATTATATGTATAATATCCTACAGAATAGTTCACTTCTCTAGATTTGAATTTGGAAAACTCTTAATTTAAAAGAAAAAGAAAAAGAATTTTAAAAAGCGCTCTGGAGATACCAATGGCGACATTTATATCATCCAAGATTCTCCGCCTTGGATATCATTCGCGTTGGGTACTATTATAGGGAATAGTACCGGTAGTACAGTTCGTTTGAAAAGAACTTCTATTTGAAACACGAATAGATTTCCTTTTTTATCAGTGTCAAGAGGGACATTTTAACACTGCTCGTTATAAGCCATGATGGCTCGTTTACTGTAAAGTAAACGATCTTGTTGTGTACTGTCATTGGTACTAAGGGACATAATCTGACCCCGCGGTTTTCGAGTGGTGTTGATTCATAAAGTCGTAAAAGAGTTGAATTACTCCGGGTACAGCTTTCTGCGTGTCAAGCTTTAAAAAAAAATTAAAAGCTAAACCAAAAGTGACTAAACAAAACATACGAACAATTTGTTCGCTTACAATGCGACGAGTCTCTCAAACCACCATCATTCTGTTTGAGGCTTCGTCCATGAGGGGAAACAATACCTCGCTACAGCATACAAAATCTGGTCAGAAAATCTAATGTACAGCAAGCTTTGAATAAAACAACGACACAAGCTAGGTTGATATGAAAGAGAAACAAAAGATAATATAACAATCGCAATGATTATGCAAAAACAACGGTTATATTATTTAATAATATGCTTTAAAGAGCATACTATGGTGTTTGTTGTTTTTTTCTTCCTTTGAGGTGTGTATGTGTGTGTGTGTGGAGTAGGCCGTAAACTGTTTAGTTTTTAATCTTATTGCGCATCATATTAAGCGCTGTGAGAAAAGATTGTTCTTCGAGTTTGATCATAATCG
>NW_004797305.1:870305-873566 GCF_000002075.1 Aplysia californica
CTTTTTTAATTGGCTCAAAGAGAGAAGTGGCCCATCTTGTTATGTACTATCTTTGGTGTGCCCAGGCCAAAGATAGTACGTAGTAAGATAGTCCACTCAGCCAAAAAAGTGTCCCCTAAAAGTTTGATAATTGCTTCAGATGGCGCTGCAGTCTGTTATGTGGCTCTCTTTCGTTTTTCCAGAAGAAGAATAGGAATAGCACCTCCTTGCGTGCGCAGATTGACCGCTGTTCATCAGCAGTTCGTGTTTGTTCAGTGCGGAGTTTTAGTTTTTTAAAATTTTAATGACCTCTCGTCTTTCAATTTAAAGTCAAATTAAACGATGAAAACGATCACCCCTTCCTCCGGAAAAGGTTTTTTGTCAGCGTAACCATTTTAAAAAAGGGAGTGTATACAGACCCGGTAACCGGGAACAAAGTCACAAAGTATACAGACCCGGTAGGGGAACTCTTTTGTGATTTCGGAGAGTTTCAGCGCCCTCTTGAATCAGGGTAAACCTAGGTTCTTCTAGATCTATGGTCTAGGTCTAGATCTAGGCGGACAGACATAAATCTTTCTTCTAGGTTCGCGGCTAACGTTGATCTAAATGAAGATTGCGGATGTCGTTTCGATGAACGATGGTTTTTCCTCCGTTTTGGAATTGGAGGAATCACAATCGGAAGAAAAGAACCAGTTACAATGTCATAATTTCAATCGAACAGTCTCTCTCTCTCTCTCTCTCTCTCTCTTTCTCGCTCTCTGACTCTCTCTCTCCCACCCCCCCATCTTCTCACCAAAAATGTTAAAGCAGTCTGGTAGGTCAACACATCATTTTTCCCTCGGCTGTACGTTTTGTTGTGTGCTGAGTTAAAATGCAAATTAGAAAACAAAATAGCCTTTCATGAAATGAATCTTTTTACCTTCACTTCTTTCTCGCCTTATATATCATCCGCGTCTTGCTTGTTTCAAGAAGTATCTACTGTAAGAAACTGAGATTCGAATTACACTTACATTGTAATCCAAAAAGAAACAGTTGCAAGGTCACGAGGCTATTTCACTTCAAATTAAATCTGTTTCATTCTCTTGAGCAAACAATTCACAATGTCTGCCGCGCCTTGTGACGTTGATAATGAAGATATTATGCCATTAGGTTGTGTTGCCAGCAGCTCTCTCCAGGGCCTTGAGCACACACAGGAATGTCAGATCACAAACCACCAGTCTTGCTCGTGACACAGAGAGAGTATACAGTATCCGTAGCGTAAGCCTTAAATGCTTACGATGGCTCCATGTGATGGAGATGTCATGGATTCCGATCACATCAACTGCTTAAAACAATGCTGTAAACCATAAACGTAGAAAAGGTAAGTTTGGTTCTTTTATTTACCATCATGTCTTGGTTTACCACGCAAGCATGATCGATGAGATTAGACTTTCTCTTCACACATAAGATCTGTACGGCAGCTGGCTAGGTCAGGAAGTTCAATCGTAGATTGATGTTCTGGGATTGTGGTCATGTCACGACCACTCTGCCTTCGGGAGTTTCCGCCGCCCCTGAAAATGTTAGGGAGGCGAGATGGAGTCGGACCGCCGTTTGCGGGGTGTACCGGTACTCCATTCGCTGTGCCTGTCGTCTGTTTTTTCTGTGGAAGCAAGAAAGATTGTGTCAATCCAAAATATCTGGCCCCCCAGAAAGAAATACTTCAACAACTTTGTCTTTGAAACGTCTCTTTACTTTGGGGAACCAAACGCCATTTTGAAAAAAAAATCTTTTGCTTGTTTTTTTTTTTCCGGCATAGATCTAGATATTCGCAGCAGGTCAGTATTCTCCAAATATTAACTCTAACACGACGACAGAGACTCTGTAGAGTTCATCTCTTAGCTTTTTCAAAACAGTGGCATATTATTTTAATCATCCTGTTGTACATGTATTAGCATAACTAACTGACAAAAAAATGAAGTGTTTTGATTTAGAAAAAAGAAGACGGTAATATTTTAAACCATGTTAATAAATGTGTTTCACTTATGCGTTTAAATCAGCCGTTTTAACGAACTTTCCATGTTAATTATCTTTCAGATATTCTAACTGATTCAAAACGATTTTTAGTATAATAGTTCGTTATTATGAAAATGGGACAAAAGGAAAAGCAAATAAGCAAACGACATTTCCAATACCCCAATGAAATAAATATATACAAAAAAGGGATTAACAAATAATACGTGAACTTGCTGTACAACACCAGTGGAACATGCTCGAATTTCCAACACATCATGCATAAAACAAATCACGACATACTCTGTGAGGAACGCTTCGCAGTGTGAACGCTGATTCGCATGCATTGCCTGAAGTAACTGTCTACAATGAGCTTAAAGAAATAACACACCTTTCGATGTTGTCACTTCCAATCACATATGTTTGTTCTTCAACGTGCTCTTTATTTTAGGCAATGTCGGAGAAAGTAACCCAAGGAATAGAGACCTGGAAACTGCCTATTTCAGGCACTGTTTAATCACTTTCTCTCTTTTGTTTGTCTTCCAGACCTCAATACCTTGGCAAATAGCTCCCACCGACATAGTCCTGAATTGTATTTGCTTCACGTCACGTATTGGACAAACAAAACTCTCTGGACTTAGTGAAAAATGCCATGCTATGGGGGCATTTCGATTTCCAAAAAAAAAATACCAAAGAAACTATAGCGTAGAAGGCAGTCGTTACAAAACTGGTCTTGTTGCCTGCTTTGTCAGTTGAATTCTTCCCCCAGTGACCTTATTATTTGTCGTTGGGGTTGGGGATGGGGGTGGGGTGTTAAAGACGACGCAGGCGTCTTTATTGCATAGTCTTTACATATTAAAGACTTGAGGCGTTTTTGCTCCTGATTTATCAATCATCAATGCTCTTTAATTTTAATAGAATGCTGTGGTAGGTACATACAATTGTAAAGGAACTATTTTGAGTAATATGATTAAATCTAGATCTAGATTTGTTGAAAGACAACACTTTGGAAACTACAAAATTCGAAATATCACTCATTCATTTGAAATCTGTAATTTCCCTTTCTAGATATTATGTGGATTGAACCCACCATTATAAATGATATATTCAAAAGCTTTAATTCCACCTGGGCATAGATGTTTATTTATAATCAGTTCAAACTAGACATAGAGTACAGTGCAAACAGGCGTTCAGTTACACAACTGAGGCAAAACCACATGTAACCATTGTAAATATCTAAAAAAAACACGCAGTCCTTATCAATATAACAAAACACCACTTTCTGAGTTATTA
>NW_004797305.1:873815-875789 GCF_000002075.1 Aplysia californica
CCCCCCCAAAACCCAATTATCAAACATAAGCATTAATTAAAATTATCCTAGGTCAAGGGACTAAAGTAATCGCATCTCGACACACATCATTTCAGAGAAAACCTCAGTCGTCTGTAAATGTTCACCACAAGGGGAATATTATGCCATAATGACGAGTCTGCAATTAATTAATACAATGCAGCCGAGACGTAATGTGGGAAAATAGTTACGTTGCATTGCACGTGAGATACAGTATGGGAGTTTTAAACACTTCTTTGTTGCTTCTGAAATGTTGCACTTTCGAGATACAATAGCTTAGTCCTCTTCTGGTCCATATACGAGTACATGTATTATTATTATTATTATTATCATAAAGCTTCACAGAGGAAAAGTGCTGTTCATAACAAACGTGCTGTAATACAATGGGTTTTGTTTTTTCTCTGTTTTCACTTCTCCCTTCTTCAAGTTCATAAATGAACAGCCCAATATCTCGGGCGAAGGCCGCTGTTCGCCGCTGGTCCTCCAGGCTCCTGAGTTTCCCTGTCCAGGGCCCACACTCTAACATGTCATTTGAAAGGCGGCTCCTTCACACTGGGGATTTTGGGTTGGACACCCTCTGCCTATTGCCACGAAGTACATTGTACCTTTTTTTTTTTTTTACTTCAGTGATTTTGGTATACTGATATCGTCTAAAGCGTACGAGTGTAAGTCTTCAATTTCAATTGAAGATGACGAGCTCTTAAACTTTCAACTCAAACCTAGTCAGAAATATATCTGAACAGCCCCACGCTATGGACCAGTAGATTCAACTTTACAAGTGAGTTTATAGCGCAAAAACCACATAATATGTTTTTCAATTGGAGTTACCGACCGGGTGGCCCTGGTTTAGAGTCATGTTCTATCTCGTAAGGAGTTCACCGTTTAGTCATTTACCTGCAAGGGCTTACTGTCACCTGTAAAGTTTTTTTTTTACCTGCGTGTTACTGGTATGTGGCACCTCAGTGAAGGAGGTGAAAATACTGAGCGACCTGCTCATTCTGCGGAGGCTGGAGCTGTGGATGAGGCGGTGTTGTCGCCAGCGATCCCACTGCCGCTTCAGCGTCTGTCGCACCTGTAAACATGCACATCAGCAACACGGGGGTCAAGGGTCACTGGACGAAGCAGGACTTAGATTCCAGAGCTCAATACCGACGTTATTAAGCAGTTAGAGAGCTCTAAAGATGCTCTGTTGTGAGAAATAAGAGCCAACTCAACATAAGAGCAGCTGCAGTTCAGTGGTGAACTCATGGAGCTGAGCCCAAACTGGAAAGATGTATGAGACAGCGGCTTGCCAGAGCACGCAAGGGAAACATACACAGGCGCAGTAGCCACACGTGCGTACTTACGTTCCAGGGGTATGACGGCATATATATATGACATAGATGTGTTTGAATTTAGACAAAATCACCGTTCCATAGACTATATCGAAACCGGATATGATTTTCAGGAATATGAACGTTCCAAAGAGATCGTGATAGTATTAGAGCTATGAATCCGTAGATGTGTTTAAAGTATCCCCCCAAAAAGTGAAAGCAAAAACTCATATGATGCTCAAGATCTGTACTCTTAAGATTATGAAAAACTGTAGCAAAAACTTTGAGGATGAAATAGATAGAAACCCTTCGTAAAAAATGCAAAAAGAAGGGATGGATCTTATGAGGTGGTCTTGAGGATACAAACAGATAGGACCTAAGCAAAACAAAGAGACGAATTGTCTGATGCTCTGTAAGAGTATGGAGGCTGAGAAGAGGAGTGTTACGAATAAAACGAGAAAGGAACTCTGAGTAAAATTGAATGTGGTAATGAGAACCTGAAACCAAAACAATTTAATTAAGCGATAAAGAAATAAATGTTGCCTATCTGTCTCAGCCTCCCCGTGTTTTAAATTCTTTGGTCCTAGATTAGGGTCAATATCAGAAAGGTAGACAGGTCGTGTCGTCAATTATTTTGTTTGGG
>NW_004797305.1:878261-881327 GCF_000002075.1 Aplysia californica
GTGCAAGTTGCGCACGTTAAAGATCCCTTGGTGGTCTAAAATCGATAAGAGTAGGCTTCGGCCGCCACCCGGGCAAAATTCTAAATTTCCTACCAACTGTAAAATATTAGGTGTGTCCCTCGCGCTCATATGACCGTATGCAGTTGCGAGTGCCGTAAAACACTTTACAAAAAACAACCCCCCCCAAAAAAAACAACAAAAAAACAAAAAAAGAAGATGGATCTCAATGTCGGGGTACTTGGCCAAGTGTTTAGGAATTAAGTTTCGTTTTGCTTGGTTAAAAAATTCAGGCAAAAATATGAACTTTTCCGGCTATTATTTCATACTCTAACTCGGTGGTTTCAGATAATTTCCTAGACAAAGGTCGCTGGTTCTGAAACAGTGGTCGACTGTAACCCCAGTCCTCGAATAAAAAGGATATGAAAGAAGACAACAACTTGAGGTTATTTCGCAAGAATTAAAAAAATCCTTCCAGACACAATAAATACATCGCGTAGACGGCGGACAACTCACGGTCGCGAGCTTGTATTTAGTCAGTGAAACAAAACTTGTTCAAGAGTAGTAAGCACACTTTTTCGCCTAGGTTCAACAGTTCTATTGTTTACTGATACACTCTTGTCATGCTAAGAAAAAAGTGTAAAGTATTCAGATCTATACTAATTTACTGGTGAGAAAAACTTGACCTTACATAATCAAAGAACCCCCCCCCCCAGATGCAGATAATATTATTTAATAAATTTGTTCGCGCTGAAATTCTGTTAGCAACAATGGTGAAATATATATAAACACAAACAGCGTACAAACAACTCTTTTCAAACAACATAAAATTGAAAAACAAAAACCTCCATTACAGAGCCTGTTTTTAAAACAGTAATAATGTGTCATATTATGCAAGACACACCTCAGTAACCACTCATTTAAATTTAAATGCCGTACCACCAACATTGCTTGAGTTTATTAGTGAGTTTAAAGTGCTCAATAACCACTCGGCCACCGAGCCTGCTAAAAATAACTACAGAAGTCCACAAGCAAAAGAGACAGAAACATCCCACATCCTACCTTTCCCTATCACAAAACAGAAAGAACATATCGATGAAAGCCGTAACAGCCAAGATGTGTTACCTTTTCTTGAACCAAAATAAGCAACGATAATATGAACAGTTGACTCCCTTTATTCTACAAAAAACACCAATACGCGCATGTTTATTCGGATCTTTCGAGAGTATCTACGAGAAAGTGCCAAAACGGGCTTATGACCTCAAATGTCTCTGCATTTAAGTGTATACATGAGCAAACAATATTCCACCATGCATTTATTCATTGGCAAGATGAATGCTCGACAGAGCCATTCAGCTTCTCAGACACGATCGTCCTTGATACAGTTACATTCATCATTCACTTCGCAAACGCAAATTTCGTTAGCATTACACAATAAATTGCAGTCTTTGCATTCTAGGATTCTGAAGAGCAGCCGAGGCATTAGAAGACTTTGAATCTCTCCCAGGACAACAATAGAGTAACGTAAATCAAGAGGTTTCTTCAACTGCTCTTTCCAAGGGTAATTTAGGAATGACGGCTGTAACTGAAAAGGAATGAAACCTGCATAAAGTTTCCTGCGTACACAATAACAATCTTGCCATTAGGCAAAGTGCTCGGCTGAAAATAGACATATATGCACTTCCGGTCGTAGATGACAGCCAGTTTTCTGCCAAGACGAGAACCAGGCTGTATCGACGAACTGTTTGAAAGATCTGTCTTTATCAGTAGGGAATATCATCTTGAGATCATTCGTGTAAACGTTCCAGTTTTGTTATTCAGAGATTTTATGGAAAACGAAACTGGTTCAAATTACAGTTCGTACTATTCATAACTGTCGTGCACATTCATCGGCGTAAACTAAAAGAAACACTCCTCACGTACACCAAACAGAAACTGCTTTTCACTTTAATTGACTTGAATTCCAGAAGCGAATTTTTCTTATTAATGGACATTTATAGCAACGACCTTCGAGTCGTTTCTTTTTCAGTCTGAACAAAACATGGGCTAAACAAGGATTTTACAAAACCTCCTTAGGGCTAAATTTGAATGCTTCAAGAACAAAATAAGTTTGAGGCAAACTTGAGGGATCACTATTTTGACCGATATATACATTTATATTATTTTTAAACATCGAGCTATTCCCTTTCATCTCGATTCGTTGAGGCCATTCGTCAGCTAGAGGCATTTCAAGGCCACTCATTTTAAAGTCGTACATTTTGAAACGCCACGAAGAGAGACGCAAGAGCAGTCGAGAGTTCTCCTTCTCCAGACCTTCTCCCCCTAAGACATTACTATAGATCGAAACAAAACTAATGAAAAACTGAAAATTAAAGTACAATGACTTAAGGCTCCTCAATAAAACTGTGCACCCTTCAAATGATTCTGAACCGCCGTTAATTTGGTCAAATTCGAAAGTTAAGTGGTTAGGAAGTTTTAGGCGGCCAAAGTGAAGAACTTTCACAATATAATATGTAAAGATAATATTTCTCTTCGCACAATGTGCTATCATTGTAGCATGCCATGTCTACGAGTAAGGGGCAACCAAGGCAGTTATACAGTTGTTGTAAGGTCGTTGGAGGCAACACAGTACCGTTGCGTTACAAGTGTCTGTGGTGTAGCGATAAATGCCGATGTAAGCGCCTCGGTGTAGCACGCAGCCGACGTGGGCTCGACTCCTGGGCGGGGAAGTTTTTCACAGAGTATCTCCGCCCGACTGCATGGATTATAATGTTCCCCTCTCAGGTTGGATTGGCCCTAATAGGCATTGTCGCAGTAGCCCATCCCCATGGTCTAAAAGGATTTGATAGGGATGTAAAACATTTACACTATCAATTTTTAAAATCATAACCATACTTGCGCTTTTAGCTTAGACTTCAGAATTAAATTGTTCCGTTACGGTATGGTTGTTTCGTTTACTTTGATTTACTTAGACTGGGTAGCTATTCATCTATTTTTTTCGACCTATTCTTGATCAAGGTATTGAAGCGGGAGTATTTTCAGAGCACGAACGAATATAATACATAGTAT
>NW_004797305.1:883760-885835 GCF_000002075.1 Aplysia californica
TCTCTCTCTCTATCTATCTATCTATCTATCTATCTATCTATCTATCTATCTATCTATCTATCTATCTATCTATCTATCTATCTTTGGCGTGTGCCTGGCTATCTAAGTCATCTCCATCCCCAACAAACTTTTTAAAATCTTTTACTTTGTAATCTCCATTCTGAACCCCCTCCTTCAATTCCGCCATGTGTCGCACGATATCCCCAGCGTCCGGGAGAGGCACACTGAAGAAAAATGGAGACCCAGCACCTAGACTGAGGCAATACACACGGCTGTGTGCCCACTGGTACCTTTTAATACTTTTCACGTTCCAGTGTTTTTCTCTCTCTCTCTCTCTCTCTCTCTCTCTCTCTCTCTCTCTCTCTCTCTCTCTCCCTCTCTCTCTTTCCCTCTCTCTCTTTCCCTCTATCGCACCCGAAAACAAACAGGCCAGCAACCAGTCATTGTTGAGAACTGATAGTGATAGACATAGCCTACTAAAAAGTATTCTTTTTTTGTTCAACCCATGTTCGATTTCCATTCTAAATTATTTTTACACTCGCCCCGAGTCTAAAATATCTAATTAACCAACCTTCTTTTCAGTTTACATCACAAATGTGCGTGGTTGGTGGGTGCTCTTGTGGGGTTTTGTTCGTCTTTCGTATCGAACACCTATCGCCCTTATCTCTCCTCTTTCTTTTCTGTGTTTGTTACCCTCTTGTAACAACTCTAATCTAGGGTATTTTTAACCCAGCAGGTTCGATAACATTCTGAAACAATCTCAACTTCCTGGGAAGCATACATTGCAAAGTGTCATTTTATGGGCGTTAAAGTACTAACATGATACTGACACGATCTTTTGCTATAAAACAAATGATAATGGGTTGCGCACAGAAAGGCGATATTCACTTACTTGACTTTATTGGCTTCGTTCGTCTGTGACTCCCTCAGCTTCATGACCAACACCCGGATGATGTTCAACAAAAAGAATAGATTTACCTGTCAAGAAATGAAGGAAGAGAAAACGCAAAAACGTTCACATTCCTAATTTCGTGAGCAGTGTCCTATTTTGGGGGCGCCTTATTTAGCTCTGATATCTACGTCATTCCAATACGTTGGACCAAGGTTTATGGGCCTTTGATCCTTGGAACATTCTGTTTGATTTGACCTGAAATTGTTTGAACAGCACCTCCTTGTCTAAGATATTGTCTTGCAGCAATGCACGAGCACTAAGGGGGAAAAAGACAAAATTCCCAAAAAGGTAGATTTTGCATAAATAAACATGCAGGCCTTATAGAATCTTTCTTCTTTTTTCGTTTCACCACCCCCCCCCCCTTTTTTTTTTCAAACCCCCCCCCCCCCCTTTTTTTTCTCAAATCGCCACCATACCCTTTATTTGTTCACCAAGGGAATAACATTCAAAATACAAAAAGTTTGAAGACCTGACACACTCCCTGGTACCTTATAAAGTTGGGTAATACCAAGAAAACATACACACTGTTTATTGGGATATCTAAAGTTAGAAAGCAATTGTACATACTTGAACTCCCTTTGGGAAAATAGAGACTCATGTATTTTTTTAAAAATCCCTGAGAAAAACCAGAGACAACTTTGATAATCACCATGGAAATTTTCAGCCCTAGTTCTAGTATAAGGTTAGAGAATGATGATAAAAGCTCTCATTTTAGCTCTGGCCGTGACTCTCGGACATATAACTTGCAACAACGAGGTTTCCTTACCACCATGACAGCCGTCCTGGGCCCTTCGATTATCCAGATGAGGGGCTTGTAATAGTAAGCATACCAACACCTGCAACCAAATGGACAAATACGTTAAAAAATATCAAGGGGATTGAATAGAAGCACACCAGGATTATAATAATATGATCTGATTTCGATATTTTTTGGCAAGGGAGGGCTCATGTACCGGAAAGAAAATAATACAGTTATACAATATGGACAGAAGAAGTGCACGATTTCTTACCTTACTTAATATTCTCTCAGTACCACGATCGCGCAAACACAGAAACACTGGCAACTAGCCTACGTGTGTGTGTGTGTATGTGTGTGTGTGTGTGTGTGTGTGTGTGTGTGTGT
>NW_004797305.1:886978-889433 GCF_000002075.1 Aplysia californica
CTCTCTCTCTCTCTCTCTCTCTCTCTCTCTCTCTCTCTCTCTCTCTCTCTCCCCCCCCCTTACCTCTCTCTCCCTCCGTCTATTCTACTGCAATTTTGCCCAATAACTAAACACCAGATATCTACATTTGAACGTATCTAGCTGAAAACATTAGCAAAAAACTCACTAACTTGAAAAATATCAATTGTAATAATACTTGAAAATTAAAACTGTTCATTTCTTGTTTCCATTACAAGTATAAATTTGCATTACATAATGTAACATTTTTTTTCTCACATATTGTTTTTCTTTGAAGCTTCGCTGAACAAGTTCATAGTGTCCATCGGAATCAAGATCAGCTCTCAGATAACACAAAACCATTAATTTTAATTTACAATTGAAATTTGCTCTTCGTAATAGTAAAGGAAAGACAAACTGAAGCACAGTGTGCAAAGACGGTCGTTGTTATTTAGATCGTTATTCAGGAAATTTGGTTGAGGTTGGGGGGGGGGGGGGATTCTTACATGATTGCAACAGCCTCAGGTTCAACATATTTATATACACTGCCACCAAAAACTGAAGCGTGTTGAAACCAAAGCCATATAGCGTCTTATTATTTCGCACTTATTCTTATTGCACCTACTCTTTCGGGGCACAGTTAAACAACACTTTACTCTGAGATGTAGGGAAATCCTGTTCTTTGCCCCAAAATTATAGAAAGCTGTAAACCTTTTGTCATTTCTTTTCCGTGCATATCTAGCAAATAATTGGTAGAGAGTATCTTTAGTTCTGCAGCACACTACGATTGGTTCTCTCATTTGGCTTTGCTGTACGTGCTTCCGGTCCCCAATTAATGCGAGTCGATAGAACGCAAGTTCAAATTTCCAGTGTTTCTTATACGATAATAAATGCCACTACTGTTCCAACGAAATTTCACCACTTCCTTGCTGACCGTTGATGCCTCCCACGAAATCCTCATCATCTGTCGCAGTATCTGAAGAAAGCCAAGAAAGGACCCAAGGACACTGACCGTATTTTTTTTCTCGTCTTGGGTATCAATTTCCTCACACGGCACCTCTTCTTTTTGCACTCAACATGCCTAGCCAGCAGGGAGATCGAAGAAGCGACCATTGTATTTCACTTTGTGAATGCTTCTCAATTAATTTTGGCAAATAGTGGCTGCTACCAGGAGACCAAATTCGTTGTGGAGAATCCATGGAAGGTACGACGTATATACCGTGGTCCTATACGTGAGACTTCCTTCTCGCAGGCTATTAAGAACATATAATTGTCAATCTCAAACAGTTTCATAAAAAGAACATTCAGCAGTGTAAACTCTTAATTATCTTTTGGTATTTAAAAATAAAACAACTAAAACGCTAAAACTAAAATGCTATATTGTTCACACCGTTCATCACATTTTCCACGAACTCCTCATGCAGTGTTCCAGAAGGATAGAAATCAAACTGTGAAAGTTTTGTCGTTGTACGCCATTTTATTCATAGTCAGGGTAAATACTAAACATTTATAGAACGCATCTCACATCTTTAAAAAAATGGTCTGCCATGTTCCCGATATCGGGTGTACGCATTTGAAAAACCAGAATCTGAACCCCAAAAATATTTGAAAATACGTCTTTTGTTGCTGAAATGGAACCTCCATGGCAACTTTTGGGCTTGTTTTTGAAGTTGTGCGTTTTTATTATTTGACATACAGAAAAGAGGATCTCTTTAGCAGCTGGTGGATGGATCATTCTCTCTTGAAATATTGCCTACGGATTTTTGCTTGCAAACACGGGCTCAACCTCACCCCCCACCCCCAAACCGAAACAATAATTCAAATAAGTCTCTCCCTCGAACAATAATCGTTTCCCTGAACGGCTGTTTTTAAAGAGAAAAATGATTGACGTAGCTTTAGCTGGTACTCACTTTGAATCTGTCGTCTCGGCCATTGGTATCACCCAGGCGATCGTCAATAAAACTGGGACACCTGTACAGAATAGATGTAGATAGCATGTGATGAAGATTCATGAGTCAGAACTAAGGTTGTTAAGATACACTCAAAACACAACGTTTATCGTTGTTTGTGGCGTAGAGGTAAGGCACTATGCCATCGCACGCAAAAGACCCGAGTTCGATTACCGTCAGAGGAGAATTTTTGTCGAGTATCTCCGTCTGTCTGCTGGGACATTGTATCCCTCTCAGCGGAAAGCGGAGACGAAAGCAGACGACAGAAAATGGTTAGAAAGCAGAAAATGAGGAGAAAGGAGACAATTTTTTAGGGAAGAATGTTTTACATCTCTATCAAGTTTCGGACCCGGGAGGCATTGAATGAAACGGGAACACCATACCTGTAGACCACGAAAGCCCTCAGCCAAGAATTAAAACAAAAAGATAGATAGATAGATAGATAAATAGATAAATAGATAGATAGATAGATAGATAGATAGATAGATAGATAGATAGATAGATAGATA
>NW_004797305.1:893493-904720 GCF_000002075.1 Aplysia californica
AGAGAGAGAGAGAGAGAGAGAGAGAGAGAGAGAGAGAGAGAGAGAGAGAGAAAGAGACGACTCCTCCAGACAAAAAGATTAATCGAAAAGAAAACAAGGACGTAAGAATAAAAATCAAATCACGTTTTAACTTTTCCCATCTTCTCAAGTTGAAACGTCGATTGAAAAATTGAACCCATAACTCCTTTGCAGGCGTGTATTGTAGTTAAGATTCACCTTTCTTCTTACACTCATTTTATATTCTGTATATATAGAGTATATTGGCATTCTCATGTCTTTCATAAGGCTAAGCAATCCTAACTACTAGAGACTGAACTATGAAAATGTGGTATAGGAACTTATGATTTTTAAGGTATCTGAATAGAAGAACCTATGAAAGGAATCAGTTCCTCACAATTAGACTGCCAATGATGTTCTTCTAACATCCTCTGTTTAGTGTCTTTATTAAAATGTGATTGATGCCCAAACCTTGCTGTTGTACTGGGATGACCAAGAACACATGCTTGGAGATCACGTTTGTCCTGGCCTTGACGAAACTGCGATAAAATCCTCTCAGTGGATAGGTCCCGGGTTCGAAACCTGACAGCACCGGAACATTTTCTTTCCTTAAAAAAATGTCTCCTTTCACCTCATTTCCATGTTCTTTCGTCTGCTCTCGTTTCCACTTTTCCCCCCATTCCCCTCCCCACCAAATGCCCCTTCCTCTGGGCTCCTGACTCTTTCTAAAGCCTTTTTACTGATACTCCTTGGCTCTTAACTGCTGTCTTTCCGCGATATCCCTGACCATAGGGTAGATATGATCTAACACATAGTCTTCTCTGATTAGGGCAAACAATCTCGGATGTACCGTGTGCAAGTTGCGCTCGTTAAAGATCCCTTGGTGGTCCCAAATCGATAAGAGTAAGCTTCTGCCGCCATCCAGGCAAAATTAATAATTCCTACCAAACGAGAATGTTTAATGTGTTCTGCGCGCTCACATAACCTTATGCAGTTGCGAGTGCCGTAATACACTTACCAAAACAAAAAAACTAAACGTTCTGCCTGTAAAACGTTTGGTCTACCGTTCGAAACATGACGTAAATTAACACTTTGGACGACAGCCGCAAACACAATCCTGCGAATACAAGGTCAAGACCGAGTGGCGGGTCTATAAATTTATTATTAAAGCGATACATCAAATAAGCAAATCTGACCAGACTGGTAACAGTTGCACATGACAGATCCGAGTCTAATCCCCAGCAGCTGTCTTCACTTTGTGAGGCGAAGTCGGTGGAGAAGAACAATCTCGAGATGTACGCACAAGAGCTTTCCACAAAGAAACATTTTCAGGCTGGAAGTCCTTCGTCACACAACGAAACGGACACGAAACCAAGCCTATAAAGTTGGGGGTTTTTGAGTGTGCAAATGTTGTTAATCGTAGTATAGAGCTATTACATGGTAAATGCACATGCCTGTTCTTACAATAATCTGTGGGCGTAGGTTTCGGTAACGTGACAGTTTCGTTGCTGTTTCGTTATTAGTATCATGTCCCTTATGTTATCGTATTGATTCCATGTCGTACTGCTTAAGTATCGTGTCATTCTCGAGTTTTGTATCGTTTTGGATTCAATGTCATTTGATGTAGGCCTACTTTGAGTCTGGAGAGAAAGAACTCGTACGCGCTACAATACAAAGACCTTTTTTAAGGCCGCGTAACACACGAGGAAGTACATGACAATGTGTGCTCTTTTTGCTGAGCAGGAGAAAGTTATAACGTGCTTTTGTGAGCCCTGTTTCAATTCCTTTGGGGTTGTGGGTGGTCACAATGAAAATAAATGTATCTTTTTGTCCCTTGCCCATTTTTATCAATTTGACGCATTATGATAGCGTTAGTTATTACGTATATTGTAACACGATCACAACTAGTATTTTAACAAATCATTTAAATTAGGCTAACATGCTGGTAATTATTTTTCATGTTTCCCTGAAAGGAGTAGGGCGTTAGCGGAAATCGTAACTTTTACAAAGCATATGCCCGTTATTATATACTGCATTTTTTGTGTCCTGGGACCCGTGTGCTGACAACGTTTTCCAAAAAGGCCTGGCCAACGAAATCTCTGGGGTTTTGGGTACCTTGACAGAAGTGTGAGTTTCCATTGCCACCAAACGCCATCAACGTATTCGTATGCTTATACTGCATTATTGGGTTTTTTTTGGTAAGTGTTTTACGGCGCTCGCAAGTGCATAAGGTCATATGAGCACGCAGGACACATTAAAACATTTTTAGGTGGTAGGAAATTTTGAATTTTCCCTGGGTGGCGGCCGAAGCCTACTCTTATCAATTTTAGACCACCAAAGGATCTTTAACGTGCGAAAATTTCACACGGTACCTCCGAGATTTTTCGCCCTTTTCCAAGAAGGCTAGGAGTAGATCTTTCCTACCAGAAGATCAAGGGTGTGGCTGATAGACAGCAGTAAGAAGGAGCCAAGGAGTAGCAGCAGAAAGGCTGCAGAGAGAAAGTCAGGAGCCCAGAGGATGGGGCAAAGGAAGTGAGGGGGTGGGGGCAGAAAGTGGAGACGAAAGCAGACGACAGAACATCGCTAGAGAGCAGGAAAGGAGATGAAAGGAGACAATTTTAGAGAAGAAAATTTTTCGGTCGCTACTTGGATTCGAACCCGGGACCTTTGAATAAGAGGCTATCACCTTAACCTCTAGGCCACGAGAGCCCCCCCCCCCCCCCCTTGCATTATTCAGCGTGGAGTAAAAAAAATGCAAGGAAAACACAGGCTCCTTCAACTTTTCTATGAAATTGTCTTTGAATGACACTATATGTAAATGAATAAAATTACTAAAAGTAAAAAAGGCCCCCACTGCTTGTTGGCACCATAAAGCGCTTCCCGTGGCGCTATTGTTACAGTGTGTTAGGCAAGGACGCTCCTCATTGTTCAACAGTCTTAATGCCACGTACACTTGCCATTGCTCGACTTTACATGGTTGCGACATGGAAATGTAACACTTACAGTTTACAGTGCATAAAAATAAACGACAGTTATGCAGACAATTCTGCCGACCTACCCCCCTCCTTTTTCTCCCTCTCTCGTTTTTTTTCCTTTTTAAAATCCTTCTATCTTCTTGTCTGTCTGTCTGTCTGTCTGTCTGTCTGTCTGCCTGCCTGCCTGCCTGCCTGCCTGCCTGCCTGCCTGCCTGCCTGCCTGTCTGTCTGTCTGTCTGTCTGTCTGTCTGTCTGTCAGTCTGTCTGTCTGTCTGTCTGTCTGTCTGTCTGTCTGTCTGTCTGTCTGTCTATCTGTTTCTCATTCTCTCCCCCTTTCTCTCTATTTCATTCATTTTCTTTACTGCACACAAACACACGGTAAAGATGCATGTAACTTACCCCATCCAATACTATAAAACACCTTATAGTTGGGCTTGCCAGAGAATACGGACACAGCTATCATATTGTGCAAGTACAGTCCCTCTATGAACATCCACATGAACTTGACTGTCTTTGTGTATTCAACCAGGCTGTAGAGAATCTCACAAAAGATGCGCTGAAAAAATAAGAAGAAATGATGATGTAGACGACGATGATAATGATAACAATAATAACAGAAATGATATAATAATAATAATAATAATAATAATAATAATAATAATAATAATAATAATGATGATAATAATAATAGCAAAAATAATAGTAATAGCAATGAAACACATTTACGTAGCCCATCTCTTCGTAAGTGAGTCTGTTGCAGTTCTCGGCAAATGCACACCTTCGTATTTTCTTCGTATTCACGAATACAATGCCTACGTTTTAGTACATTTAAAAAATGGCAACATAAATTCAAATACAGTATGACTCATTTCTCTGTCTGTCTGTCTGTCTGTCTGTCTGTCTGTCTGTCTGTCTGTCTGTCTGTCTTTTTGTTTGTCTGTCTCACTTTTCTTCCTCCCTCTCTTTCTCCCTTTTTCTGCCCCCTCCCTCCCCCCTCCCTCTCTCTCTCTCGTTTATCTCTTGCTCACTTTCTCCCACACCGAAGTAAGTGGTGCAGGGATAAGGTTTTTCACAGTTAAAGAAATGAGTTCGACTTCCGAGTGAGGAAGTCAATATCATAGAGTGTCTGTCTGTTGCCAGGCCGTTTCCTACTCAGCTTGACTTAGACGTGACAGGTGGGTGTCGAAGCAGTACGCTGTTAAAATAATAATTATGACGTCTATTTAGGCTTAAAACATATATTATTAATCTCTTTCCTCTCCGCCTTCTCTCCTCTCCCGCCTCTCTTCTACTGTCTCCCCCTCTCTTTCGCCCCCTTTCTCTTTCTCTCTCTCTTTCTCTCCCCTTCTCCCAACCTCTCTCTCTCTCTCTCTCTCTCTCTCTCTCTCTCTCTCTCTCTCTCTCTCTCTCTCTCTCTCTTCCTAAGCAAGGTGTAGACAAGTAGACACATAAATGTCAACAAGGCTGCTGAGAGGAGCTGGAATTAGAAAATCCTTGGGACCGTTTAGGCCTTGTAAACCAGGGTGCTCATGCATAATATCATAAAAAGATTACATTCGACGTGTTTCCTGACAAGTCATTTCTAATGATGCTGGATGCTATGAACGACTCACCCCCGTGTCTGAGAAAGATGGGTCAAATTCATAATTTCTCCATCTAATTATGTGGCAAAGTAATATTATTATGATGGTTATGAGGTCCACACGAATTGGGTGGGGGAGAACGTGGAGGCTGGCTGCCAAAGGCAGGAAGTGTTCTGTTAGTGTTAGGGGGGAGTACACGGCAGTATATATATATATATATATATATATATTTACACATATGATATAAAAGACGGAAGGATAGATTAGCAGATAGATACATAGAGAGAAAGAGAAACAGGGAATGCCAAGGCTTAAACGCTGCAGGAAGAGAAGTGAAAGAAGAAGAGAATGTATTTATTACCGTATCGTAAATGGTATTGCTGTCGCCGCTTGATGCACCAACGTTCTTCAGACCGTTTTCCCTGGCAACAGTTTGGTCCACAATGAGAATGATCTTCATGGAAATTTGGACAATTATGGCAACGAACAGGTTCTTGTGGATGCGTGTTCGGTGACACTTGAGACTCCTGGGGTAGAAAAAGATGCATACCGTTACCGCAATTATTAGTCTTGGCTACTGTGATGTAACTTTCTGAACGATGCAACACACCATTCCTCTCACCCCCCTCCCCACAACACCCCTCCCCACAAACACCAAAAAAAGAGCCCCAAAACACATAAACAAACTATCAAACAAAAAAAAGCAAAACCAAGAAAAAAATAATCCAAAAACAACTTCGGACCGAGCAAAGGCTTGAACCACCGAACCCGCTATCTCACGATTATAGATCCAGTAGCCTAAAAAACCGACGCCATCTTTCCAAGTATGTACCAAAGACGTTGGTATGTACCAAGCTACTAACAACAAATGGAGAGAGTGTTACAGTATGCCCAGGTCTAGCGTGTTGCTGTAGGATCTGCGAAAGACCTTGGTTTAAAAAAAGAAAAAAAGAATGAAGAATGAAGGGAGTTTATATTATAACGGACACCGAGCGTCTTCGCCTCCACTATTCTTCTCAAAACAACGATTAAGATGACAATATCCTTGGTAAGCACTATCCCACGTCGACAAAAACAACAACACAGACGCCGTTTTATCATCTTTTTATTCGCCATTGGTGACGATATAAATACCACAGTCTCATTAAGAGAAAGTGTGTGTTTGAAGGGACGGTGGGCGTCTCGGTGAGTTAAGATCTTTTCATTGGAATTGCAATACTGAGTACACCCTGTTTACTCGAAATGGATATTCATAATAAATCCGGGCATTGCTTTTTTCCATATCTCGGTAAATCACCATCACAGACGGAAAAAAAATTTCCCTTAGACGTCGTAAAAGTACCATACACCATGAGATCATCCCTCTATTTCCATAGCACGAACGTAGGCAGACGACATTATCACAGTCTTTGCATACTAGAGAATTTCTAAACTCATCTCCAAAGGGTGGGATGATAGACCTATTTCATCATATCATAGCTTTTCTTAAAGGAGTGTTCATTGATTGAGATATTGCGACAGAATGAAACAAAGACCAATAATCAGTTAGGAGACCGATTTTTCCAATAAAGTTAAGAAAACAACAGAATGTAGTTGGCAAGCTCTCGTAGTAATACGTTGCTGTCATTCTTACAGTTGTTGTTGTTTTTGCTGTTATTATTATTGTTGCTGTTATTATTGTTGCCGTTGTTGTTGTTGTTGTTGTTGTTGTTGTTGTTGTTGTTGTTGTTGTTGCCACACGATGTTGTTGCCGTTGTGTTTTTTCTTTTTTAGTTGAATAGTTTCAAGTTGTTCACGGTACTTTATTAGGATTCTACCGACGTCTAAACAGGAGTAGAATAGGACAAGACGTTAAAGAGAGTGTCTCGCCTACGTGTCAATCAATCATCCCTACCCTCCCCCCCCCCCCCCCAGCGAAGTAGGTGACTTGTTGGAACCAGCTAGTGCCACAGCTAGAAGATCTGGTCAGTTTGAGCGCTTAATCGGCTGTTGCCACTGTATGCCTCCCGGGAAGTCGAGAAAGTTTCTGAGGGTACTAAGGTCTGCTGGGGTAACAATAGTAGTTGTAAAGCGCACAGAGCATACCGTAGAGCGTGGATATGCGCTATATAAATGCATTTATTATTATTATTATTATTATTATTATTATTATTATTATTATTATTATTATTATTATCATTATTATTATTATTACTAATATTATTGCTAGAATCTACACCCCGAAAGCTTAAGACTGAACTTCAGTCCAGTTGAATTCCAACATGAGTCGTCGAAAAAAGAAGTGTAGCTGTGGCAGACTTCCAAGAGTTCGAAACATCGCTCTATTATGCTCCAGTTACTGTCTATGGGGAAACAAATTGCTGTAAGGCAACTCTCCCTACCAGTCAGATGCACTTAATAGATCTCAAGGCGCCAATTTGAGCTCCCTCTGAGATGAATAGATTGCCCACTGGATTTTAACCGGAAATGGTTGGTTCGTGCACTTACGAAGCCTTCTGCTGTCAACAGTGGAATTGGTTCTGGAGAGTGCTTTCCTCAACACGTTAGCTTAGACTAGAGCTTCCACACTTAACACGACATGTATTGCACCGCTAATGGACTTTTTGTATTTATTAAGATTTATATCTCTTGGCTCCGACCGAGCAGAGGCTCTCTCCAAGGGTTGTTCTGCAGGTACTTTTCTCTTGAGCTGTTCGTTCCGTTTTCCGATCAGCGCATTTAACAATATCCTAATCAAATAATATTGTTAATGTGTGGACAGAGAAAGCTTTCTTGAATGCTCTATTCATAGAGCTATCCCGAAAGACTGTTCTCAGGTGTATTCTTTCTCTCACCATCCGCCCCCTTAATGTTATTTTTTTTTATGTGTAAGGGAAAATGCGTGAAGGGAAATGAAAAATAATGTTTTTAGGGGGGGGGGGGGGCGTTGAAAAGAGAATTTGGTAGTTACAATGGAAATAAAAAGGTTAAAAAGGAAGGGAGTAGTTTCAGGGGAAAGTTGAAAAGCATGACTAGGAGATATTACAAAAGCTCATTTATCTTACGATTTCTTAAGCCTGTTTGAGCTCAGAAAGTGTATAAGCATTTTTGTGGTCCACAATATTTGTTTACACTCACACAAGGGTTCATCTCAATGAGATGAAATATCTTCATTCTCATATTTTCAATTTCTTCGTGGATTTCCATTGCCACTCAAAGTGAGCTTAAAATGAGTGCTGTCACAGAGAGGTGTGCTTTCCATTAGAAACAACATTAAATATTATTTGCCTTTATATTTTTCAGAGAAAGGATAATGAAATAAGAGACAATTAACACTCAAGATTTTGGTTTTCATCCTCAGATTAAATTAGGAATGTCTGAAAGCTTGACAAATGTAAGTATGGCCGCTAACAGAAGGGCCCAGCTGCATTTTTAAAAACTCAACCATTTTTAAAAAAGATATGTCATGTATGAAAGCATGTTTAAGGGCGTCTGTGGTGTTGCGTTTTGGAGCTTCACAGTCATTCGCAGGAGACCTGAGTTCGATTCCCGAAAGGGAATCTTTAAAAAATCTAGTATCTCAGTCTTTGGGATGGGATATTGTATCACTTTCGGCCTGGGTTGGCCATGTTAGACGGGGTCGGAAACCCACTTCCTATCTAAACTATGCCGATTTTGAGGGGGGGGGGGGGCACCTACATTATTAGAAGACACACCCCAAGACATACGAATAAAAATACAGACAGTGCACAAGAAAAGTCTGGAAATCTTAATGAAGGTATGCAGGTATTACTCGTACATTTAAAAACAACTTTATATACTTCGGATAGCAGATGGTCACTTTGGCAGAGAGACAGTCTGAGTCAAGAGCAACTTCAAGATTCTGTGGACGAGACAGTTTTCGAGAGGGTAGCTCAGTGAAGGAAAGGAAGAGACAGACAAAGAAAGTCATTGTCTTCTTAAAACGTTAACTGCCAATGACACTGATGCTTTACTGCACGCCACAAGAAACTGGGTACCTTGTCAGTCTCCGACTGCAGCAGCTATAGGGACACGCGGCACTTTAAGATGGCTATCAGCGGTAATTTTGTTGAAAGCCACGCTGGTACACACACACACACACACACACACACACACACACACACACACACACACACACACACACACACACACACACACACACACACACACACACATATATATATATAATATATATATATATATATGCGGTTTGTGGGATAGGGCTGCTACTCAAACGAAGCGTTTGAATTTTGAAATCTGTCACGAGCACTTGCATGTTAGGACCTATGGAGAACGAATTATATTATGAACTCTCTCTCTCTCTCTCTCTCTCTCTCTCTCTCTCTCTCTCTCTCTCTCTCTCTCTCTCTCTCTCTCTCTCTCTCTCTCTCTCTTTAACACGGACACACATACACAAACATGTACTCAATGCTTAGTATCTGACATTTGCACAATACTCACCTGAAGTAACAGAAGATGACCAATGAAGTGATGGTTGTGATGAGAGAAATACACAGACCCACCGACTCGAACATGCGCGCATTGGCGACGGTGTTCCTGATGAACTGAAAAGTACAAAAATACAAACACGGTTGCCTTGCACAGTATTGTAAGCTCATGACACCACAGCATAGAATGACAGTTTAAGTGTTTTAGTACAGTGTGGCAATTCGGAGGTTGGTTCCAAGCATTTTGTTGCAACTGTCGCATTTTTGTTCTATCCAGGATCATTTGATTGATATCGGTGCTAGTGTTAGAGAAGGGTAAAAGGTAGTGTTTGTGTTACATAGCCAGTTCATCTTACTGGCACTTCTCATTGCAGTAGGCAGTGCTTCACATGACAGAGTTTTGTAACGGCTGTGAAGTGTTAATTTCTGAATTTTGGCCTATATTCGATTCGATGTCTCCGGCTATTTATGAGGGTTATGATCCTCGTCTTTCAAAACCAGAGCCACAAGGTTTGTAAAAGTAGTGATGAATTTGTTACTATCATTTTAAGAAGAGTCCTCTTCCCAATTCTCTGATCGACTGCGCATGGGTTTTTAGGCTTTTAAGACGTTCCCACGATCAAAGAAATGCCTCGTGATTTGTGAGAAACTGCTAACAGCAGTAACATGTAAACACACATGTTTAGCCTAGAGATGTTAACCTTTTTTGTTGAACACAACAATATTGACCATGGAAATTGTTACAACAGTTACTTGCCATGTTCTTCTCACTGTTTTAATGTTCTGATAAGATAGTGGTAGGGCAAAAAACATTACATTGTCATCACTTAGATACGCCCCCCCTTGTGATATTTCGGTATAACTTTATTAAATTGTAAGAATTCTGATAAAAAAATTATTTTCAAATATAAGTCACTCATTGAGACAGGATGAGAATGAAAGTTGTGTCCTGTCCCTGAGGACAGCCTGAAGGGATCTATCATAGACACTAAATGAAGAAATAAATTAAAACAAATTAACTTAAAAACTAATCTGGAACATAATTCTCAACATATCATCATCATCATCATCATCATCACCATCATCATCATCATCATCATCATCATCATCATCATCATCATCATCATCATCATCATCATCATCATCATCATCTTCACCATCATCATCAACATCAACAACAACAACAAATATCAAATAATTTTTTTTTCCTGTATATTCTTTTCCTTGAAGCATAACAATTACTACACTGTTGACACATAATCTACGTAACTTACAAATATCGGGCACCAAATTAGGACACAGAACAAAGGACGCCCCCCCCACCCCACGGCATGGCAATTATCATCTTATCACATATGCACAATTTCGTCCGTCAGATGATCTTTCCTGTCACTACAACTTCTTTCAAATGCTCCAAACACTATTCTTTAATAGTCATTTATCCAAGAAATGAATTAGAACGTTTCATATAAAGAAATAACCGATAACAAAACAATCACTGAAGATCTAACTTGTTTGGTATTTACATCTGGTCTGCCTTTTTAAAAGTTTCTTCCCTAGTCTTTTCTCTGACTACTGGGGCGAGATTTCATGCAACCTTTTTCTGCTGGTGAGGGTATCAAAAATTAACAGTGCGAAACCCTTCTTACACGCCTTAGAAGCAAATTCTAAAAGAAATTCTGTCTTCAAGTATTAACCTCCTGTTCTGCACGAGTCTTGTTTGACATGAACTTTTGGTAGACTTTGTTGGCTTCCTCTGTGTAGCAGTCCGCGTAGTATGTGTAACCCTCTTTTGAAAACTGTCCATTCCTATTGTCCCACAAACCGTTCGGTCCACACACACGATATGCCTTTTCTGGAAAAAGAAACACCATTACGTGTAATCAATAATGATAAAGAACTATTTAATTAATTGATCAATAGATCAATCAACATTTCAACCAGTCACTCAATAAACCATTTGATCTAACAAGCAATCCATTAGATAAAATTTTGTTATCTAATCAAACAATCAAAACGCTTACCATTTTATCAGCTCAGATCAGTTTCTCAATCAATACAGTAATGTTTATTCAATCAAAAGATCTCATCATCTCTTTATCACTCAATCAGCAAACTTGAAAAGCAATCAAACCATGTTAGACACTACCTTTTCAATCCCAAGAGCCAAGAGCACACACACACACACACACACACACACACACACACACACACACACACACAC
>NW_004797305.1:905478-911205 GCF_000002075.1 Aplysia californica
GAGAGAGAGAGAGAGAGAGAGAGAGAGATTAAAAGACTAGATCTATATATTCATGGGTAAGCTCTGACAAACAAATGATATTTGAGCAGTCATTTAATCCTGTAAATAAGCTCGACTCAATCTTCTTTCGTTTTGGAATTTCGTTCGTAAAATGTGGATCAGAGGTTAAAAGACTCCTGGATTTAAGAATAATTTTCTAAAACTAATTCGACTTTTAGTTTTCTGAGGGCTCCACAGAAATATGACCAATATTTGCCTATTTTCCCTCTGGATGCATACTTGAGTAAAAGAAAGTTTAATGTCTGAGGAGTATCTAGGGACGCCTAAGTTCGAACTGACATTGAAGATGACACAATGGAAAACACAGAGAGAGAAAAAATATTCGCTCAGACGGTACTCATTGGACATCCAAAAAACCTCATACAAACACCCCCCCCCCCAAAAAAAAACAAAAAAAAACCCAACAAAAAACAACCCCCCAACAACAATAGCCCCCCAGCAAAACAATAACAACAACAACAACAACAACAACAACAACAACAACAACAACTACAACAACACCAGCAACAACAAAAAATACAAAAAACCCGAAAGAAACGTACACATTGGCCATTTCCTTCATTTTCACAGCTTAATTATTCTGGATCCCATAGGTGAAATATTGATCTTACTGCTCCGGCCAGGAATATTCCCAGAGTGAAATGACCAAGTCTCAAATATCCCATAATCATTATCTCGGGATTTTAGTCAAGACTGCGCAATACAGTGTAATACTATGCTAATCTAACTCAATAATCTCACTAATCATGTGTTGTTTCGAATAGTCTCTGCTTGAGGAATTTATTCTGACAAGGCCATTGCTTGCGCGCCTCCCAAGATCAGGCCACTAAAAGTGTGTGACACCTTTTGAAGGCTGTTTACTGCTGCACGAGTTGTTGGAAATGAGTAATGTGTTTTTGTTTGTTTTAAAAAAATATACATGTATTATTTCCTTTTGCTTATACTATTACCTACTTTCAGCTTAGTTCCCTACTAACGGCTGGTGCATATGCGTAGATTTTACCAGGTAATGCGTTTCTCTTTTTTCCTTTTCAGTCATTTAAAACAAATAGATAGGTATCCATTACGATTAAAATCCTTATAGTTTAGGGGTCATTACATCTTACTTTAGTCTCATTATAATGAGCATGAAATTATGAGAAAAAGAGCGTGGTAATATGTGTCAAGTATTTGTTTAGCTCATTTGGGTGTTCAAAATTTTCGATAAAACAATGATACTGTCAAGAATTTCGAAGCACTGATCAATGATCAGGCGGTCGTTCACCCCCTTGGAGAACATAATATTGTTTTTCCTACCGGTAAAAAATTATGGAGAGCGCTTCACTGACAAGAGAAGCGAGCTCGCTAACAAGCTTTCAAGGATATAATTATAAATGCCATTTGTTATCCAGGGTGTGTGTGTGTGTGTGTGTGTGTGTGTGTGTGTGTGTGTGTGTGTGTGTGTGTGTGTGTGTGTGTGTATGAGTGTGTGTGTTTGTGTGTGTGTGGGGGGGCATGGGGGAGAGAGCAAAGAAGAGAAAAGAAGGGAGAGAGTAAGTGAAACACATAGTGCACGAACAAACACACACAAACCAACACACACCTACACACACATACAAATACACACATAAGCCCACCCACCCTCCCACCCTCCCCCCCAACACATATACTTACACAGACAGACAGACAGACAGAGAGACAGACAGACAGGCATACACTTGCACAGACAGACAGACAGACAGACAGACAGACAGACAGACAGACAGACAAATAGACAGACAGACAGACAGACAGACAGACAGACAGACAGACAAACAGACAGACAGGCATACAGTTGCACAGAAAGACAGACAGATGGAAGGGGAGAAGGGAATCGACAAGTCAGTAAAAGAGGCGTGTGAAGTTGAAAAAACCCCAATAAGACACTCGTATGTCTGAGAAGAGTTCTGTCTTGCATTTAGATAGTGATAATGTATATTCTCCTGCGCTGCGCATGCGCTCGGGCGCGCGCGTGTGTGTGTGCATGTGCACGTACGTGTATGTGTGTGCATGGGTGTAAATGTATCTATCAGTTGCACAGCCACTCTAAAAGAGCAAACTAAATAGTCCTGCGTGAGAAGCCTTTCAGTCTTGCGAGTGGAGCCTTTCTCTGAGCTATGTGACTTCGTGTACTCGATCTGTCACATGATTAATTGGTCACAACACATTTCAGGTGAAGGCCATGCTCTTTAATGCTTTCAACCAGCTACAAAATCTGTATGATATTGTCGAGAATTTTGATTACTCTTATCAGATGGTCATTCACCTTTCAGCAATACCCTCACCTTTTGAGTATATATCATGTCTTTTCCAGGGCCCCCTATCCCCCTGTCAACGGCCATGTCACGTCGAACCTACCGGTTCTCGTCTGTTCCCCTACTCCCATCCATTCTCTCTCCCCCCCCCCTCCCCAGTTTAAGCTCGTAAGCGAAATAATAAAAGCCTAACTACAGTTTCAACAGGCCCTTTGGTAAAGGTTCATAGTTTCCAACATCAGTTCTTTCCTCTTGAAAAGCCGCTTTGTCTAGACAGCAATTCGTCACCTCCAAATTCCCGAATGAAATAATACCAGCTATTACGACACTGATACTACACTTTGACCAATGCATTGAAATGCCCGATTCTTATGGCGATTAGACTGTTGCCTCTACCCATACACAGACACTGGACTAATAAGGTGCTTACAGTGACAGAAAAACAATGTGTACGCATATAATGTCGCCGGCTGAACAATACAATGGCGCCGTGGCAGACCACTGGGACACAAAACAGCCAGGGTATTTGGGTTTCAACTACGGCGAGTTGAGGTATTTGCTAGACTTGGTTGTTTGGAAGATTTGCCAGGTTTAGTATGACTGCGTGGATATAAATTGTTACCATATATTATATGAAATTATATCTGTCTATCTATCTATCTATCTATCTATAAAAAACAAAAGGCAACCCCCCCCCCTCCACAAAACCGGGTACCCCGCAAGTCACTATGTAATATTTTCTTACTTGACACATACGACAACGTAATAGTTGTCTTTGATGACCCGTTTCCCAGCCATCCTACATTTTTGGGCGTCACTGTGGGCGTGTCAAGACCAAGGAACACGGTTACTGAGCTGTAGGTGTCTATACAAAGGTAACATAAAGCGCAATGACTCTCAGTCGCTTGCGGCGGGATATCTCATCAGAATAAAAAAAAAACCCAGTTTCCCTCGATGATTACACGTCATGTTATGTAAATATAGCTGAACAGAGGTCACTGCCCAGAGAGGTCGGATTGGAAGTCTTGTTCTAGTTGCGTTTTGAGTCGACAGGGGAACTCATTGCCTGAAAATCAAAAGGCTCATAATATCCTGTCGCGCAGCACTGAGATTTTACAGATACATCCCCTTAACCGAGTTCTTGCGGGGTTTATCTCTGGGGTACCATTATTCTAACAACAAAAACGTAGCAGGGTTTTTGAAAGCCAAACACAGGCAACATTTTCCTCAGATTAGGCAGGCCCACCCGAGAGCTCAGCGCGCATTGTTCATTAATTGTTCCCTCTCGGTTTTCAACTTATACACACTACTGACCTTTCTCAGCACCGCCTCAAGCCTCAAGGCCCCCACACCCACAACCTCAGTTATTCATTCCCAGCAATCGAAAATAAGAGCAGATTTATTTCCTCCTATATTTGAAAAGTAAAAGAAGAAAATACTCCTTACTATTATAGTACTTTGACTCAAAGAAACGTAGGAGTAAGAGTATTTCTGCTCTTGTTGGTACTGATATCCCTACAGTTCGGTTGTCGGGATCCTAGAGCCTAACACTGTAGCTGCATATTTTATATTTTTTTCATAAACTTATAAGCTGTGTTGCGCCGGTGTGTGCATTATAGGTCATTGCCCTTTGGGAATAGAACAATTAGAAGACACGTTGTTTTACCTTTCATTCCAGTTCTTTCAGATGCTGAAGATGAAAGTCTATTGAGGCTGTGACCTTCGTGAAAGGATTAAATCCTATCAAAACAATAGGTTCAAGAAGTAAGACAGAATTTTGACCCTACGTTTCAAACATAGTAAGGGAAAGGGTGCTCTCGTGGGTTTTCGCCTCTCATTCAATAGGTCCCGGGTTCGGATCCGGATAGCAACGAAAATTTATTTATTCTAAATTGTCTCCTTTCACCTCTTTTCCTACTCTCTTGCAATGTTCTGTCGTCTGTTTCGCCTTCACCCCCCCCCCCTCGCCCCCTCTTCTGGGCTCCTGACTCTTTTTGCAGCCTTTCTACTGCTACTCCCTGGCTCATTCTTCCTGCAGTCTTTCAGCCACACCCCTGATCTTATGGTATGAAAGATCTACGCATAACCTTCTCGAACAAGGGCGAAAAATCCGGAGGTCCTGTGTGCACGCTCATGCGCACGTTAAAGATCCCTTGGTGGTCCAAAATCGATAAGAGCAGGATTCGGCCGCCACCCTTGCAAAATTCAAAATTTTCTACCGAATAAAAAAAATTAATGTGTCCCGCGTGCTCATATGACCTTATGCAGTTGCGAGTGCCGCAAAACACTTACCAAAACAAACAAGCAACAAGTAAGGGGAAGTTCAAGAAGCTATATTGTTGTGGGTTAACGAACCAGCGTTAGGGGTACAACCGTGAGGAGCTTTGTCGTGGCACACGGAAGACATGGGTTCGATTCTCGTGAGGGTAGGTCTATTTAAAGAGAATCTCCGCCTTTCTGTGGTACTTCATTAAGCCTTGGTTGACCTTGACAGGGAAGATCGAAGCCTCCCACTTCCTAGATGATCGAAATTGTGTCGATTGGAGCGTAAAGCAATTACGATTATTTACTTTCAATCTGGCCGGGGAAAGGTTGCTACATTGCACAGCAAGGCATAACAGACTTGCCGTCTCCCCGCCCCTCTCTCTCTCTCTCTCTCTCTCTCTCTCTCTCTCTCTCTCTCTCTCTCTCTCTCTGCTCCCACCCCTTTCTCCCGGCGCAGTTAAAATCTCCTCTCGCACCGAGGAACTCATTGATTGAGTAAAACTCGTACAATTTTTGACGGCCAACGAGGAAAGCCTCGGTGCCATTCCGTCGACGACGAAAACTCCAAACCCGTAGGAACGAAACGAAATCAACACCAGAAAGGCACTGAAATGAAAGAATGTGCACCACTTTTCAAATTCACATACAGGAAACGAAACAATAAAGATAATAAGAAAAGTCTTCATCTTTCAACCCATCAACACCGATTCGACATGTACGCAACCACCATTGAAATTGAGAACTGAACGTCTCGGTGTCTCGGCATCTCAGGGTCTCGGTGTCGTCTTGTTCGGAGAGATATCCAGCCGCTGTCGGCGCGTGTAATTAACCATTAGCCAGGACGTGGTCGAGGCTCAAAATCCCAGGGTCTTGAGCCCAGCGAGGGGTCACCTCATGGCCTGCTCGCAACAGCTACATTTCTTCAGACTCTCGATCGAGGCGATCGGAGGAGCTCACTCTCTCTCTCTCACTCTTTCTTTCTCTCTCGGTCTCTCTTTGTCTATCTCTGTGTCTATTTATATGTCTATCAATCTATCTCTGTCTCTCCCTGTCCTTCTCTCTCTCTCTCTCTCTCTCTCTCTCTCTCTCTCTCTCTCTCTCTCTCGTTCTCTCTCTCTTTCTCTCTCTC
>NW_004797305.1:911799-913233 GCF_000002075.1 Aplysia californica
AGTCAAGTAGACCTCTCGTATAACAAGAAGGATGTCTTACACTCTCTACTGGTACACTGGTCGCAGGAATATTCTGCTTCTTTCTTTTCATGAGCTATCTACTTTGGGGCACCTTTTTGTCTTCTATCTCTTTTCATTCTTTCTTTCTTCTCTGTACGTTTTGAGCCAAGTCTTCAAAATAATCCTTTCGAGTATAACTGAGTACTCAACCAAAACTAGATGGAGATCACATCAAACCAAAAAGTAAAAGTAAAAGACTTTAAACTAACTGCCACTGCTTTTATCTGAGGTTTCATCACGCCTCAAGTATTCTTCTCTATCTTCAGAATAAATTGCTCCGACCTTATTTATCAGAGATCTTGTCTCGGAGGCACTCATATGACCCCCACTCACAAACCCACCTCCATCTCTTCCTCTCCATCACTCTCTTTATCTCTTACTCTCTCTCTCCTGAATTCTCTCTCTCTATCTCCCTCCCTTTCTCTCCTAAATTCACCCTCCTCCATCTCTCTCTCTCTCTCTCTCTCTTTCTCTTTTTTCTCTCCACTTACTCTTTCTTTGTCTCTAGTTAAATACATCTCATTCTCACTTCCAGATTTCAGTCTAATTTTCTGACATACCTTTGTATAATTGGAGCATTCATTACAGTACTTCTTCATTCGTTAGCACGACCTCGGTTGATGTTTAGGTTACATTTCGATTTACGGGTTCAAATATAATGAATAAATCCACCCACCTCTCTATTTAAGGAGTTAAGGTTACAATAGTAAACTTTGTACACTGAACGGACCAGACAATGACAAAACCTATAAACGGAGGCAACCCCCCCCAACCCCCCCCCCAAAAAAAAAACAACCCCCGAAGGACCTACCAGTATCGCCATCTGAGAAATCGCCTTAATAAAGCATTTTTGAAAACCAAACACGAAGAACAACATGGAACAGGCGATACAAAGACACACGTCAAAACATATTCTTCCAGCTTAACAAGATGGTAATAAACAATGCCAATTTTAGCATCCAACAGGCCAATGACACACAAAACAAACAAAAAATCGAAAATGAGAGAAACTCTAGCAAACATGGAACAGTATTCTCGAGGCTGAATATTTTGTACATAACATTATTTCCGTCCAAAAGAATACGGCTTTCTTCAGGTCATGCCATGCCTGGAGCTTAAAGGGACGGCATGACAGGGCTCCCTGCGCCTTCCAAAGGCAGGGAGGAGATCTGTTCTCTAATCCGCTACAAGTTTAATTTTCTTGTCTCGCAAGAGCAACCCAAGCGACATGATTATGTTATTTGTGTGATGAGCACAGAAATGCTCTTTGCCGGACAGATCGATGGGTGGGCGTACAAGTGTAATATATATATATATATATATATGTGTGTGTGTGTGTGTGTATGTGTGTGTATGTGTGTGTGTGTGTGTGTG
>NW_004797305.1:913404-920799 GCF_000002075.1 Aplysia californica
TCTCTCTCACGCACATACACACATACACACACACAAACACACACACACACATACTTACTTACATTCACTCAGAGAGAGAGAGACAGAGAGAGAGAGAGAGAAAGAGAGAGAGAGAGAGAGAGAGAGAGAGAGAGAGAGAGCGACAGAGGAGAGAGGTGTAAAGAAGAGAAAGAGAATATGACATAGAAAAGGAGAAACAGTTACACTGAGTCACTGATGCCGGAAACGAAACTATAACTGCTGCTAGGTCATGCTCAGTTTTAGTTCGAAAAATTAGTTTCCAACATTCAGGTCACAATCATGAGAATGAAGCATGGGAATATTTTTCGAAGTTTTAAAAAAATCCCCCCTTTCTAACCGATTTTAATTCTGAATCATTCTATAAGATAACCAACAAACATGACCACCAGTTGTTGTTTAATGTAAAAATTTAGTTTAATAGAAACATGGCAGGTCCATTCCCCCTTACCCACCCACACCCCCACTCCCCAACATAAACACTTGCGACACAAACAGGTTGAAGCGAACACATGCCGGTTTTGGGGCTAAATCCATTTTATCATATGATCGGAATCTCAAACGCTCCCAGCGAGGCAGAATAATGTACATTATTTTCATGTCAGGGCGCCATAAAATAAGGCAATGTACTATAATAATAATTTCACATTGGGATTTTGATCACTTTTGGTCATGTAAGACGTGGACTGCTTTGGCCTGTCTTGTCAGGGCCCACCAGGGCTGAGAAGGATAATAATAGTATTCCAACTGGAAGAACACAGACATTGATATACTCGATAGAATAGGCTTCCCTCGCGGAAATTAAACTAGTGTTTTCTATTGACAACAGCGAAGAGCCTTACCCTTACACAATAGACGCTGGAGCGAAAAGGGAAACATAAGGTACAAAGTGACGAGAAGAATACAGTGTGGTTTGTTTCTTCTTTCCTGTAAAGCAACTATCGTCCTTATCTCTCCTCTTTCTTTTTTAGTGTTCGTCACTCTCTTGTCATATCTCTAATCTTCAGCACCTATATGGCCTAATTGTGTTGCGTGCCCTAAATGTTTACTAAAAACAAAAAAAGAAGAACGAAACAGCCCCAGAGATAGGCAAGGGGATCAAGTACACGTACCCACACGTGACATTTGAAGAAGCGCATCAATGTCTTCATTTCCGCCACCAGCCTCAGAGGGCTGCCCGGCCCTTTTGTTTGCCTGTGTCCAGAGCCGGACGTCGGAACCATGAACTCTCTTTGACAAGTACTTGACCCGAACAGAAATTGTTTATCCGGATTTACTACCGCAAGGGGAATACTTGTCTTCGCTGGCAGTCTGATCAATCTGCTCAAGGCCAAAAATATCTGCTCAAATCTAAAGGTACAGTCGAACTTGCTCGAACGGTCACTCCCTAGTTCCTCCCTTGCATATTTTAAACAGTGTAATGACACTGTAATTAGACGGTCATTTGTCTAATACGGCCATTTTCTCCACGATAATGGATGGACGTCTTATACAGTTTTGACAGTAATTTGTTTGTGATAGTAAGACTTCTGTTGCGTTGAAGTTACACACCCACAACACACACACACACACACACACACACACACACACACACACACAAACATACATACACACTCACATACATACACACATAAACAAATACACACACATTCAGACACAACAAATATCAGATTGAAGGGTCGTTAAAAAAGACTCGTCCAAATCTTATCCACATTTTACCTGACTTAATATGATCATTTAAACACTACAACAACGTTTCTTTAAAAGCACATTTTACTGAGAAATCCAGATTGCCAGGTTACTGTCTTAATCAATATATCATGCTAACCTCCCTCGCCCTTTGATCGTGACAGTATGTGTCAAACTGAGCATTAGCTAAGGGCGAGTCAGCACCATTACGGCCACATTTCACCAAAACAGAATCGGTTAGCTGTTAGAGTAACACCGTTTAAATGAAAGCCAAAGAAAAAGTGACCACACTGGAGCCCTAGAATTGCATAGCAAGCATAATAGGGCCTATCAACACTGTAACCTAACATCATTTAAGAGGAAGGATTTCGAGTTCAACAACCATTTCCAATAGGACCGTTCCAAATTGTTGAAGAGCCTTAAGAGCTCCCTGTTGGAGACTTGAACGACAGCCATTTACTCCGTAGTCCATCATGATACCAACAGAGCTAAGAGCATGCCTCTACCAGAGGGCCTGCCAATAATCACCACTATGAGCCATAATGATAGCCGAAAGTAATTCATTTAGACATACCTTACAAAGGTCATGCTGGAGCTCTGATCATTTTTTATGTCCCTTTAAAAGAGTTTAGTTACACAAGAGGTAGCACTTTCTCACTAAGCCAATTTCAGAGAGTAGTGAAAAGTCATTGTTCTTGGATTAATCTTTAGCAGCCCAAATCCAAAACCCTATACTACAAGACAGAAGTCCTTTCCACCAAGAACACAACAAGGAGCCCGTTTTACACCATTTGACTTTGAGGTGCAATATTGAAACCGGGCAACTTGTACGGGAATTCACATCAACAGGATTAAGGCTACGTTTAGCCTTGAACTCATCATCATCATCATCATCATCATCATCATCATCATCATCATCATCATCATCAATAATTCCTGTGGTCTCGCTTAGGACATGGCTTCTGGCAAGAGATCTCCACAGAACTCCGCCCTGCACGCACCAACTTCTTCGGTGGTCCCTACGTATGCCCAAACCTCATTGTGTTCCTTGCCACCGTAGCATGATAATAATACTGAAACAATTAACTTGACAGAAAATATCTCGACAGGGCGTCTTTGCCTACAACACACAATGTGGGACATCTCAAGGGCGGAGCCTTGTAGGCGCTTCTCTGAAACCAAACAGGCTAAAAGTGTTTCCTGTCACCACTTCCAGAGCCTTATTAATTATCACGACTACCTCACAAATAGAAAAGCCCCCAAGCTGACGTTAATGAAATAGCACACTTTTCCAAGCGTTTTTCACGAAACCGCACAACGAATGCTAAGTTTGGAGAAGAGTTATTCCAGCATTCTGGCTTTCACAACCGCATACAGTGTATTTGATGGCTTGGCCAACAAAACTAGAGAAAGGAACCCTTAGTAAATCCTAGGGTCTCGTCGTGAATATATAACGATGAAATGTTGAGGGAATGCAAATCAAAGAAAGAAAGCGCCCCCCCCCCCCCAATCAAAAACGGTTTGTTACAAAAAAATATAGTAACATGCTGGGGTTCGAAAGCAACGAACGCAACAGAGAGTCCCTTAAATTAGGTGATACACTGTTTAAAAAAAACCCCAAAAAACATTTGGTCATGTTACATAATCGGCATGTGTTTTTAAAAGCTTGAAAACATAGAAGATGAATTTGCTTAAAATATTCTGTGAGGATGAAGTACAGTGGTTGATTTGGAGAGATCCTAACGAATCTCAATGTTTACAAAGATATGATTTTTCATTATCTTCCCCATTTTTTTCAAATTAAGTCAATGCAACTTCTGAACCATTTATAGTTAAACACTCATATTTAGCGGATATGTGTGTGTGTGTGTGTGTGTGTGTGTGTGTGTGTGTGTGTGTGTGTGTGTGTGTGTGTGTGTGTGTGCGTGCGCGCGCACGTTCGTACATGCGTGCGTTTGTCAGAGACAAAGAGTTTGTCAGACAGAAAGACAAACAGACAGGTAGATGGAGAAAGAGACAGAAGCAGAGATATAGAAGCGGCGAGGAAGAGTATATATTTGAGTGAGACAATAAAAGTCTAACCGACCTGCAGGTGGAAATGTACTGAAACAGATAGCGCCTATCGAGATGAAGCGTATTATAGGTTTTTACTTTACACTTCATTTATATTGTGGGATATCAGATACAAGCTACATGAACACTGCGCCGTGATATTACAACAATAAGAATAATATTTGTCTATAGCGACGGCCCGTTAAGTATTAGGAGTAAAGATCCAAATTTAAAAAAAATAGATAGAACTGTCAAAATAGAATACTGATAGTAGCTTACTTTTACTCAATAATGACTTGAAAGATCAAATATCGTTGGGGGCCCATTTGCCCTAAAAAAAAGAAACCACCATAAAAAAGAAACGAAAAAACGAACAAACAAACAACCAGGACAGTCTCCTCGCAGACATCCCAATAACAGTTCATCTATTTATCACCAACCCGATCAATACGTTGACCCCCCCCCCCCTCCTAAAGATGATAGGTGAACAGATACGCATAAGGATTCAAGATGTCAGGAAAAAACAAGAGATTTTAGGATTGGAAAGCGTATAGTGCTGAAAGTTCTCTGCAGGAGACAGACACCTAATTTGTAACATTAAATTTTCTGAAGCCACAAAAACTCACACATTGGATAACAGCAATAATGGCGACAAGAGGGTTGGGGTGGGAGAACGATCTGAGAGAGAGAGAGAGAGAGAGAGAGAGAGAGAGAGAGAGAGAGAGAGAGAGAGAGAGAGAGAGAGAAAGAGAGAGAGAAAAGAGAGAGAGAGAGAGAGAGAGAGATAGAGAGAGAGAGAGAGAGAGAACACAATTTTAAAAAAAGAAAGTTGAAAAGATACCAAAAAAAATTTAATTTAAAAAAATGGAACAAATAATGCAAGCAAATAGGTTCTGTTCGCAGTCTTTTCGGAATCACTTTTGCCCTTTTCGAAACAGACGAATGAGAAACACAGAGCTCCTTCCTTCGTTTTAGAAGGCGCGTAATTCCTGTTTTTTACTCGGGATCCAGAGTCCTCTCCCCTGACTCTCGGCTCTTGAGCATCTGAGGCAGGTCACGTCCAGCCGACGGCACCCTACCAGGAACCTTTTATTTCGGTTCCAAACGTCAGAGCTCAGAAGGTTTCTTGTCAGGGCAAAGTCAAGAAGATGTCCACTCAAAGTTTTTCGCCCGCCTCTTGTACCCTCCAAATGCGATCACGACGTTTTTAGTGGCCAGCCATAAGAATTCAAACTGCCAATTCCAGGGATGTTTAGATGGAATCTTTTTTTGGTGTTTTTTTCTGCTAGTGTGAGGGGAAAAAGTATGTGTGTGTGTGGGGGGGGGGGGATTTCAGCAACAATAAATTGTTATTAATCCCCCTCAAACTGCCTTGTGACGAGTGGTTTGACTCGTATATCGTCAAGGTAATGGAAGCTTGGACTGAATGGGTAAGAAAGAAAGACAGACTGATTGCTAAAAATATAGACACTACATAACGAAGAGGAACCTATCTCCACTCTGTTTTGGTTGGTAAAATTAAAAAGAAACAAAATGTTATAAACACAAGTAAAATATGCTCGCACCTTCAATTTAGGATTCTCTCCTTTACAATCACTCACTCACTCAGACTAGGATCTCCAATGTTCAATCATTGACACAGACCATTTAAAGTTCCGACCAGTAGGAACAAAACAGAAATAAACAAAGTTTTGTTTTAATGTAATAGGGTTGCATAAACTTTATTCCACTATCCTTGCTCCATTTTCTAATCTTTTCTTTTCCAACTCATCATTCTTCTCTGTACACGCTCCGACCCCTTTTCATCCCTCTTCTCTCTTATTTTCCTCTCTTATTTTTCTCTCTTATTTTCTCTCTTATTTCTTTTTCGCTCCCCCTCTCCCATTCTTTCTCCCCCACCCTTCCTCTCCCTCTCTGTTCTCTCTCTCTCTCTCTCTCTGTTCTCTCTCTCTCTCTCTCTTTCTCTCTCTCTCTCTCTCTCTCTCTCTCCCCCCCCTCTGTTTCCCCTGTCTCCTGCTGTCTCCACCCCAACTCTCCTGTCTTTGTCTGTCTCTCAAAGGATAATTCAAACAGACATAGGAACTCAAACTCTATCTGTTTATTTAAATCTCAATCTCCGGGAAGAATGAAGAAAAAAAGTGCTCAAGAAGCAAGGGTGGTGATATTATTGGATAGTTCCTACAACAGAGACACTCTTTAGGTGCCCGTAAAAGTGAGGTATTTTTCAGTTATTGCTTAGCTCGACAACACAGGAAGGGGCGGGAGAGAAGAGCAAAAAATACATGGAAAGTAAATGCAATGCATTTTTGTTTTTTCCCCTAACAGAAAGCTGTATTGGGAAGTCGTGATTGGAAGACAAGAAGAATTTGAAGAGAACCTGATTTGAACGTATAGATTTTTGTTCCAATTCTATAGGAGACAAACAGATGAGTAAAAAACAAAACGAACAAACATACAAATAAAACAGGTGAAGTGGAAGAGAGGAAAAAAGGAGGGAGTATTGTGAAAGAAATTTGATAGGGGATTGAGGGTGGCGGTGAGTAAAACCCAACTATTTTCTTGTTTTCCTGTCAAGTTTTTATCCCCAAAGACTGTTGTGTCTAGATGAGATTCCCTTTTCTGTACTCCAACACAGCATGGTGTATGACAGCTAAAATTGCAGCCCCTGGGGGACATTCTACGGCAGTCTGTTGGAGGGAGTCTGGATACAGAAATAGAGTATATGCTGGAAGAAAGACGATTTCAAGACAACCTTTTGTATGGGTTTTCAAGGAGTAGACAAACTTCTAAAAGTCTGTAAGAGAAGAATCGAATTGATATTTATAAGCACAAATACGTTATGTCATATTTTGCAATCATTTTGGTTTTGGTACCGGAATTACGATTGGGCGATCCCAATATCCCTTGACCCAATTTCGTTTAACTAACCTCATTATTTCACACTGAACAAAAATTCAGCTACGTTCTACAAGGAGGCAAGTCTTAAGGAAAAGTAATCTAAAAATTTAAAATCTATTTTCTTTGTAATACTTAATCTGCATCCTTATCAAAGGTAATTGGTGGGAAGTACTCGTCGAAAGTCCATGGCTGTAAAAAGTTGATTTCCAAGACGCGATGCAACTCTCACCAAACACCTTCATAACAAAGTATTGCGGATGACATGTATAATTTTAACCAGAAACATAACATTCACACCTTGGTTTTTTTCTGAGGCCATATATTTTTCGAGTAATCACAAAGCGATATGGCGGCTGCCAGGTTAAAGATGTAGTTTCTTGCCACACTTTTTATGAGACATGGAGAGAGGTATGGTCATTTACAGACATGAGATGTGTTGATACTTAATTTAAACAATCTAACATCTGATTGAGCACTATGCTAGTGGGAATACAAAGCGATGCGGGCACACGCCTGCAACAACATCAGTGAAATAACCACCGTGAACGTTTGTACGGCGACGCTGAGACACCTACACCTGTGGATGCTTCTGTTGTTACTGTTGTTGTTGTTGTTGTTGTTGTTGTTGTTGTTGTTGTTGTAATTGTTGCTGCGGCTGTTGCTTCTGCTACTACTGGTGGAGTTGCTTCTCCGTTACTGCTGGTGTTTTTGCTACTGCTGATGATGATGGCAATGAAG
>NW_004797305.1:923507-925922 GCF_000002075.1 Aplysia californica
TAGTAGTAGTAGTAGTAGTAGTAGTAGTAGTAGTAGTAGTAGTAGTAGTAGTATAGTAACAGCAGTAACAGTTGTAGTAGCTATCTCCAGTAAAGTGAAAACAACGTTCCAAAGCAGTTCTTGATACACATAAAGAATAGCTTAACAAAGATCCCAGAAACATGCCACCATTTTCTAGTACAATGATAACCAATCCGCGAAAAAGGAGCATTACTGAAACAGAAATCAAAATTCCCTAAAAGGAAGGATCGCGAACTAAAGTCCATTTCCTTAGGGTATCATGAATTTGGGCTCAGATCCTTTTCCTGATACTTTTGTTAGGAGCCCAACACACGCGGGGATCTTGCCCGGGATCTGGATCTGGATCTGGCCCCAAACCTCCAAAATCGTCGAATACCGCTGCATGTGTGCCGCTTTCATGAGGCCACTCTCAAGACGAGGAACGGGTCCTGACATTTAGACTGCCCCAAATATTTTCCAATCTGCCCAGGGGTAGAGTGGACAGGAGGGGTAAAAATGTTAATGTGTCATTGACTTCAAATTCACAATCAGCGTCAATTTACGAGCTACCATGTCTCGCTTTTTGCCCAGGTGTCCACCAAACCAGATAGCAACCGACCAAAGCAATGCAACTCCTCCAGACAAAAGATGGGTCGATTGGTATGCCATATGCAGCATTTTTGTCGGGGTGTATAGCGACTCATCAGCCATAGGCTCAGTCAGAAACCCCAAAATATATTCTAACTTTAAGTTCCAATGAAGGCCATATTCGTAATCAACGCCTCAAAATAGTCAAAGTCAACCCCTAAAGGACCGGTATGAAAGTTGTTGTCAATTTTACTGTCTTTCTAAAATCGTTCATATTCTGTTATTTCCGCCTTGTGTTCTTTAAGTTTTGACTAGATCACTTATTTCGGAAACGAACCTACCGAATTTTGCCTTCTCCCTGACAAAAATTGGGTCGTTTCTGCTTTGGTGGACACGCCGCCTTTATGGTTAAAAGCAAACCCCCACTACATCGTCTACCGATTGTGAAAGCGAACCAGAAAAAAATGGCGATATCCCCTGGCGAGACTGCATCGTGTGTATAAAAAAAATGATAGGCTCGAGGCAAGGTGCGATGACTGGCTCGCATTCATTGGCTTATGCGCGTGTGGGTCGGAGAGGGAAGATGGAAGGAGAAACCATCATCCAAAAGACAGAGACCAACCTCCTGTTTTTGTCTACAAGTCGAGACCACATCAAGTATACGAGGATGCATGGAATAGACGGCCTTGGTATGTACATGTAGTTCCACTATGTAATTCATCAATATATCTACGTGTGCGGTGCGCCGGATGATTACATGCTCTCGTCACAAAGTTCCTTTTGCTGGGTCGTTGTTCAACACTGCTGGGGGTTATGATGAGGTGCCAATGAGATGGAAGGACCTCACAGGGAAACAGCTTTTTATTACTGGTAGGACCACCCGGGAGGTGAGAATCTGTTTTGTGATAAATTCTGCAGAGCGAGGTTGGGAGTTTCCACAGTGCCAAGGTCATACCAAATGAAAGGGATTCACAAAACTTATTTTTTTGTGTATGAGCAAAACAGTTTTTCTTTCTAGTTCTCTTTTCTTTTCTCCATTCATCAGATGTCTCTGTTACTTCCCGTCCCGTATTTTTTTTTTGAGTATTGTTTTTTTTTTGCAAAACAATAATTATAGAGGCAGCAGAAGTGCAATGATAGACGTAGAATTGAAAACAGTTGTGATTGTAGCAGTGTCAGTGGAAACAGCAGCCACCCCCGCCCGCCAAAACCCCCCAAACAAACAAAAACTAGAACCCAAAACAAAAAACATGAATCCCATATGGATAAACAGGAACTGTCAAAATGTATGGAAATTTGTGGGAGTTTTCGGCACCTAATTTTGCCAAGGCAGGAAGAAAAACGTATAAGAATTATTCATATCTGACGGGCTTGGTCACACAGTTCCCTTGACAACCCTTGACAGATGGCCTCTGAGTGTTATACACACACACACACACACACACACACACACACACACACACACACACACACACAAACACACACATATATATATATATATATATATATATATAACAAATATTACATCTGCATCGGTACCTGAAGTGTACACGAAACCATGGATATCCATCCACTGTACATGTACCAGTAGTTCAGTGTCGGCCTAACTGTAGTCACTGAGACTAAAAAAGCTAAAGCCTCCATCGGGACAGAAAGCCATTAGATACAGAAGGTGCTCTTGAGTTGACCTGAAAATTGACAGTGTGTTTTTATACGTTGTCGAAGGGAGAGTTAAATACATTTGTTACGGGTTAAGTATGTGAGTTTTAGTCTTGGTTAGTATTTTTAACAAAAAGAAGGTGGAAAGAATGCAGGCAATTTGGGGGG
>NW_004797305.1:927604-930185 GCF_000002075.1 Aplysia californica
TTAGTAGTAGTAGTAGTAGTAGTAGTAGTAGTAGTAGTAGTAGTAGTAGTAGTAGTAGTAGTAGTAGTAGTAGTAGTAGTAGTAGTAGTAGTAGTAGTAGTAGTAGTAGTAGTAGTAGTAGTAGAAGTAGTAGCAGCAGCAGTAGTAGTAGTAGTAGTAGTAGTAGTAGTAGTCGTAGTAGTAGTTGTTGTAGTAGTAGCAGTAGTGGTGATGATAGTAGTAATAGGGGAGGTGGTAGTATTTTCAATGATAATTAAAATTCCAATAGCAATTACACCACTGATAGGAAGAAGAAGACAAAGGGGAAGAAAACAATAACAACGACAACAAAACAACAAAATTGACAATATTACACACAACAATATAAAGACAGGAAGAAACTAGAATAAAGAAGTTAAAAGAAAACAATGTTTTAAAGAAGTTAATGATACCAAAGAAACCATAAAAGAAAGAGTTTTAAAAAAAACCCAGCTAAAGGAAACAACGTTAATGAAGGTAATATTATTAACGACAACAGCAACAACAAAACGACTACAAAAACCACAATAACAGCAATAACAACAGGTAAAACAACAACGGCAGAAAAAAATCTCAAGGAATCGATCAAACTCCTGCAATTTTCCTCTACGCGGTCCGTTAATCGATACATAAAGGAATGGCCGCAAGAAAGCTAAAGGGCGGTCTAATGAAGACGTCAGACGCAAAAATGAGACTAAGTTGAGGTCATTAGGATTTGACTCTCTTGAAAAGCCAGGTCAGCAGAAGGAGAAATCCCTATTGTCTTGAGATTTTTAAAAAGTGTTCGTAAACACGCTGTGAAAGTGCGTGCAAATGTATAGACACTTCTTTTGTCCACAGTCCTTGTCGCATCCAGTTATAGTCAGATACGTGAAATGTTGCATGTCCATAAACAACAACAACAACAGCAACAACGGCAACAGCAACAACAGCAACAACAACAACAACAACAACAACAACCACAACAACAACAACAACAACAAAAAGAACATTAATGACGACAATTTATAAATTAGTTGACTAAACTCCTGTGTTTTTTTGCCAAAACTACATGTACTTATTGCAAAATTCAAAATGTTTGACCTAGGTTTTGACTGGAGATGAACGAATAATATATGCAAGCTTTTAAAAATAGATCAGATACTCGGACACGGCACGTTCAGATGGGTGGAGAATAATAACCATACCTCTGAATCAAAGACTGAAGTCCTAAAATACTTCTATTTATTTATTTACTGTTTTGTTATTGAGATTTTGTAGTTAAAAACAATCCCTTATCATATTAGATATTTCATCATTTCACACAGTACCACCACAATAATGGCATTTATAGAAACATCTTGTGAGCAAATTTAGTTGCGAGCCGTGTGGAGCAGTCTCTATCACATTTTACTTCCCCCCCCCAGGCGATTTTCAGGCAGGTGCGCATTCTTGATTTTGGAAGTCAACAACAGTTCCATTAACGATTCAGAGTTCAGTAGGGCAATTCATACACAGAGGAGAAAGTATCACGCAATTCAACGCAACGTAGTAGTCAAAAGATCACAGAAAAAAAGAGAAATAGATTTCAAGGTCACCTAGAAACTGTTTTTTGAAATGTGGAAACTATATATTAAGTGGGATCTGTCGATCTAGATACGTTAAAAAAATAACAAGAAAATAGATACAGAAGCAGAAACGATAATGAAAGCATCAGCGTTCGCTGCTGTTTGGACGACGACAACAAAAACAAAACAAAAAAGATAACATTCATTGGAATCAATGAGATCGAGTGGCACCCAATACCAAACTTGTCAGATTTTTAGGATTTCATCTAAGGAATCCTAATGATTCCAGTATGTATGTCATTCCATCTCTTGAAAACAGCAGTTCAGAGACCTTGATTTCATTTATCACTTGTAACATGTAGATTCAGGGAACGACTAGTAAGTTATCTTTGAAGATCATTTTGCATTGTGAGCTACTACCGATGAATACTTGTTGCCCGCTACATTTTTGGGGAGCGAGGAAAAGCAGTACACTACAATGGTTCACCAAACTACAAAATTGTTGTAAAACAAATTGATATGCATTTTGGTAGATGTCGCCCTTAGCATGGTTGAAATGCTTTACTTCACTTTCGAAATAGAAGTTCTGTGGGAAAAATCTAGGCTCTTACTCTTTTTATGAAAGTACGCCACTCGCAAAAGATTATATCAAGAACTTTTGGGTATCTCCAATTGAGGCGTGAACCATCTCGTCGGGTCCAATCTTGGTCAAGATGTAGAATGTAATCTTTAATCTTCACGGAAGCATTTTTTATTTTTCTTCAAATGATGTTTGTTTTCACATACAATGACAATAACAATGACAACCTTTATTCATCTCACATGGAGAAATTTGTCTTCGACGTTTACAATGGCAGTGGAGAGCCGAGGTAAACACAACCTTGTCGCCGCAGGAGCAGCGTCTTTCTGAACATAGCTGTATGTGTATGCGTGCACGTGCGCGTGTATGTGTGTGTGTATGTGTGTGTGTGTGTGTGTGTGTGTGTGCGCGCGTGTGTGTGTGTGTGTGTGAGACA
>NW_004797305.1:930285-938789 GCF_000002075.1 Aplysia californica
CCATCCGGCCTAAACACTTCTCCAGTAGTCGGTGGAGTACACTAGCATGTCTGCCATCAGTTCTTAGTATAATCCTGTGAGACAGGACCAATCTGGGCCGGCCTCGGCCTGTCGTGACAGACAGGCGGACAAGCCAGGGACAAGGCCACGATGACAGCCTGGACACAGCCCGGGGAACCCACCGCCACAGAACAGGGGGAACGGATAGATCGAGCAATGCCGGTCGGGAGCAGTATCAGTAAAACATTATGTGACTGCGAGACGCCACTAAACTTTGTAATGCACCCACCCCACCCCTACCTTCTTATGTTCCATATGGGGGGAAAGGTTTGAGGGTGGGGGGAGGCGTTGGGACGGACGGAGAGAGAGAGGGAGTGAGAGAGAGAGAGAGATACAGAGAGAGAGATACAGAGAGAGAGAGAGAGAGGGAGGGAAAGAGAAAGAGAGGGGGGAGGGAGAGAGAAAAGACATACAGAAGACAGACATACAGACAGACAGACAGACAGACAGACAGACAGACAGGGACTGTAATTCGTGTACCCTCTGTCACTCTGCTATTTCTGCGAAACCGGATGCCAGGATCCCTGACTGACTCTCTCATTCAGCGCTAATATAGTCGATAGAATTAGCACGTTAATATCCATACGAGAATCCCGATCCAAACAGACATCTCACAGTAGGAATAAAACTATTACCACTCTATTATGTTGTTATTTTCGTGGGGTATTTGTTTTGCTGTTTTAGTTGTGGGTTTTTTTGGGCTTTTTTGTTTGTTTGTTTGCCTGTTTGTTTGGTTGGGTTTTTTTAGCTGGGGTTTGTTTCATGTTATGCCGCTCTAGATGTGTACTAACCACACTTTTAGTTATTATAAGGGTATAGGGGTTGGTCCCTGATTATCAAACACCGAGCAAAGAAGAGTGATATCGAGGGAATATGACAAAAATCAGAGATCATTCGGGTTACAACGTAAAAGGTGTACAAAATCGACTGAAAAAACATGCACAGAGAGAGAGAGGGGGGGGATAGATAGATAGATAAATAGATAGACACAGTCCCCGTAACTGAGACTTGAACTTGTTGGTGAGGTTAAGAGAGAGAGAGAGAGAGAGAGAGAGAGAGAGAGAGAGAGAGAGAGAGTGTGTGTGTGCCTGGAGTCCACCGGAATTTTGACCTCTCCTTCAATAACACCCCTCCCATTAAAACGTCACTCGTATCCTGATCAAAACATTTTTCTCTTGTACCCAACCAGATCTTCCGACCCTGAGTTATTTTCCTTGGTCCAGTCTTATCCCGAGGCAACAGCGTGCATCCTCTGTGGGGGCGAGAGGCCACTTTTCCACTTCCGTTTTAGGAAACTCGTCTCCTCGTTCATTGGAGAACTATAAATATACATTTTAAATAGGCTCCTTCTGGAGTCCACCAGCATCTTCTCACGTGCCAATTCAATATTTCACATTGGGTGTGTAAAGATAAAATCCCTGAGAAGGGCCAGCCTTGTAATGTAGCTGCAAAGACAGCGTCGAATAGCACTAGTCAACAAAAATACGCAACAAAGAAAAATGGTAGATCTACGACAGAGTTAAAAAAAATAAAAAATATTCTACACTTTTTGGGGAATCTAAAGTTGCTGGCAAATTTGCCGAAGATGCGAAATACTGCTACGCTAGAGAAGATTGATTTTAAAAAAGGTGTATGCATTTCGTATAGATCACATTATTGTGTGTTATTCCCCCTTGCTTATTCTGTCTGTTTTTGCCCCGACCGGGTGTGTCAATCATCTACATGTTGGCTTGTATAATAATATGCAGCATAATTATTTACCATGTCTTACTTTTTGTCGTTTAGATTACCCCCCCCCCCCCCCCCTTTGCCAGTCACAATTTTTCCATCTTCAAACATTTAAAATAAACATGGACTCAATGTTCGAGTCATACACAAACACAGGTTCACTTAGAATGTCAAGCAATGTTGGTGAAGCGGATAAAAGGCGTTTGATTACTTGGGTATACCCCTTATCAAAGACACAATAACGGTAGCTAAAAATGAACAGAGTGCTGCTTTAAAATAATGTGGTGTTTTCAAATATCTATCAAACAATTTAGATCATTTAGAAAACAGGCTTCGACCCTCTCTGCCTGGGCCAACTGAGGATGAAAGGGATACAGTATCCCAGCAGAAAGACAGAGTAAAAAAAAAAATGACCGCTGCTTTGCCACGCGCAGCAATGCCATGCGGAAGTCGTTTTCATGTTGTTACGTCGTGCTATGATGTAGCTCTGATTATTGTGCATGTAGCCGTAAAACAAAACTCCCATGGGGATCAATACAGAAGACTTCTTTCATTTTTTTTACTCACGTTCTGTCCTGTAGGCGAGGTCTCCCAGTTTCGCAATGCACTCCGCTCCGTTCCTGAATCCGTAGTATCTCTCCATGTTGGAACCTCTGCCAACACTCTCGTTCACATTATTCTGAAAGAAGGGCGAGAAGAAAGCAACTGGATATCATAATCGTCAAGGGGCGAGGAATGTTTTACTGCCGTGAGCTGTCTATACAAAGATGGGTGAATCGACTCAAGTAGAATAATCGAAAAAATCACCCTATAAAAGACCCCCACCCTCTCCATTTTTCTTCTTATTTCTTCCTATGCACAGCAACAAGTACAGACGGAAACCAAACATGTTTTAATTACCGGAAGTAATTTGACGGGTACAGCTAAAAAAAGGCATAGGAAAGGGACGTGATTTATTGGATTTTGAGAAAGATAATTGGGTAAATGGTGCCGGTTCAATATTGTCTAAAATTATACTAAGAGTGACAAAATTATTTTTCTTTTTCTTCCAAGAGATGCAACCATGAACCCGTGGTAGAAATAATATTAAGGTGAGCAACAGGCCCCTGTTTAAACGTTATATTAGTTTGTGTTCGACACGCGAATAGCGATGAACATCTAAGTGTCCATGTCTTTTCCTCTTTTCATCGACATTGTCCTTTCTTCTGTGGGACATTTGCTTTTGGCTTAAACTTTAGGCCATTTAAAGACAAATGATAATACATTTTTCTGTGAACAAAGCATACAGACTGGGAGGGAGGAGAGGGAAAAAAAGAGGGGGGGGGGTGTGGACCACATATAATACATCTGTACCCATCGAAAAGAACATCTCAAAGAAACACAACATTAGAATTAAGATTAGTTGTTAGCAATAACGAAAGAGAAATCATAAGACAAACAATATGAATGAAGCAAATAAACACAAACAGAAACCAGAAAAAAGAAACACGAAGCTGATCAAAGTCACAGAGACTGTGGTACAGTGCATAAAGACCACAACAAAGTAATGAAAAGTGCTAAATGGCTATAATTATCAACCTCGGAAAAAGCACATTTTACACGAAAGTGGGTTTTTAATTGAAGTATTTCTTGAAAGATGTTTTAAAGATTGTCTAAAGACACATTTATTTAAATCATAATTTACCAGCTAATTTTATTATATTTTCAACAAGTGTGATCAGCATGCCACAGTGATTGTCTTTTTGTGTATGTGTCTTTTTGTCAGATCACGGGTGCCAAACATGTATTTGAAAGAATTGTTGTATACTGAATGGGCCAGTATGTATGAAAAATAGCATTGTGTAATCTGTCAATTTTTTTTTCGTATTTTGTTTTATTGTGAAGCGCCTACAGCCATCTGGGAGCAAGAGCTCTTGGAGTGATTTTTGTGGCTCTTCTTCTTCTTCTTCTTCTTCTTCTTCTTCTTCTTCTTCTTCTTCTTCTTCTTTTCATTACTGCGAGTTGCTGCTATCCTATTTGAAGGGAAATGAATCCTTACTTCAGGTTAAATGTTTTGAAACATTCATTAAAAGGAAGACTTGTGTGGTTTACAAAGTCCTGTGAAACAGTACTGAAAACACTCTCCTGTGAAACTGGCAATGTATGACAGTACTCGCAATGTACTCACACTAAACTCTATGAACTTTCATATTAGTCAAATGGTAGATTTTGACAACGTATCCTAATAACAAAAACCGAACAGCTTGAAACAAATGTAATGTTTTTTAAAACTTAACTTTGTACCTCCCCCCCCCCCCCCCCCCCAATTTTTAAATAAAAAATTCACCGCCCAGAAAAAGTCTTTACATTTTTAGGCCTGACTAGAGAACAGAACAAGTAAAAGGGTGAAAGGGTGCGTGACTACACGCAAAGTCATGAAAGAAGTAACAGATCTAACTGATCATGCCTGTTACCTGACCCTCTTAGAATGAAGAAAGAAATAAAGGGCCAAAGCTTTCTTCTAGTCGGACAGGCAATTTCCCTTGAGACTCTTCAGCAGGCTTGCCTAAAAATTATGCTTCTAAAAGAATCGGAGGGTAACATTTTAAAACGTAATTTTATTAAAGATGCTCCAGCTGATGACAAATGGTTCTCAGAGGACTTCAGTGCGGAAAGAATTACCATGTGTGAAAGGTAGATGTTGCTTGAACAAATCGTTGGTCCACAGATCGACATGAAAGAGAGTGGAGTTGAATACTTACGGGAGAAAAGTTGTTACCCCTTCGAAAAAGACTGCTAAAATTTGAGAGACACCTTACAATCAAGAACATTACTAATATTATTGCTAGATGAGTCTCCATCACTGTTAGGGACACGTGAATGTATTTGTCCCGTGGCTTCGTGATTTACAGTATACAGTTGCTTTCTTTGTAATGGATTTGATCTACGTCCGTAAGAAAGGAATTTGTGATGGCGGGCGGATGGAAGTGATTTGGGCAAAGTTTAACATTAATTCTAATATGGATAAACCTTCCTTTCTTTCTATTTTAGTTTTGGTTATTCAGCAGAATCAAGTCTACACGCTATGTAAAAATACCAAACTGAGTAAATTTGATTTAAAATGTACTATTTATAGCCATCCAAAACAACGAACATTTTACTTCGTTAAGACTTAGATCACCATGTATTTCTTTCGACCGCAACTACAGTCGCCACTATTTGACGACTGTCTTGCTGTCTTCTTTAGATTATGTTTTCTTCATAGAAATAGAAATAAAAATAAGTAAATTCCACTTTATTGATTTTCTGAGGAAATTTGCTTTGCAATGGTTTGCATAAATACACAAAAACATCCATACCTAAATGCATGAATGATACACAATATCACAAAATAGACAATCCACACACACCAAAGCTGGTCGCCACTGTGCAGAGATGGTTTTAGAGCTATGGTAATCTAGTGATTCTCTAGGACACACCCCATTGACTACCCACCGACATACATTTGACATATTATGTTGTGAGCCTGACCTCACTAACCACTCGGCCACTGGATCCCCTTGCAACTTCTTTTATTCAAGCAACTTTGAACATAATATACTCAAGAGTGGGCACTCACATTTCTAAAAAGTAGAATTGGAAAGCAATGGCTGAATTCTGGAGTCTTTTATAACGATACATAACGATCGAAGCCTACACATTCTTAATCTGTATCATGTTTTTAGGAACAGTGAATTCTACCTTCGTTTAAATTTTGACATCATACAGATAGATGTAAGTAGGTTTCACAAGTGGCACTACTGGTATCGTTGCTCAGAAAACATACCAAGTTCATAATGGTTTCACTCTGACTCGGTCCAGCCTGTACTTTTCAAGCCGAACTTTCTCATCCATGCTCTATTTTCGCGACTCCTCCTTCCCATTTCTCTCTCTCTCTCTCTCTCTCTCTCTCTCTCTCTCTCTGGTTCATTTTCCTTTGTCCGCTTCTTCTCATTACATCTCCCCCCCCTCTCTCCTCTCCATTTCTCTTTCTCCCCCTCTCTCTCTTTCTCTCGCTCTTTCTGACAACCCCCTCCCCTGTCCTATATTTAGCTTCTCCCATTCTCCCGACCCCCTCTTTCGTTCACTCCCTTTACCTTCGCCCCCTGTTTTTCTTATTCTTCGTACCACTGAACTCACAGAAAACTAACAGGCACTAAAGGTTCGAATCCATACTTGTTTCAAAACTGCCTCGGTAAATAAAATATGAACCCACAATCTGTATCTCGTAGATTAATAAGCAGACAAATAATCCAAGGGAAAAATTGCTCTCCAAGAGCTGATGAGCTTGTGATATCGTAGAACATAATAACACCGAAGAAGCATCCTCGTGACTTTCCCAGACGGTAATTGTCGGTGGGTTCCTGCCGGGAGAATCAAAGATTGTCGTCTTGTAGGATTCCCAAATGCTGAAGAACGGACATCAAATTGGCTTCTCCGAAAAATTGGCGCGGCCATCAGGTCATTTAGCATTGGCCACGTTATAACAGAGCGTAATAGTCGCTGACCTAAAAGGTTCTCGGGATCTCGCGCGGTCGATCACACGCGGAGGTGGCTAAGTACACACAGAGATAAAAGTATTTACGAAATCGGTGAAGTGGTATATCACAATAACAACAAAAATTGTATCTATCTATCTATCGATCTATCTTAGCAGATACATAATATGTTCTGACAAACCCACCCTTGTAAAAAGCAGAGGAAAGTACTAAAACACCCACTTTCAAAATTACCTTTTCAAGTTAGATATAACTAGCACAAAATCGGAAAAGCCCCCACTGTCCCATTTATATAACCATAAGCGTCCTAAAATGGGATGTACGGGCATGAAAATATTGCTTGAGGAGTTAAGGTCTGGTTATTCGTCTCGCCCCCAAGGGGCCTATTGGCTCGACGACTCCCACGCAAGCCAGGTAGGCCCTAGAAGACAGAGCTAATGCAACTCCGCAGCTTCACTGATCTAAACTGTGTGGCTTTGGCAAGAATAGTTTACAACAAGTGTACTAACTAGGCGTTCTTCACATTTACATCCGATAATGCTTTCAATATTTTTGTTGGAGTAAAGAGAAACACATAGACACAATAATGACCATTTGGAGCTGGGGAAAAAGTAAGACAGGCAGAGAGACATACAGAAACCACAGAGAGGAAGTAAAGAAGTAGGACCTACCAGTGGCGTCCTCTAACCACCCGCTTCAAGATCTTTTCACACAAACGTTTAATATTTTAAAGAAAAAATATATACTTACTAGATACCCTTCTACCAACGTTCCATTTTCCGTCACAGCCTGTTGAAAAGAAAACACAGAGAAACCACAACTTAGATAAATACATTGAGAATTTAAAAAACAAATAATAAAGTATGCGTTAACCTTTTCACTACCACATAATTTAGACTGGTTCTGCCTAGTGTTTCTTGGTTTGCTTGGGTGTCTAGGCGGGGAGGGGGTAGGAGGAGATGGGGTGGGGGAGAGAAGGCAGTAGGTGAATCAATATCGTTGCCACAGAAATCTACTTTCTCATATTTTACCACATAACTTCATAGCGTCGTGTAAACGTGTTCGTGTTACTACCTTGCAAGTCTATGGTAATGCTTGCTCTTTCGATCATGTCAAAACTGTATACATAGCGCCCAAGACTGTCTTGTCGCAGTACATCGCGGGTAAAACCACACTCGAGATGTTGTCGGTCGAAGTTCAATCATCGAAGTTTCTGCGGCTCATTTATCGACAGCAACAAAATTAGCACTAAAAGCACATTGCCGTGCATAGATGTACACCCCCAACCAAAAAAAAAAGCACCCAACAACAACCCAACAACAAACAAACAAACAAAAACCCAAACATAACCAACAATAAAAACCGTTTGCATGCCCTCTAAGAGATGGGCCACATCAAAGTTGAGAGGCGTGAATGTAACAGAATATCCCATAAAGCAGCAGTTATAGGCTTGAAATTACGAATTTAGTTGTTTACATAGAAAAGGGAAGATTAGTTTTCGGTTTGAAGAATACGCGAGCTATTTACCCTTTCGATTTTATCTGCATAAAAATTGAGGGACTCATCATTTATAGTTTTGTATAGTAAATGTTTGACGTCATTCAAAAGCTGTAATATTATTCAAAAGACAGAATTCCTCAACTCAACACTCGTTAATGACAGGGCCAGGTCAACAGGAGAAAGAGAAAAAGACTTGATAAGGGCATAATAATTTACATACAGCTCAAACTTTTTGTAATGAACTTTAATTACATTAAAAATTATTCCTCTGATTCATCTCAAATCGGATTCGATCGTGAGTCAGTAAAAGTAAAAATGATTAATATTAGGTGATCGAATGGCGGTGTGCCAAACTGCTATTAAAAAGATGTCTGGCCAGATCTACCTTTCTTCTCGACTCTACAAAATTGAAAGGTCTTGGATAGGTGTCTATGTAGCGCGTGTATAGTTTTCTCTCTCTCTCTCTCTGTCTCTCTCTCTCTCTCTCTGTCTCTCTCTCTCTCTGTCTCTCTCTCTCTCTCTCTCTCTCTCTCTCCCCCTCTCTCTCTCCCTCCCTCTCTTTCTCTCTCTCTGTGTCTGTCTGTATGTCTCTCAGTATATCCCTCCTCTGGCTCCCACACACTCTCTCTGTATGTCTGTCTGTCTGTCTGTCTGTCTGTCTGTCTGTCTGTCTCTCAGTGTTTCCCCTCCCTCTGTCTC
>NW_004797305.1:939109-942005 GCF_000002075.1 Aplysia californica
ATATATATATAGATATAAGTACCTTTATCTGTTAAAAGATTACTTCAGAGTTGAATAGTGTTGATGGTTTTCCCAAAACGAGGCGGTATAGCGCTGGACTGCATTGGGGACAACCTCGTTATGAATTTCTAGCAGGTTGTTTTTGAACGTGGGTTGTTTGGAAAGTTGTTACTGTCAGGGTTGTCTATCCGTTGTCTAGGTTATTCATATCGAAAAGGATTCTGAATTGGAAGTATCGCCTTCTGAACAATACTACTCCCTCTCTCTTTCAAACCCCACAAAAAGTGCGCTTCAATTAGCGAATGCACTGACTTTATTTCCCGGTACGACAAGTCCTGGTTTTGTTAGTGAGCGCAGGTTCATAAAGAACATTAAGCAGTGTCGTTCGAGATTGTTTGACCAACTGACCACTGCACTGTGCCCTTGTAAGAGGCAAGTTAACCCACGTTTGGGAGGGCGATACATCGTAGTGTCAGTCTATGGAGTGAATTGGAAATTTATCAATACGCTGCGAATGTTTAAAAGACGCAGATTACATCACTAGCAAAGCCGGTTGCTTCACCGAGGTCTGTATGGGCCATCCCGGGCTTTTTGGGGAATACATCATATCAGTAGATAAAAAATAAAGAAGGCTGGGGGGGGGGGGGGCAGCCAAATAACCCCCCCAAAAACTGAGATGCTCGAGAAAATAAGTCGCCAAATAAAAGAATCAAACCCATGTCTTGCACGCGGAAGAAGAACAGTCTAACCGTGAAACCACTGATGTCGATCTGCGCAGTTTGGGTGCTGTGCTGCAGCTGTTCGCGTGTTGCCTGGAACATAATATTGAAATAATCGGCATCCTGTGAAAACACGAACGCTTTGATTATTTCTCATAGTTTCCTAACTTTGTAGTTCCCCGTAGCGAGTGCACGTAACTGGCCCGGCGCAATCAATAGGATTTTGGTGTGAGAGACAACCTATCACACCGGTGTCTGTCAGGGAATAGTAGGGTTCTTCACGTTGCATGCAAAGGACTAAAACGTTATTCCCATACCGAGTAGGCGTTTCATAAATGGAATACATCTCCCTTCCTGCCAAGATGTTGTATCCGACACAGGCTCAGTTCGCCCTGACAGAATGTTGGACAAGGCCCGCCCCCTAAACGATACAACTTATATTGACTTAGGCGAAAAAAAATGACAACTGCTTTAAAGCACTGCTGGTCAGGCATACAATTTGATGTCAAATTTCCCTGTTTTGTTCCCTCTTACGTTCTTTTTTCTTTGATCCTTCCTTCGTCCAGAAAAGGTCAGATCGTGAAGATTCAGCCCATTTGATTCAGACTTAGGGCGGAGGTTCTTAACCCTTTTTAATGTCCTTCCCTTTAAAATGAAAATAATAATAATAATGATAATAATCACAGAATGTCGTTCACCCCCGCGTTTTACAGGAAAAAAATGAATTGGGATTTCTCTGAACTTAAAGGATCATCTCGAGGGCCAAACAGAAGCCCCAGTTATTAGAGTAAAGAATAGGAAACGAGCAAGAAAAGATGCACGGAAGTGAATGCCACATAATGTGTAGTATGCTGCTGGTTTGCGTCAAAATAAAATTTTATAAAATAAAAAAGGGGGGGGGGGAGATACGCTTTTGGGCATACTCTCCTCTGTCACTCCCCTTCTTTACTTATCCTTAACTAAAGATGCACATTATTTCTACTGCCGAGTTTGATTCTTCACAGTACAACAGTTTTCAATTTCTCAAAATATCCAACCTCTTGTATTTTTTTCTTTGCTTTCTTCACAAAAATACTCTTAAAGTAATCTAATTCAATACTTAACAAGAAAGGTAAACTTTCTCTCTGTAGTGAACAGACAAATGTACTCTACAGCACTTTCTTATTCATGAATCTAAAAAAACCTGCCAGAACTGAATTGTAATCTTCTATAGCCTACCTCGTAAAAATACCCATTGCGCCTACATTTCATCAGTAATAAGTTTGTTGATAGTACCACTGAAATATTGAGGAACAAAATCACACCCAAGGCCCCAGTAACCAGGCACTGACCCGTATGCTACAAACTCGGATCAGATTAATACTCCTGGGGCTATGTTCCTAATATCCGACTGAATCTAATATCAAGTTATACTAAAATGCTTTCCCTGACGTACATTTCTTTCTTGATTCTTTCACTTACATTTCTTTCCCTCAGCACTTTTCATCATTAAAGGTACAGAAAAATGTCAAAAGAAGTCGAGTTACCAAGAGTGCAAATTATATCTAGATTCTACCTCATTCAATAAAATAATATGGTCATTTTCTCCAATATGTGTGTACATAGTATGTACGTCACTTCACTAAATGCCATGGGACTGATGAGACCCCTGAAGTCACAAAATGGATATATAACTCAAAACATTATGAGAATGATACAAAATTAATTCAAACCTAGTTCTGGCTCATTGTAGATCTACGTAATATTTATTATTTAGACCAAAAACATTCGTCTAATTTCCCTTGCTGCTGACTTCTGCTCCCGGAACAGAAAAAGAAACTGAGCTTGAATTTGTTAGTTCAAAAGTGGACATCTCGTCAGAATTTTAATTATACGCTTTTAAGCGTATCTATTGTCTGAACTGATTCTCAGTTCGTATGATATGAGTATAAGTTGTTGTTCCTGTACAAGTATTGGTGTAGACATAATCTTGCTTTAATAGTTTAGTTTCTTTTAACATTTAGATGATAATAGTACAAAGAAGTAGTGCCTGTGCAGTTATAGTATTTTGGCAGTGATAGCATTCTTAATTGTAGTAATAGTAGTAGTAGTAGTAGTAGTAGTAGTAGTAGTAGTAGTAGTAGTAGTAGTAGTAGTAGTAGTAGTAGTAGTAGTAGTAGTAGTAGTAGTAGTAGTAA
>NW_004797305.1:943433-945069 GCF_000002075.1 Aplysia californica
CCCCCCCCTACTGATACGAAACATGTTAAAACCACAACTTCATCTTTTTAAGTTTTACAAAAGCTGTAATATATCCTAATCAATGAAATCCTTTCGTGAAATCTGTTCAGTGTCTTCAAAAACTAGGGAAAGAATAGAGACAGAAGATTATCAAAATCTTGTTTTGAAGTCTTGTTCTTCAGCAAACACGATGGCAGATTCTGCATTTTTGAATGACAGAAAGGGGATTTTTCCGTCTGGACGTCTTGTTTTTCTCTTTCAAACCTGCCTGCTAAGAAACGGCACAAAACTTGTGACGAAGGACAGGCTAGAAGAATGATCTTAATGAAGAAAAGCGTACACACAAACGAAGGAACTCCTGTCAGCATTATAAAAGACATCAGCATGCTAACTTATACGACGGTGGATAAAAAAAGAAATGGAAGATGTGAAGTATGTCAAAAATGTTCAATGCTATTGACCTGAAATTTTCACATTCCATTGATTCTTCTTCTTCTCGACTTTGTAAGCGGGATTTCAGCTCAACAGCCACTTCAAGAAAACACAGCGCTCGGCAACTTACGGTATGTTTCGCAGCTCTGAACTTTAAGCTCTTGCTAGGTCCTGAATAGGTTCAAACTTTCGTCCAGCGGTATTATTTTTCGGAATAGAAAATAACAAGAAATCATAGGTAGCTAAGTCACGACTGTAGGCTGGAATAGGCAATACATATGCACTTGGCTCCCTTACTCTTGTAAGCACAGAGTTTTTGCCCTTACTTTATGGGGAGCTGCTTATAATTATTATTGTAAGTGTCCCTGTTGTAGGTGAACAAAACAACAACAAAACAAACAGCCAACGTCATCACATCTTACAAAATCAAAGGGAAAAATAAAATGATAACCATGAAAAGGACAACGGCAACAATTGTTTACTCTCAAACTTCACAGGGCAAACCAAATTATGATCACATAGATTATAGCGTATAAGAATAGACTAAAATATTCTGAAATTGCACCCAGACGTTGACGTCATTCAGATTTAAAGCATGACACAAGAAGCTTAGTAAAAGCTTATCGCCAGAGAGGAACAGTCGTGTAAATAGTGAGATTAAAGCGACTTAATATGGTAAAATATTGATCCCTTGGAAATTATATCAAATAAGGATATCGACTTTTCAGACTCTCTTTCTAATTTCACAGATTCAGTCGAAATTTTAAATCGTTTTTGCTCGATTACGTTTCAAAAGAAATTTTGAAAAAGTCAAGTAAAATTCGTTAAGACAAGTATAGGTATATCATCAGAATTTTGAAAGTTACTTTCAATATGTGCATTTTTCTACACCAACCCTAACAATAATCTTTAAAAAACGTGTTCCTCAGCAGTGGTGTACAGTCAATGCCATGGACCAGCTGCAAGTCTGCCTCAACATCAACGTCACATACGAGACAGGGCAGACAGAAGGTGTTTTGGGGAATATCGACTCACTGATGTATAGATTTGAATATCTGAAATACGGTATGCTGTAGATTATGCAACTTGTATAACAGTAACAATGGTTGCAACGCCTTGAGCGCAGAAATTCTGTTTTAATATGTTTGAATATCTGAAATATGGTATGCTGCAGATTATGCAACTTATATATAATAAGTAATAA
>NW_004797305.1:947471-948652 GCF_000002075.1 Aplysia californica
TCTGTCTGTCTGTCTGTCTGTCTGTCTGTCTGTCTGTCTGTCTGTCTGTCTGTCTCTTTCTCTCTCTCTCTTTCTCTTTCTCTCTCTCTCTATCCCTCTCTCCCTCAGTAATGAATTCAAAGACGAAAAAATCTTGACTCCTCCAATTTAAGTTGCCAACAACCTTTTGAAAAGCTCATTTTATTCTTTTAATATAGAAGACCACAATAGCGTACACATGAGAAGGCTTTAGATCAAGGTTAATCATATTTACTTGGCTATACTGACTAATAAAAAGTGGGACTGTGCTATTTGTGGTAGCCGTTAGTAAAGAAAGGGGTTCTCGTGGGCTCGTTGCGTAAATTCACTTCGTCCTTGGGAGAAGTGCCTCTTGAGATGATACCACAGCTTTGATTTAAAAAATTGTATGAAAAGACACTTAATCAAATTTAGCTCATTTTCAAAATCTCAAGGTTCACTTCAAAGGAACTCAAGAGGTTTTGATTTTTAAAAGAGACTGCCAATAATAAAACTAGATATAACGCTGTGTTTGCCACGTCCATGAGCGCCCTCCACTCTCCCAAGCCCCCCCCAAAGTGAGCTGTAAAACCGTGTAATCTGAAAATGAAGTCGGTAAATCGATCACCATAATCCACGTTCATTATCTAGCTGAAATTTGGCGCCTTTGTGTTGTGCAATGATTTACGTAATCGTTAACAGTGTTAATTAATTCGAAAATGACACCCCGTTGGCGTAATCAGGGGCACATAAGATGGCAATGCCCACACAGAATAAATAATTGTATGAAGTATTACGTTCTCAAAGGACCACCCACACAATTTTCCACTGATGTACTCTTTCTATTTGATAGACTTTCGGATAAGATCACTGTCTTTATGGCTTTTGCGTACAGTTGCAAAGTTTGAGAACTTGTGTTTGGTTAAATACACCTTTCAATACCGTACAGTTATCTAAGGGGAAGGATTTCCGAATTTACGCCCATCTCCGATAGGACCGATCCAAATGGGCATAGAGCCTTAAAAACTCCCCGAAACAACTCGAATTCAGAAGACCCTGTTAGAGGTTCTAACCAAGGCCAACCACTCTGTAGTCCCGTGAGTGTTTGTGTTTGTGTGTGTGTATGTGTGCGTGTGTGTGTGTGTGTGTGTATGTGTGTGTGTGTGTGTGTGTGTGTGTGTGTG
>NW_004797305.1:949438-953027 GCF_000002075.1 Aplysia californica
ACGACAGTCATTATAGACAAATAGATTAGGCCTACCAACCTGACCTGACATGCGAAAGTTTGAAATTGGAGTCCCCACAGGGCCGGAACGATCTTCCTCGTCCTTCCTGGAATACTTAATCACTACCCTGTATCTCTGCCTCACGATCTCCATTACGTCTTGCAGGGCATTAAGTCTCAACATAACAAAGAAGACAAAAACAAAAGAAAACACACCCCAAAACAACAACCCCCAAACAAATAAACGAACAAACAAAATAAAACAACAGACAAAACGAAAACATCACCCAAGCGGGTACACATTGCACTAAAATGCACGTCGTCAGAAAGCTGTGAGTGATCTAAGCCAAGAGAGCATTTTTTTTCAGGATGAGAAAAACCTAAACTTCCATTTTTTTAAAAAATTGTGCGTACATTATGCATCTTTTCTAGCTTTTTCAACATTTAGAATTTAAGTTTTGAAAAAATACTTTCTGGGTAAGTGTCACCAATATCACAGACAAGAAACTGCAAAAGAATTTGTTTCAAAATTTTGCGCTTTGTAAGCCAGAACATCTGGCGCGAAATACATGTATATTCATCGCATTAGATGAGCTTTATTGCGTCAATGAACCCCCCCCTGTCTGTCTGTCTGTCTGTCTGTCTGTCTGTCTGTCTGTCTGTCTGTCTGTCTGTCTGTCTGTCTGTCTGTCTGTCTGTCTGTCTGTCTGTCTGTCTGTCTGTCTGTCTCTCTCTCTCTCTCTCTCTCTCTCTCTCTCTCTATTCAAACGTAAACATTCTCGACTCCCCCTTTCAAGAGGGTGCTTTTAGTCTGAGACACGCTTAACAAAATTATACGCCTTACTGTTCAAAACAACAACAACAACAACAACAACAACAACAACAACAGCAGCAGCAGCAGCAACAACAACAACAACAACAGCAGCAGCAGCAGCAGCAGCAACAACAACAACTACAACAAAAACAAAAAGGAATAATGCTGAAAGAAACAACGTAAAAAGGAATGTAAACGTGGGAGAGAAAGTAGCGGGGGATCCGCCAACAACACCTGTCAGCCAGCTGTTTTCATGAGTGCACGGTACAAGACTGACCCGGAGCTTGGCACTTTCAAATTGAGATACCCACCATCCCCCCTCGACCCCTTGGGACAAATATTGATTTTTAGTAAAGAGGGTAGCTACAAAATATTGGAAATCTCTTTCTCTAGAATTATACACCTCGGGCATGAAAATTGTTCTTCGTGAATAATTGATATTATTTTGTTCACAAGCAAAGTCGTAGAAATATTAACATATTATTTTCATTATATTTTCGTTTAGTAGATATCCCCACATCATCCAAGATTCAGGATATTAACTTTGAAAAGATGCAAAGACATAATATGCAAGATACTATACATCTATTTTATTGTCTGAATGATATCTACTGCCGTATGTTGATTTCTATACATCTATATCTGAATATCTGTTGACGTGTGGTAAATACTACACATGAGTATCTGAATACAATAATATCAGTTGACAGGTGAGGAACTACACATCTATATCAGAATGTATCTGTCGGCGTGTTAGATACTACACATTTATATCTGAATGTATCTGTTGGCATGTTAGAAACTACACGTTATATCTGAACGTATCTGTCGGCGTGTTGGACACTACACATTTATATCTGAATGTATCTGTTGGCATGTTAGAAACTACACATTTATATCTGAACGTATCTGTCGGCGTGTTGGATACTACACATCTATATCTGAATGTATCTTTTGGCAGGCTAGAAGCCACACATTTATATCTAAAAGTATCTGTCGGCTTGTTGGATACTACACATCTATATCTGAATGTATCTTTTGGCAGGCTAGAAGCCACACATTTATATCTAAATGTATCTGTCGGCTTGTTGGATACTACACATCTATATCTGAATGTATCTGTTGGCGTGTTAGAACTACATACGCATTCCTGCCACTATTCAATGCACGTCTGAATGTTATTGTGTTTTTTCTCACAAAAGAAGAGTTGCATCCCCCTGCTGGCATGATGTCATTCTATATATACTTACCCTCTAATCTGCTGGCAGGAAATGGATGGTTTGGTCATGATTTGAATCTTTGGTCTCCAAAACTATGGTCGAGGCCAAAGTTAGATCTGGGGTGGTCCCCATATATTGTGTAACTATATATGGACAGAAATACAGATAAGAAGAAAGAACGTGATAGATAGATAGATAGATAGATAGATAGATAGATAGATAGATAGATAGATAGATATATAGATAGATAGATAGATAGATAGAGAAAATGAGAGAGAGAGAGGTAGATACAAATAGATAGATATTAGATCTATATAGATAGAACATGAGAGAGAAAGAAAGAGCGAGAGAGAGTGAGAGAGAGAGATAGATAGATAGATAGATAGATAGATAGAGAGAGAGAGAGAGAGAGAGAGAGATGGGGGCGGGGGCGGCTCAAGGACGCCGATGGCGTGCGAACCCAGCAAAAACGTTATCAAAAGCTTAAGCCGGTTAAAGGTATGGGATGGGGTATGTCTGCACTCCATGAGTTTGAGGCAAACATAAAAGATAAACTATAATGATTTTATGACTCAATCGACACAACCTAGATTAAATAGTAGGCGGGCTGCTTCAACCATGCATGTAAGGACCGACCAGGGCTGAGAGAAATGAAGCTCGGAGATACCCGACAAAAGAGAGGGAATCGGACTCAGGTATTTTGTGTGCAACGGCGAAGAAATAAATAGCTACACCACATGATACGCTAGTAACATTAATATAGACGCTCAGTTCTGTGTGTTCTGGGTCGCGATTTTGAGATTAGGAAAACCAACTCTTTAGCAAGACAACACAAATGGACTCTTATCAACGGAAATAAGCGTGAATCAACTATAAACTTTGAACGCTACATTCCCTGAGCAAATGTAGCAGTCACATGTACGCCGTGTGACCTGCCTGGTACTCCATTTTCTTAAGTATAAGATATCCAAGGGGAAGCAACGCTTCAGAAACTTTGTTATTGAACACGTACTAATAATATAATATATATAAATACATACACCCTTCCCCCTTAAAACACAGTTTTCCCACGAATTTTATTTTCATAAGATTTATAACCCCACCCCATTTCCCGAGTTGCAATCTACTTGACTCGACAACAGACAGCCTTCACCCATTCAGGGAAATGTGATCGTTATTTCCCTTAGCATTCTGCAGCTTCAGAAAAAAAAAATCAGTTGGACTTCGAACACGTGTAGTCTCTACTTAATAAATACGAAAAAGGAAACACAGTGACATTTAGTCCTCCTATGCAGATACTAATTGTACCCTCTCTGTAGCGTCAATTGTTCGTGTCACAAGCAAACGGTACAGTTTAAAGAACAAACGCTTTATAAGCATTAAACATACGCAATTTATACGCTCCCATCGGCATACGCTTTGCCAGCATTTAATTCCGGAGGACAAAGACATGAATCTACAGGAATATTTGGAAGTTGCGTAACGGAATTAAACCCTTTTTCGATGACAAGAGCACAACGACAGGAAACATGCAATAGGAAAACGTTGTCTTTTTC
>NW_004797305.1:953127-955542 GCF_000002075.1 Aplysia californica
TATCGACAAAACTTTAAGTATCTAAATTACCAGTAGCTTTGCCAGAATCCTTGCTTGCGGCCCGATTCTATGTAGAGTTTTGTTCAAGACGTCAACACAGTCATGCTTCAGACGTTTTTTCATTTCAAGAATTTCGCAAGATATAATTTAATATGCTGGTTTTGTTCAAATATCTAAAGTGAAATTCGGTGGTGATTATCTCTGGAAAGAATGTGCCAAAAAGGAAACTTATTACAATTAGGTTTTTTTTCAAGTGAAAAGATACTATTAGCTTGGGACAAATGCAAATTAATGGTATTTGACCATCTGAGTTTTTCTTGGGTAGTTTTCTGGGTTTAAACTGAAACAGTATTATTTAAACGTTGAAATGCTCAAAACTGTCATCCAACTTGTTCCAAGCAAAAATAAAAGGAAGATTTTGTCTTTTTCACGCTGGGTCAACAGCCGAAGCCAAAGTTATTCGTAACATTTTATCAAAGGGCAGAAAAAACAAAACAGATCAAAATAATTAATACAGAAAACAAAGATTGTCGAGTTTAAACGAGAGCCGGTGAGATTTAATAGCAACAAAGAAAGAAAATTTAAAACAATTGTTTGTGGCTTGAGTTATTACCCCCGTCAGGGATGCAACAAAGAATTTGGAATTGTATAGGGTTAACGCCCGTTGCAACACTGTACGATTATTTAGGAAGCAGGACCTTTTGCGATAGGACTGAGCCAATAGGAACATTTGTGTAAAGTGCCTTTCCCAAAGACACATCGTCAGATGGAGCTGAGCCTCGAATTTTCAGTCTCTACATTACGAGTCTGGTAACGTAACCACTAGACAACCGACACCACCATGGACAATGGATGTTGGTGAGCAAAACGTTGACAGTGTAAACAGCTTGCTGAATAAACCAAAATGAAAAAGATCACAGAGGAAAATAAAAGCCACGATAAAATTATAAACAATAAAACACTGATTTGTTTTCTATGGTACACAATGTTAGCTTAGTTTCAGTAAGAGCTTTTCGGCACTTGCAAAACAATTAGGTTATAAGAGTGCAGAAGATTAGAGGTTTAACTTGACAGTAACATACAAACAAAAGACAGAACCGCGATAAAGACGATATATATTTAATAGAAAAGAAGGACCAAACCACACCAGAGCACATGCAAACCACTTACCCACAATGTTAATAATTCAGTAATTGCGATACTGACCGTACGTTTTGAGGTAGCAGCACACACTTTACCGCTTCTTATTTTACTTCCTATTTATCTTTTTATTGCTTTTTAAAATTGCAATTTCTCTCTTACTTCAATTTTGGATTTTCTGTAATAAATCACATGGAATCTCTTGACACTAATGTAACAAACAAAAGCTGGGTGTGTTTAGAATCAGACAAGAGGCGTCATATAGAGCACTGTAAGATTGCGTGTTTTATTATACTATCCAGAACAAGGGTAATGTTATTTACTTACGAAAACAAGAAACAGACACTCGTATTGTAAAAGCTGTATCACCTAATGACACGTTAGGTGATTTTTCTACGCGTATTTCTGCTACAGGGAGGTCAAACTGATCCTAGCATCTTGTAGTTTTAAGTCGAGTTGATAACACCGATGTCCGGAATACTGCTCTTATTCAAAGATTCCCTCTTCCACACAACAATGCACAAACAAACACACACACACACACACACACACACACACACACACTCACACACACACACGCACGCACGCACGCACGCACGCACACACATATTTAAAAAAATATATATACAACAATATAAAAGTTACGCACACACAGATGTTACTTTAAAGGGTCTACCAATGAAGATGGGAACTCTGAACAATGTCAGCTCACCAGGAAAATTGCAAAAGATTTCATTCTAACCTACCTTAATATCTGAACTTCAGAAAAAGAAGCGCAAGAACGGTTGTAGTACGTTAACAAGTATCCTCCTGGCACAAAAGAACAAACAAATCATTGTAGCACAGAAACTCTGCGACCATCTGCTACAAAGAAACGTAGCTTCTCTTCACAGCAAAAGTCTTGATTCAATTATTTTTCTGTAAACGTGCGAAACAAATCAAAACTCGTATGTTTTCCCCAACTTCTTAACAAAGGCACTGGGTCAGAAAGTAGAGTTATCAGTATTCTAGATTTCGTATTCACACATCAAGATAAAGAATGACGAATAAAAAGGGTTGATATCGAACGAGCGAGGATCGCTGTATATAATATGTATGTAGATGAACGCGCCTCACTCCTCTGTCCGCGCGCTGTTCTCTCACGTCAGAATCGATGCGTGCGGGGTGTTGTGGGGGGCTTTACTGGCGGTGGCATAGCAGTTTGCCAGTGGACGGGTGGGTGGGTGGATTGGGGGCGGGATGGAGGTATAGAAGTCTGCGAATGCATGGGTGTGT
>NW_004797305.1:956301-962309 GCF_000002075.1 Aplysia californica
AAAAAAAAATCCCAACAAAAAAAAAATACAACAAAACAGCAAACCTAACAACAACAAAACAACAACAACAAAACAACAACAACAAAAAAACAACAACACAAAACAACACCCCACCCCCTTGCCATCCCCCATCCCTCTCCGCTAATAAGATTATTCTTTACAACAAAATAATGCGTTGGCAAGACTGTGCACTGTGAAAAACTCTCCCTTAACGTCATTGTCATGATACTATGGCACCAAAACATTTAACAAGAATCGGTTTCAAAGCAAACAGTTTCAGAGTGAAGGAGGGGGCGGGGTAGAGTGGCTACATCTCAGGGCTATCTCACGTATTTGTGGGACATCTATCTAAACCAAATTTTACACATATAACAAGCACAGTGAGGAGTCTTTAAATCCGAAATAAAATTTTAGAAAAAGTTTCGTTGCCATGGAGTCAGTGGCCGTTTCGGATTTTGTTAACATGTCTTATACAGTTAATACCTCCCGTATTTTCCTTGGAAATATATTGTTCTCTTGCATGTAAGTTAGCAAACAATAGCTTTACTAAATCATTTGTTGAATTATTCCTAAACGAATTAGAACATTCTTATTCAACGTTTTTCTTTAGGTCATATTCAAGGCATGAGTCATCTTACTACAGTCATCCTGGTGTGGTACTAATGAAGAGAATGAGAAATTAAAAAAAGTTCCTGAAATCTCTGAAACGCAGTTAGGATTTGTTGTGAATAAAGCTACCCAAAATACCATATTCGTCCTAAAGATGCTCAAGGAAAAATCTACTGAGGTCCAGAAAGACATCTACCTCTTCTTTATTGACCACTCTTAAATATTTGACAAAGTGAGACATAAAGATCTATTCGACATCCCAACAGACCTGAAAATAGATGGAAAAGACCTAAGAGTCCTGAAAAACCTGCCAATCAGGGGCGATAACGAGCCCGGAGAATACAGGCAAATCAGCAGAGGAGTACACCGAGGATGTGTCCAATCTACAGATCCTTTAATTCATACAACGAGATGGTACTGCGTAACATCAGAGATATAGTAGAAAGAGTCAAAGTAGGTAGGCGGCCACAATATTAACAGCCTACGGTACATTGATGATACAGCCTTGATAGCTGAGTCTGCGTGTAAGCTACAAGAGATTCTAACTAGAGTGACAGATAGAAGCGAAGAAAATGGCCCACTATTGAACGTTAACAAAACAGAATGCATGGTGATGTAAAAAAGTGCCGACAACCCAGTATGCAACATAACATGTAAGAACGGAAGAATAAATAATGTCACCAGCTTTAAATAGCTTGTTTGCACAATTACACCAGATGCAAGAAGCGGCATAGAGATAACAAGGAAGACTGGAATATCTAAAGAAACTTTCAGCAAGATGAAACATATCCTCTTAAATAAAAACATAAAAATGAACACCAAAATAAGAACCTTGAAAGTGTACGTATGGTCAAGCTTTTTGTATGGAAGAGAGAGATAGAGAGAGAGAGAGAGAGAGAGAGAGAGAGAGAGAGAGAGAGAGAGAGATGGACTCTAAACAAAAGAACAAAGAGAAAACTGAAGGCCGTTGAAATGTGGTATTTATAGAGAATACTCAGAATGTCATGTTTATAGAGGAAACCAGGTAGAGATGTGTTCCAAATGGCAATATGAAAAAGATCCATAATCAGAACCATCAGCAATAGACATTTGAGATTCTTTGGCCACTTAAATAGATCAAATGGACCAATAAAACTACTGCTACTTAGAAAGATAGAGGGAGAGAGGAGCAGAGGAAGACAAAGAACAACGTACACAGATAACCTGAACAACTGTGCATTGAAAAACACAAAGAGAAAAGCCGAGCTGGTCAAGAAGATAGACAACAGGAAGGAGTGGGGTACCATGGTTGTTAATGTCTGCTCCATACCCGACACCTGAAGTAGAAGTATTCAAGGTTGCAAACATCAGTGAAAGTCCACACTCCAGACACTACCAACAAAAATGTATTTCATGTATAGAATATTCAACAAACGCTCATACAGTGTTACAGCTTCTCTTCATTTTGTGAAAATGTCATGACTATTGGATGAAAGATAGCAGAGTTATTTTTAAAAGTATATAGAGAAATAGTGTTTTGAGTAAAGAAACGATAACGAAAAAAGAGGGAGTTTATGAGGATATAGTGGAGACCAACATGCCTGATACCTGACAAAATACGGTATTAGGGGGTTCTTATGTGATGGAATAGTTGTACGAGAGGCTGAAGAAGCAAAAATGCCTACTGTACCCCATGCTCGAAATCCATAATCGTGACCCTTATCGGAAATGTTAGCTGTAGTCTCCATAAGGGCACACAACTTGCTTATTTAAATACTAAAAGTCGTAGCCATAAACAAAATCTTGGAAATAGTATTCTGAAAAACTGTGAGATTCGGACACGGATGAAAATAGGAACAATACCTTTCAAAATGAAACATGATTGTACAAAACAACTGGCTATACTTGCAACAAGTCTGAGAAGAAACAGAAAGCCAAAGAAGGTTGATTTTAAAGAGTCACTAGAAAGTAAAATATATGATATTCACAGCCCAAAGCAATAATAAGTTGCAGGAAAAGAAACGCAATTTAAAGAAGAAAATTCGAGGGGAAAGGTTAAGTGGAAGACCGACGAATACAGGAGGACAAAGGCGAAAAGGAAACTTCGGCCACAACGGCAAATATAATTAATTTAGGTCAGACAGTTTCTGATGAACATCCAGAGGAAGCTACGTCACCCGACCTCTTTTTCCCCTTTGATGAAAGAATGTAATCCAGAAATAGATTAAAGACTTCATATTTTAAATCACATGTGGACATTTGGTTAATTCGGGTGCTTTCGTATAATACAAGTTTCACTCAGCGAACTGGGGTCTATAATGCGAGGGTTAGGCTCTTCACTATACACGCAATTTCGATTTCCGCACTGAGTTCTGCTTTATCGAGTATTTCTGTCTTTCAGCCTGGATGATGTATCCCGCTCAGCCTGGATTGATCCAGAGGCCAACAGCACGTTTCCTACTTGATTTAAATTGAGTAGATGGCCGCGTATAACATTTACAATTCATCATTAGAGCACGACGCAGACAAAGCGAATTCTTACAGTCAAGTTAAAATACAGGGACATCGTGCAAGCCAAGGATACATTTTAAGCGCCCACCTTCTGAATCCTTCTACAAAAAACAAAACAAAAGAAAAAGCATTGTTGGGAATTTTGTCTGTCCCCAACCCCATAAATCTTGCTGTCTTTGATATACTTAGCTGACGTAATCTGACCTACTTTTTTGTTTTATATTACCCTCCTTGTGACGCCAGATGGTGTCGAGAGAAAGTGGGCCTCGAGGAAGCGCGATTGAACGGGATAAAAACAGTAACACTCAAGGAGTCAAAAGAGTTAAGGTCTTGGGCTTCTACTGAATCGCCAAAACACCACACTCACTAGAATTTTACAGGAACTGTTATTGTGTAATACACAAATTAATGCCAGAGTGAAATAACAGCTCCACAGTCGCTGTTCCTTTATGTTCATCCTTTAAATCGCGACTATAATGCCTTGTTTCCTAACAGTATCCAGTTAATATGTTAACAATTTAAAAAACCCAGAAAAACACAAAAAAAAAACCCAACAAACAAAAACAAAACAAGGACTGGAAACAAACGGAAACCGTATGATTCCAAAGATCGTGTTGACTCAAGGCTGGGTCCATTAGTTTCTATTTGCACTTCAGGGTCGCATCTAAAGTCTTGTCTACCTAAAATGTTTCGCAACCAATAGTCAAAATACCACAAAAAGTGAACACAGTTGAGGAGTTTAACACAAGGACCTACCAGTTCTACACCCACATTAAGGTTATGTAATTTGACGCCCATCAGTTCTTCAAAGTAGATTATTAAAGGCCTCTACAATTTGATTAAAACAGAAGGCTGGTGTTCTCATATTACATAAGAAAGATATTAATTTGATTAACCAGGACAAAATGTAAGTGAAAGTATCTTGTCGGTGTACTGAATCTATGGCAAACCGGCTTTATAAAGACCAGAGTAAAGCAAGAATGTTTGATGTTGATTTTCCCCCCGACTTTATCTTTCGATGATGACACTCTCTTGTTGAATATAAGATAGGCAACGACGAAACTAATATAAATGATATCAGAAGCAAAACCATAGGACATCAACATCGCCATCATCACCGTCGTCGTCGTTGTCGTCGTCGTCCTAATCCTAACCAAAATTATCATCAACGTTGTCGTTGTTGTTGTTGTTGTTGTTGTTGTTGTTGTTGTTGTTGTTGTTGTTGTTGTTGTTGTTGTTGTTGTTTTTGTCTAAAGCATTGCAAAGAAAAATATACACAGAGGCTTTGAGTTTGTTATAAAAAAGAAACAAGTATTAAAAATATGCTTAGCGTTTCGTCAATAGGAACATTACTATTGAGAAAATATATCATCATCATGATAGCAAGCACTGTTCCGTATAAAGTAACAACTAAAGAAATTCATAGTCTTCTTGACTCAATGTACGACACGACAAGATCATTACACGACATGCTGACTACAACAGTAACGACAACAGCAGAAACGATCAAGTTCGCTGAGTACACCTACACTAAAAGGAAAACAAAGGTATGCCCCCCCCCCCCTCTCAACATCCGTAGGAAGAGTTCCATTTTTATGTAGCCTAGTACCGTCTTTCTTCCTTCTTAGTTCCAGTTTCCCTTGTTGTTGTTGATGTTGTTGTTGTTGTTGTTGTTGTTGTTTTTGTTGTTTTTGTTGTTGTTACTCCTGTTTTAAAGCATTGAAAAGAAACCTATACACAGAGGCTTTACGTTTGTTATAAAAAAACATTTAGTATTAAAAATTCGCATAACGTTTCGACAACAGGAACATTATTTTAGAGTAAATACATCACCATCTTGATAGCAATCACTATAGCGTGAAAAGTAACCACTTCAGAAATTAATAGTCTTCATAACTTACACGACATCCTGGCTGCAACAGTAACAACAGCAGCAGAACAGATAAAGTTCGCTGAGAACACCTACACTAAAAGGAAAACAAAGGTCTGCTCCCCCCCCCCCTCTCCACCCCCAATTTCCACCCACAAAATCGGAAGGAAGAGTTCCATTTTTACGTAACCTAGTTCCATTTTTCTTCCATCTTAGTTCTAGTTCATTCCCCTTTTCTGACGTGGACAAAGCCAGGGGACTCCGAAGAGGCGTGTCCCATATGTGGCTGGTGGGAATACCCAACCAAGAGTCTCCCTCGGGGCTGTCTGAACTTCGGACCTCTTCTTGAACACAGTGGAAAAGAACACACACCGATTTTTTTTGGTCTTTGGTTCTAAGGAGCCAAAAGGATTTCACTTGTTTTATTTTTACCGATTGGAACCGAAACAAAAGAAGATTGGGTATGTGTCTGTATTTGCGTATATGCACGAGTATGTATGTGTGTAAGTGTGTGTGTGTGTAAGTGTGTGTGTGCGTGTGTATGTATGTGTATGTGTGTGTGTGTGTGTGTGTGTGTGTGTGTGTGTGTGTGTGTGTGTGTGTTCGGGGAGAGGGGGAATGGGTTGGCAACAATTTTAAAGTGTTTCCGTGTTTTGACACTTGATCGGTTGTTTGCTTGCTTTGCCATTTTATTTGGGTTTTTTTCGGCGCGGAACGTGGTTAAGTAATTGTAAAAGAGTTTTAGTTAGATTTCAATCAATCTGGGGGTCAGTCTTTCAGCAACAAATACGTGAACCAATCTACAAAGGAAATGACCTACCGAAACCTACAACATGTCTAAACAACTAGTAATCCAAATCTTTCCATCAACCAGAATGACCCAATAACCATAAATCATCCTTTATTTCAATAACAAACTGACCTATTCGCTTCTTTACTAACGGACGAAAATATCTCTTAACTGACTGACTGATTTAAACCCATACTCACTCACTCACTCACTCACTCACTCACTCACTCACTCACTCACTCACTCACT
>NW_004797305.1:964764-968371 GCF_000002075.1 Aplysia californica
CCCCTTTCCCCTTCCCCCTTCCCCCTTGGGGAACTAGAAATTGACTCAGATATTGATGCCTATTTATTAACCTTTTTTTGGGTTGAAAAACACTCGTCAAAAACCCCTCTTCAGGGAAATTTCCAATGGTAATAAAAAATAAATTGAATTATTTTATTTACCGGTTTCTCCACTTGCAGCCCTCATATAATTCGTTTCTTTTATATATAATCAAACCCACGATTATTAAAGGTACTCTTGATAAGAGAACTGAACTCGATGAACGAGTTTCAGTCACATTTCTCTATATCAATGGTGTTATGCTCTGACCATGTAACTGACTTCTTGATTTTTTCCAACAAGTAAAAAAAAAAAAGAAAAAAAAGGGAAATTTTAAAAATTAACAAAGAAATGACGAGAGTATACACAAAAGTTAACCCGCAGTATTTTTATACTATTTTTGGTGCGTGTTGACTCCTGGTTTTTGGTTGAGAACCTTTACAATAGTTATAGAGCAAAAAATAACACAAAAAACCCAAGTCAAAACAAAGAAGTAAAAAACGAAAAAGGTCTTGACCTATTTTCTGCAGCTACTTGACCACACCACCATTGGCATCAGTTTAACACAATGTTCAGATTGAATAGGCTTCGCTTATGTTTAATTGTAAAATTTTGAACAGGAGTTGATGTGTCCATTTTTTTGTTGATGTTGTATTTTTTGTGGGGGTGATGGGGGGGGGGTTCACTCAAGACTATACCTTCCCGCTTCAGATGTCATGAAAGATGGGCAGGGGGATGATATTTTTGTTAACCAGCAGAAAAGATGCCACCTTTACGTCAGATTGATTTTCAATAAATGATCAGCGATTTTGTATTTATAACTATTTTTTCTGCTTTGACTTTGATTCCCAGACTGCTTTTTGTGTATAAACTGGTAAAAGATAAACGTTCGTATCTACTCGAGAAAAGGCTTAGCTCTTCATGATATTCCTTGTGAGAATAAGACAACAAACGATTCACAACCTTAAAAGTAATTTGATTTTTTTTATAAGGGCCCCTTGTCCTGCCGCCAAATTATTACCAATAAACAATGGCTACAACAGCATACTGATTACTCGGTATACCGGACGCTCTGCCAATCTGAAATTTCTGATTTCTTATTAATTGTACGCTATCTATGTATTGAGTACAATGATGGTATACGGAATGGGGGGGGGGAGAGAGAGAGAGAGACAGAGAGAGAGAGAGAGAGAGAGAGAGAGAGAGGGGAGGGGGAGAAGCAAAAAGAAGGGGAAGGGGTGGAGTGGAGGTGTGATAAGATAAGACAAGATAAGATAAGATAATTCTTTATTATCCCAGAGGTTGTTATGATGACTACTTTTTACTTTAATCGTCTTTGGATAAATACGTCTGGTAAACATCACCAAAGCCAATCAAGAACGATTATTAATTTGTCTATAAAGAAGACAGGTCAGCTCATAATCCTGTGTGGTCAGATTAGATTAAATTATTCGCGACTGCTTCGGTCAACAAAATTCTAGCAAACCCTAACGAAATGCTGAGGTAAAACCCAGATAGATGAGAATATCGAGCCGGCTAATGGCTGTGACGTCAGGGACATGTATTTTTGAAAATGCCAAGACCAAGTCTAAAAGTGAAAATATAACTCGCAGTTTTCCGGAGATCAGGCAAGAACAGTTTCTAATATGGTATCTTGTTTTATAACAGAAAGAAAGAGGCTGTAAATTGAAATTTTGTTTCCGTTGGCACGTATTTTCGGTCCAAAGATAATGCAAATTTTGGTTTCAAGGTGTTCGTGGTGATCTTTCAAGCACAGTAACATATTTCTGAAGTAAATTATGTGGTAATTTTGAGATATGATTCAGCGAATACGTTACACACAGAGGGAACAACAGGCATTAGCATCAATTGACTTTCAATTCTCTTCACAAGCAAAAAAGCATAGGCCTGCTTGGAGACCCCAAACTCACTCCCCCCCCCTCCCCCCCAAAAAAAGGTATCAGTCACGCCCTCGTAGAATCTCCCAAAAGTGTCAATAGATCTAGCTGTCCCTTCTTTCCGCTAAGTTACCGGTAGCATTACATTACGCTCCACAAAGAAATGTCACTGAGAAAACATAAAGAAACCAGTGTCCGTTCACGCAAAGCCTTAGAGAGTCAAAACCTCAACCCGACGTTGTCGCAATGAATTGGAAACACAGAAAGCTGGCAATGGTTGCTCGTGGAATCGTTAGGTATGAATACCCTGACACATGTCAACATTCTATGCAAAGGACGCTCTCAACTCTGCTGTGTGAGAGGCAGGGAAGCCTGGCAAATAAACTTTTGGTATGACGTGGCATTTGCTGTAAGGGCTCTTCCTTGACAAAAGAGCGGACAGGCCATACACTTTATTACGCCTTTTGTAATCTATCTATCTATCTATCTATCTATCTATCTATCTATCTATCTATCCATGTGTCTGTGTATCTGTCAGCCTGTCTGCCTACATGCCTGTCAATCTGTCAGTCTGTTCCTTTGTCTGTCTGTCTGTCTGTCTGTCTGTCTGTCTGTCTGTCTGTCTGTCTGTCTGTCTGGCTGGCGGTCTATCTATTCTCTCACTATTAGTATTAAATGTCGACTTCTCCCTTTAAAAGTTAAGGAGAAATCTGTTTCAGCCATGGTAAACCAAAGCGCTTCAAACTACAATCCCCTTTTATGTTGAAGCTACCTTTGTCTAAATGAGAACACTGCACAATTTTATTTTGCTTTCTTTCTTTTAGTAGAATTGTAACCAGTTTATGCCAAAGACTGCCCACATGGTTCCAGAACTGAACTCCGGGCTGAGAAGAACATTTGTATAAAGGGCAAGAAAAAACAATCTCATGTTGCATTGGAGCTTCAGACAGCAGCAGAAAGACTGTTTTGGTGATATTTGAGCTTTACTTCAAAGCTAAAGATTGTGAAATTCGTACGCCAAAATAGGATCCATTTTAAACTTGGTTGTAAAAGGTTCCTGGACATCAACAGGATTAAAAATTTTTCTCAAAGTACTGAAACGACCCTTTTAATGAGACGTATAAAACATACTAAACTAGGACATGAGGGGATACACGGTATTTGATTAAATTCAAAGACACCGAATTCACATGAATGAAAAGATCACTTTCTGTCTCCCTCAAGGCTGCTGGGAGTCAATGAAACCAAAAGAACTGTGAGATGAAAGACAACACGTGCCTTTTCAAATCGTATCACCTGAATCCCACAGGCTTTGTATTTCATTGAACTTTACTTCAGATGATTGATGAAGGCATGCTCTCAGGCAATTTCGGAAGAATAGGCCCATACTTATTTGAAAGAGGCCGAACGCAGGGCTCTGTCACTTCCATTAAAACAAAGAAGCTGGTTCAGGAGTTATGAAAGTGATTCTTTTCGATCCGAGAATATAAATTCATTTCAATTTCAAGAATTGGCAAGCCCAATCCTTAAAGGAAGTCTATAATTTTATATGGATTTTAGGTCTTTCGAAACAGTCGGAATAAATGGAGACAGTGCAAAACACTTATCGATCTGGCTGTAGATGACCTGTGGGATGTAGGACATCACATTTGATTTGTGAACGAGCCTCC
>NW_004797305.1:970342-972208 GCF_000002075.1 Aplysia californica
GAGAGAGAGAGAGAGAGAGAGAGAGAGAGAGAGAGCATGAAAAAGAGAGATCACGCAAACACGCAGAAATTGCAAAACAAAAAACCAAGATGAAACATTTAAAGGACGTTTGAAGTAACTCAGGTTTTTCCCTTTCTCATCTACTCATCTCCAAGTACAATCCAGACAGATACTAAAAGCAGCCCATTGCATCTTATTAGACAACGTATAAAATGCCACGCCTACCCAATTGCTAAAGAGTTCATTAGCATCATAACAATGAGACACACGTCCAAGACCAGACGGCGTACCTGTTCTTTTTTGTCTTTTTAAACCAACACAATAGGTATTATTTCTTAACTAACAGACCATTTCTGGCTCAAATTGATTTAGGTGAAAGTCGCACAAGTACAGGGACTTAAACGGCAAAGAGAGAAAGAGAGCCGACAGCCTCCAGCAGTCAGAATTCCGTAATGGTCTTACGTCCAAGCCACTGCAATTAATAGCTCAATGCGTGGCCTAATGGTAATTGCCTGCCAGCAGAATTAGAACGCACGATGGCAACTACTGTAAACGGAAAGTTCAGGGGCGTTGTCCTACCTACTGGGCGTTGGCTGAATCTAAGGATTGGGTGGTACCTGTGGCTGGAAAAATCCAAAGAGGACTTTTTGTCAAGATTTGTTTTCATTCAAAGACAACGCATTATTAATAGATTCTTTTCTGTATCGGACTTCGCCTTGTGCTATATTTTTGTTCAAATAAGAGACACCTAGACACATCCTTTGTGATTATTTTGAATACACCATAAAGACTACCTTAGTGCTAACCTGTACTATAATATATACAAAACTATCTTGACGAAAAAAAAAGAGACACAGACAAAGACAAGAACAGAGACAATAACGGTTATTGTGTGTGTGTGTGTGTGTGTGTGTGTGCGTGTGCGTGTGTGTGACGTATTTATGCAAATTAGTCTGCGTGTATGATGCGTTTTCAAAGACATTTAATAGTTACACTTCCCGTATAATCAAAGAAACATAGGCCTACATATATACCACATAGCAAAAGGTTCTAAAATTCAAAATCTTATTCTGCTGAAGGCAATTATTTTCTCCTTGACTTTTCCCCTTCCTTTCTTCGTCCTTGACATTGTCACACGGAATAACAAGCCTGTGTATGTGGGCGATAACTGCGGCAAATTATCCGGTTTTCCCGCAAAGTCGCAACCCCTCCGGGTACACCACGTAACGGCTGCGTCTCCAAACAATTAAAGTGGATTTTCTGGCAGCTTTGTCAATTCGTAACTGTTTGTACGTGTCTAAAGAGTTTGTTAAGTACGGTCTAGTTTTCCGTACTGAAGATCGGACACTATGCTCGGGGGTCACTTGTCAGCATCTCAAGAACAGGAAACTGTGCAAAGACAGCGACGAGGGATGTTAGATAACCATTCAGCCCACTAGGTGGCATTTGTAACCGGAGGCACTTTTTTATTTTATGGCAAAGTACTTTTCTTGAGAGGCTCCTTTTTGTTTTTCTTTTTTAAAAATACTTGTCAAAAGATCAAGGACACCCGAAGGCATAATATACAGCCAGACTTCACGATTTCACAGGATTTGCCTAAAAAACATACCATTCTAACTAGTAATTTGCTGTAGTCCTTAGTGAAATCATACTTATAATGTTGTAATAAACACCAATTTGAACTGGGAACGTCAGAGTTGTGAAAGTAAAGAAAACATACAGGAGTTCTGAACTGTGTTCTTAAATGTAACAGCAGTGATTAATATAATAATATTTGAGGTTGGCTTTACGTCCGACTCCAGCAACCCAGGCTGGAAAATTTTGAGACAAAACCAAACCATCAAACCTGAGAGACTGAGAGAGAGA
>NW_004797305.1:972308-973770 GCF_000002075.1 Aplysia californica
AAAGAGTTTACTCAAACACTCAGCCGTTCCTAATTCTCCAACCAATACATTGCGTCAGATCTGGACACAGTAAAAACTTTAATGTTGGGCTTCATTTTTGATTTCCCAAGTATTCGTACGAACTGCACCATTCACTAAAATGTGGAGACAGACGGACAACTTTCACTGTATGCTTCACATTTACATTTCATTTAACATTCTGATAAAAGCTCGCAAACACTGCTTTGGAGGTCTTCGAGGCGGAGTTTTGTTCTGGTCTTTTTGTCTTTGTTTTATGCCTTTGTTTTGTTTATGCTTTGTTATGTTTTTATTTGTTTTTGTATTTGATAATTTTTTGTTTTGCTTATGGTTTGTTACTTTTAAAAAGTTTTTTTTTGTCTTTGTTTTTGTTTTTGTTTTGTATTTGTTTTTGTTTGTTTACTTTTTGTTTTTGTTTTTGCTTTTTTGTATGTTTTTGGTTTGTTTGTTTTTTGCTTTTATTTCTATTTTTGTTTGTGTCTTTTTGTTTGTTTTCCCTTTTTTTAAGTTGGGGGAGGGGGGCATGCAGCTTACATGTAGCTGTCACTGGTCTCCATATTTCGACTTTGAATTAGACATATGTCGCTTTCTAAATCGTATACATTTTAAAATAAATTACAGTAGTCCTTTATGACCTAAAAGGCGCTAGCAAATCCGAAAGGAAGTCATTCTATAAAATAAAAACAAAAATGAAAAATAAAATCTAGCAAAACACCGTACCCCAAAAATAGACCACACGCTGACATGGTTTTGGACTTACAACGGCCATCCAGCTGTCGTCTATATAAGTTGACACCATAATCATATTAATGCTTTTTTTAGATCTAGCTACTTTTTAACGACCTCAGGAATTACTATTCATCCCTGTTTATCACAGTCACCCAAATAGGACATTGCCGGTTTTTAAAAAAAACGTACTGAATTTGGACAGAAGATAATTGTTTTCTATCCTAAAGAGGCTTCCGCTGTTGTTGTTTTAACACAGTTTTTAAAAATCTCAAAGTATGCCACAGATAACAAACGGTAGGCCACAGTTTCTTAAAGTAGACAACTACAACAAACAAGCTACTTCAACAGGACCTAGATCTTCATAAACCCGCGGGCAATATTTTGGACAGGTATGTTTCGTTTCAGTAAACAGTTACGTCTTATAAGTGCCGAAGATTAGAGGTGTTACAAGAGAGTAACAAACACCAAAAAAAGAAAGAGAAGAGTAAAATGCGGTAGATATTTGATGTCAAAGAAGGAGCAACCCACACCAGGGCACATGCGTACAATCACGAATGGGTGTATCCCGAACAGAGTTCGTGAGGTGGAAAACATTTTAAATAGTATGCTAACGTTGCAGATATTAGGCGTATTATGAGCCTATCATTCTGAACAGTTTTTCATTGTAATCTGTTCTCTCTCTCTCTCTCTCTCTCTCTCTCTCTCTCTCTCTCTC
>NW_004797305.1:973936-977404 GCF_000002075.1 Aplysia californica
CTCTGTTTTTCTGTCTGTCTGTCTATCTGTCTGTATATAGGGCTGTCATTCTGTCTGCCTGCCTCTTTGTCGGTTGTTCGGCTCTGTTTTTCTGTCTGTCTGTCTATCTGTCTGTATATAGGGCTGTCATTCTGTCTGCCTGCCTCTTTGTCGGTTGTTCGGATCTTGTTATTCGTCCATCCATCCATCCATCCATCCATCCATCCATCCATCCATCCATCCATCCATCCATCCATCCATCCATCCCACCTATCTATCTATTCATCAATTAATCTATCTATCTATCTATCTATCTATCTATCTATCTATCTATCTATCTATCTATCTATCCATCTATGTATCTATCTATCTATCTATCTATCTATCTATCTATCTATCTATCTATCTATCTATCTATCTATGTTTGTCTGTCTGTCTGTCTGTCTGTCTGTCTGTCTGTCTGTCTGTCTGTCTGTCTTTTCATAAAATTATCAATAAATGGTAACTTCGGCGAGAAAGAAATGTTATAAATCCATTCAGCCATATTTGCATACTCCTAGTTATGCACTCATAACTTTCATGCTCAGTGAATTCAAAATAACAACCATAGCGTTTAAGGAGCTTTGTGTCATTTGAAAAGCAAGAACGCCTTAAAACGTATCGAATGTGGAAGTGATAAGAAATTATAGCCCGTTCAAATCCCTCCAAACATTCTCGAACGGCAACTTCGTGATCCGTAAAACGAACATTTGAGGGAGATTTATCTAAAATCGTTTACAGCTGAGTATATTACAGCTAAACTCCCCCCTCCCCTCAAAAAAGGATCATGGTAGAAAGTTCCGTCTTCTTTGAGGACCTTTTCAACAGCTGAGCAAAAGTCACGACATTTCACCTGACTTTTATTGGAAAGTGTAAGAAGTTGCACAGCCGCCGCACCGAAATGAAGCTGGTATCATTACGACTTGTCGTAAACTATTGTGTAACATGAATTCAGGAACAGGGCTACACAAATTAAGTTCAAGATGACATTTCATGTCATGTTTACAGGACGCCCACAACTAAAATAGAATTGTCAAGCTGCCGCGAGACAAATTGAAGTAATAATTATTCTGATTAACTTAAAGGGATCTAGCTCAGTGGCTTCGTAGCTGGAAATCTTGCTAACTTTACTTTCTGCGGGTGTATTCTGTTTTTGCTCACACATCATGTAGTCCAGGGGTGTACTACATGCCACCAACCAGGCCTGTCATGTCAGCCAGTGTAGTCTTCGCTTACCGTTTCTGTTATATACCTATAACTCAGTACACTAGTTGTCATTAATCTACTTTCTTTGAGGGTGACTGGCCCTAATTACATTTCATAACAATGTGTTGGAAAGTGGCAGGCAAATGAAAAATGTTGCACACCCTTCTTTAACATTTATTCCTACCTCCCCAATTTTGTACACTTTGTCCAAGGCGTTCCACTAAGCAAAAAATTACCGTGTGAGCTTCACGCTGACGTATAACAGGTTCAAAAATACAAAATCGTAAATGCTTTACCCCCTATCGATATAATATATAAGCCTGTCAAGGCAAATCTGGACCGAGAGAGCTATAACCTCCCAAGAGACAGACGGAGACACTCGATTCAAAAGCTTGCAACAGCGAGGAGCGTAAAAGTAAAATATGGAAGCTGCTGTTGAAAAAAATCGTATAATATGGCAAATATCTTTTTCCGTATAACATAAAATGTTACGTCACAGGTCATGTCTATAAAGCGTTTATATTTAATTATCTAAGATTTCATACATAATTGTACAAAGATTGTTTACTATTCCCCTCAATTTCAACTTTTCGCTGGAGACAAAGCTTCATCAGAAAGTTACAACTAGCGCATGCTAACATGCCCAAGGGTCAAAAGCGACGTTCGCGAAGCGAAACCCTAAGGGCATATGAGATTTTAAACATTTTCCTTGCTTGTGAGATTTTTAACGCTTTCCTTTGCTCCAAAAGAATAATTGCTCGATAATTAAAATCTGACCTAGCCCTTTCCCCATTATGTCAAATGTAATTTGTTCTCAACAGTTCGCTCTCTGTTTGTGATTTGAATATCTAGCAAACGGAAGTAGTCTATACACACACTTGTTTTTTAGGATTTATTTTTCTACCCGTTTCTGGCCTGCTTTAGGAGCAAAGACGAAGGTCATCTTCCCAGTGCCGTTGCTGAAGCTAGAATAAAATCCACATTCATACCATTAGTTAAAAACTGGAAGACCAAATTATCTGCATCTCAAGAAAGCACCCATGCCAAGCCTAACTAGATATCTGAGAACACAAGCATAATTATCAGAAGAAGAAGAAGAAGAAGAAGAAGAAGAAGAAGAAGAAGAAGAAGAAGAAGAAGGAGGAGGAGGAGGAGGAGGAGGAGGAGGAGGTGAAGAAGAAGAGCCAATGTTCAACTTAACTGTGTACTCATAAGGTTTACTCGAAAAAAGTACAGTGCAGTAGATCTAGATCTAGAAATCTAGATCTTTCCTTCTATTGAAGCTGCGCGAACGGGTGTGTGAGACGGAGACTGAAAATCACAACGTTCTTGTCATCAAGTTTTAGCCCGGGCGCGCCCTCCTCTCCCACACCGCGGCCAGAGAGAGAGAGAGAGAGAGAGAGAGAGAGAGAGTGGGCAGTGGGCAGTGAGTGAGAGGCTGAGGTGCGGCCAGCGGCACAACTTTGCTACCACGCTGGCGCACCCCTCACTCACCACTGAACTGGTAAAGAAGGAGGAACGGGTGTTTTTGTTTTTGTTTTCTTTTTTGTCTTGTATTTTTTAAAAAAGAGGGTGAAGGATCACATTGTAACAGAGATGTTCACTTCTAACATTTGGCCTTCAAACATTGTAAATACACACCTGTGATTTTCGGTACGTCAAGCAGTTTTCATGTCATGATACTATTTACACGGACATTGTCGTACAGCGTACAAAAAATAAAACAAACACACGAGAAGACGGACGGAAATAATGGGAAGGACAATCCGGGTTCATGATACCCTAGAAATTTAAAATGTGCTCATATAACGTCACAGGCCTTTGTCGTTTCGGTAACTTTGACTGTAAAGAAAACAAAAGAAAGAGTTGCGTTTCTTCAAGGGTAAGGGGAATATCCATAAAAGATAGGGTGAGCAAAGTGAAGTTGTTCTTTTGGTGACAAATTCTGCAGCTAAGGTCTTATACTACCTCTGTAAAATAAATAGACAAGCTCTTAAGACGAGAGAGGTACAGATAGACACAGATATATTGGTAGATTGATTGATAGATAGATAGATAGATAGATAGATAGATAGAGAGAGAGAGAGAGAGAGAGAGAGAGAGAGAGAGAGAGAGAGAGAGATGGGGATTGATAGAAAGAGGGAAGGGGGTGGCAGGGAAAGAAAATGGGTGGCAGTGAGGTGAGGGGGTTGAAAGAAGGGGATTTGGAAAGAAATTTGGAGTGAGTGGCTGCGGTGTGTGTGT
>NW_004797305.1:978909-980436 GCF_000002075.1 Aplysia californica
TCTCTCTCTCTCTCTCTCTGTCTGTCTCTTTTCTCTTTTCTAATCTATCTCCTTCCCTCTCCCTCCTCCAAGCAATGAGACGACATTCTCACCTGAGGAGAGGGAGAAAACTCGCGTAATTAGTGTTGTTGTTGTTGTTTTTGTTGTTTTTGTTCTTTTTTTGCTGCATTTGAATCCAATTCAGGGAAACATACATTTTTGACTATTCGAAACTTTTAGTTTTAGTAGAGGTTTTACGGCGCTCGCAACTGCATAAGGTCATATGAGCGCCAGAAGATTAGAGGTGTTACAAGAGAGTAACGAACATAAAAAAGAAGAATGGGAGATAAGGACGATAGATTTTTGATAGGAAAGAAGAAGCAAACCACACCAGAGCACCCGCCAACCACCCACTTCGAAACTTTATGTTAAAAATAAAGGACAAATCATCATCATCATCATCGTCATCATCATCATCATCATCTTCATCATCTATAAAAATTATGTTCTCCTTCTTGAACTGCAGTGACGTCGTCAGTCGGTTTCGACTGTCCTCGCTGTTGACTTTGGCCACGGCCGCAGTTCATTGCTGCAGTCCTCCAGAACCAACTGCCCTGGGGACCTTATTATGGAAAAGCGCACGTTCAGATGTTTTCATATCCGCCCTGATGAAAAAAACAGAAAAAAGAAACCCGATATTCTATTGACCTATACGACTTTACGGTCCAAATCGATAACAAAAAGTCGACAAGTTGATGAATACGTGACTTCTCAACGTAAAGGAGTATAAATGTGCTATGCCTTTGCTTTTGCTCAGAACTATTGGCTTTGACGAGGTTTACACATAGCGCGGCTGATGCGCTTCCACTGAATTACAAACGCACATGAGGTATTATTGGTTTGGACGAGGGGAATTTTTTGGGGAGGGGGGGGGGGGGGGAGTTTTTGCTTCACCTTGCTGACCTAGAGGAGATGGCGCGTGATGAGCATGATGGCCATTTTTGTTGCCTTTTCAGAGAATTTTTAAAATAATTAGTTTTGATAAAGAGTTCTACAGTGCTTGCAACATACGAGTAAATAGGTAATACAAGTACCGAAGATAAGAGGTGTTACTAGAGGGTAACACACTAAGAAAAGAACGAAGAGAGAAAAGGACGATCGGTGTTTGATAGGAAAGAAGGAGCAAACCACGACAGAGCACCTGCCAACTACCCATTTCGAAGTAGTTGCTAGTTCATTTTGAGAGAATTACGGTCTCTGACTTGTTTTTATTTTTGTACATGTCTGACTTCCTACTGAGCACTAATGTGCTACTTGGAAACACTGGCCTCAAACGTATAGGATTTTCATGATTTCTTTTTATTAAGCCTTGCCTTCGGTCGGCCGACGGAGAAGAAATTGGTCAGGACAGAGGACATAGCATGTATGGAGAAAAAAAGTCTCCTTCATATCGTGAAAGGTTGACATAAGAAAGACTAGGCGAAAGAATCAGGGGGGCAGGGGGAGATAAGGGTGGTAAACGTATTGTTGTCCTTCTTCCCCTTGCCC
>NW_004797305.1:980920-984656 GCF_000002075.1 Aplysia californica
AGAGTGGAGAGTCTATTTAACAGAAGCATTGTGTGCGAATGTGGAAATTAAAGAAACATGCTGCCTCCCCCGTGTCTATTCTTGAATGCACGCTCCTCCTCTTCTTTTTCTTACCATTCACTATGACCGGTAAAAAATAAGTTCTACCCCCCCACCCAGTTTCCACTTTATGTGAGGCAATAATATGACTGTGACCCCACTGTGGGTATGATACTCAAGGTGACCCCGGTTGTTGTACGCTAGATAAAGTTATTTGAAACGGGGGACTGGGCTTTACTTCTAACCTGTGACACCCCCCGCACCATTTCTCAGCCACTTTCTTCCCACTATGTCCTTCGTAAAAAAAATGAGTCCACAATATGAAAGAATCATAAAACCTCTCTCGTATCAAACTCAAAGCTTAAAAGCCATGGGACGTTTTTATACCTCAACAATAAACAACAAAGGCGGCAGCTAATATGATTGATCAATTCGATAAATTTCTCTCTGGTAATTTAAACTGTCATGGTTTTTTTCTGCCAAGGTCGACTTGGTACAGTATTGACAAATATATTTTTCAGCCACTGTTCTGACTAATTTGCAAGTACACGTGTCATAATCTCTTCTTCTCAGGCGAGGTCACAACCTCAGCTCACTCATTCCGAGGACGTTGAACCATTGAACGCTACCGTACCAGGTTCCGGAGATGAGAGGGTCGGGTGTTATTATTTAATTCGCTCTGGGCATGTCTTTCGTGGTGAGTGGAATAGAGTTATGTCCACGTCCTGTCACCATCTCGTCCTCCCTTTGTGTGGTACGAGCCGAACCTACGCTGAGAATATGTCACTGTAAATAGAGTGGGTTGCTAATGTATCAATGTGATCATTACCTTATTCGCTCAACAGGCAAACGACGTTTGTTCTGTGTTTATTTTCTTACCCCCGTTCGCTGACCTTTCTTTCTCCCCCCCCCTCCTCTTCCTTCCTCTACAATATCCCCCTCCCCACCCTCGACTCCCCCTTTCCATCTCGTTTTCTCCTCCTCCTCTTCTTCTTCTTTCTCCCCCTCATCCGCCTCCTCCTTCTCCTCCTCCTCCATCTTCTTCGATAGACCTGATTAGTTGACTGTGCTTTTTTCAGCCTACGAACAAACCAACGTCCCGGCATACTTAATCCCCCCCCCCTGTAAATGACACAAATCCTTGCCTTCCAAGCTCCTCTTGATTGAATATACTAACCAAACCCTCTTGGGTTACTGGTAAGAATTGATTTTTGTTTGACCGACGGGTACATATCCCCCTTGCTCATCTCTGACTTTTTGATTGCAAACGTGTCCATAACGTGCACAATAATCCTGGTACTCTGGAGCCCTGGGTTTTTGGCCTTAAATTTGGACGATAAAGTGTGTTTGAGCATCCTACTAACTTAGGAATAAGGTGGTAAAAGTCCGAGGGGTAAAAGGAGGGGGGGGGGGAGAGGGGAGGACAGCATAATAATAAATGTAGGCGTTTTATGCTTGGAAAGCTTTCCGCACCAAGTAATTCATTGGGATACTTGAGTGCAGCACTGGGGTCGAATCGAAGACTACAAGGCTGTAACTGTCGCCCTCAACGCCAAGAGCCTAATGATAGTCTCCCAAAAGATTCTTCAGCCAGTTTCTTAAAGTTTCCTTCCTTGTCTTAATAATTCGCGACTACCGACTTTCTTCGTAAAATAGTAAGTGTATTGAAGCTAGTACTGGGTTTGTAACTGGAGAGATGTTCTCTGGACAAAGACGGGGGAGAATGTGGTCTTGTCGCATTTCAATCGACCGTTCACCACAGCTGCTCCGGAGAGCCTGTCGGTACGCTCGGTTCATGTGACACCGGCATGGCACTGACAGAGCTATCTGAGATGTCTTTATCAGCCGGCCTATTCCGATAATATGATTGGAACAGCCTGGGTGCAGAGAGGTGTTAAACTCTTTAATCAGTTTACTCAAGGGCAAAGCTTGTAGCTGAGAGCCGATCAAGTGAACGACTCGGTGAGTACATGTTTAATTGAGGTAAACCAGGAAGGATACAGAGATGACAGATACATACGGCTCTAAAGTAGTAACAAAGCTGATATATTATACGTCATGATGAACTCCTAATGCAAGCTGGTAATTTTCTTAACACTGTTGATTTGGGGAAAGAAGGTTAAATCCTAGAGGTGTAAAAACCACAATAACGGAGTGATAGACTCCAAGCTGAAAAACCACCCATCCACAGTCAGCTGCCTCTCTTTTCTATAAGTAATTTGAATTACTTTAGACTAGCAACCTACCATCTCTGTAAAAAAAATTAGCTTTGGCCCCCCTCACAGTTTTTGGCGTAGATTCTCAAAGGGGTATATCCAGGAAATACGTGACTGCCTACAAGTTGAAGAGGATGTTATGAAAAAAGAGTCAAGTCAAAATTTTAACTGTCGACGACAAAAAGTACCAAAATACAGGCACCTGCTCCACCCCCGCTACTTCTTTTCCCAGGTGTTCGATATCTTCAGTAATGAACATCAAGTACCCTTTTTATAGTTCCCTCTCTCCCTTTCTTCTTGTTCAGAAAAGTGTACTTTCTTTGCTATTTTTTCCTATGGAGACCGGCGGTGTGGTGGTTATAAGTCTGTCTTTCAGAAAATGTTTATAGATCTTTGATCTTTGTAACTTACGGGTTTCACTTCTGAAAGCAAGCTAATAGAGAAGCTATATCCCAGAGGTGTCGTACTAGAAATACGTTGCGTTAGCAAACCTCAGTTATACAATGTTCTCAAAAGCAATTAGTAATGTTCAAGGTTTTGAAAACTCCATTTCTGTAGCAACTTTCAAACTGTGTTAGAAAGTTTAAACTCTTTAATGACTTTACCACCCCCCGACATGATGATTTTGTTGTGAAACAAGATTATCAAAAACCGAAAAGCCATACACAATTTATATCCGTAAACTTTTACATTTTTAATTAGTGTAATTTCCCATCCCTTGAAGTCTGTGATGATCCCCTTTTTTTGATTTCCAGTCTTGAATTTACTTTTTCTTTCATTGCTAATTTCTATCGTTGTTTAAAGGGGTTTTTTTTTCTTCTCAATTTTTCTTGTCAGCTACAAAGTTGACTCGGCAGCTGCCCCTAACGCGGAGCAACAGACCCTTGGCTGGTCCTGAGGCTTGAATATTCCCCCGAGAAACAGTGGACCCTGATTCAAACGATCGGTTTTTAAACATTGTGCTCATATACCAAAGTATCAAATCACTGGGTAAATTGCTTGTAATAGCGAAGGCGGTCTTTGTGAACTGGTTCCACGTTGATTTAGTCTGATCCGATTTTGGGGTGAGCAGACTCTGGGTTTTATTTGTATCCTTAATGGCGAAAGTATCTGCTTTCTGGCCCCAGTCACGCGATGCTGGTCTCTGAGGGTGACATCAGGCATTTATGAGAAGAAAGGAATCATCCGGGAATCAACGTACTGTTTTTTCTTAAAAGTGGTCAGCAACGGTTCACGCGATCCAGTTATACCCAGACAGCACAAAACCGGCAAGAAGAGTAACCAAGCTATCGTATAAACCTTAATTTATGCCCTCCTCTAGTTCTTTTCGCTTTTCAGACCTGTTTATAAAACCCAAGCATTTATTCCTAAACTGGCAGAAAAAGATAGATTGTAGCCTATAATAATCGTTAACATGATTACAGTACACCAACAATCCCCCCCCCCACCCCTCTCTCCCTCTCTCTCTCTCCCTCTCTCTC
>NW_004797305.1:985489-986695 GCF_000002075.1 Aplysia californica
TCCTCCTACTACTACTACTACTACTACTACTACTACTACTACTACTACTACTACTACTACTACTACTACTACTACTACTACTACACACACAATAAGATAAATTAAGAACGCCAAAAAACCCAAACCCTCTTAGCCTACCAAAACTAAAAACAGAACTGACGTAAGCTTTCACGAGTGAGAAGGTATAAATATGCAAGTATAGAAAATATAGAAAGCGCCAGACACTCTTGATAATATCAATCACAGAGCTGTTGTTGTTTCTTAGCCCACCATCAGTCTCAAGAGAGGCTTTATCATCGGTGTGTTTCCTCGAAACAACTATTATATATGTACATATATCAGATAACTACATATGGCAATGTTGACATTGATTCTGTCTAACGCATCTTGATTTCCATCGAGGGCTTCTCGGATTTTTTTGGTGTACGAATCTGAGTTGAAAAAACGAAACCAACAAACGTTTTGGATTCGATGTTTTGCACAGTTTGTTGCAGAGACAGCGTATTATCTTTTCAAGGTCCTCCCTCAGGTATACCCTGCCAGAAAATGTCACTTTAGAATCGCTGACTTCTGTATTTTTTTAAAAGAATAGGTCTGGTATAGGGCTGAACTAGGTGCTGAAAGAGTCTGTGCAACTCTGTTGTCCAGCAACATTGCTTGAATGATTCAAAATTATTAAAGTCAACTTTTAGAAAACTAATGTATCAGAGGATAGAAAAATCTCGGGAGATGAACCTAAATGTAACCGATGCGCACTTTTGCACAAAGAAGGGGGGTGTTTCGATAAGGAGTGTTATTTTGTTACTAACACACACTAAGCTAAATAATGGATTCATATTATTTTTTTTACTGAGATCAATATTTCTTTATCCCATTTCTTCAAAAGCAAAATAATTTCAAAGTAACGTGAAAATTAAATATTGATTAATTAATACGAGGTAGAATTATTAATGGAATAGTAGTAAATATGTTTGTGCGCTAGGTATGTATGGTGGTCCCGCTTGAAGTTGAACATTATAATTTTTCAATTAATTCGTTGATGTAAGTTTTGATATGGATTATGCCTTATTATGTAGCAAATACAGAGCGACATTTCCATAAATCAAGGTAGAAACAGCGACATTATGAATAATGAGACACATTACATCATCCATAACAAATTTGCTTTAATCCCACGTTCCCTCCCTGCCTCCCTCCCCCCACCCC
>NW_004797305.1:986823-988509 GCF_000002075.1 Aplysia californica
CCCCCGCCGTTCCTAAGACATTCCACTGACAAGGAGTCCTACAGTCCCACTCCCAAAGTCAGTCACTCAATCTTGTGACAATGAAAGATTCCTGGCTCCGCGCTCAGTCTCTGATTCGGTGACATTTCGGGGGTTTTTTCCGCTTCTCCTGGGGGCAAGACAGAGCCGACTAAGGCCAGTTCACAGAAAAGGGTATGAACGTGAGAATATCGCCTTTTAGAGTGAATTAAAGCTGTTTTCCTTTCGCAACACGACTATAAAGGCTTAACAAGCATGGACATTATCACTGGAACTTCGAGTTGAGCACGTTAGAGATCACCGTGCACGGATGATAATTCTTTATCGCCTTGTACAGAAAGCTTATACATAACCCTACAATCTTTAGATTAAATTCAACCATAAAAACAATAAGAGGAGGAAGAGAATCGAGTTCCCATAAAAACAGTCTAGGTATACAGACGGTATTGCACTCTCCCCTCCCCCCTCCCCGCCATTTTCTTCAATGCTTTCCACTTGGAAAGGAGCATTTGTGGCAAAGAGAGCCTGATCGTTCTAAACTAGACAAGGGGTCTCTCGTGGTCTAGAGGTACGTGTTCGAATCTCATTCACTAGGACTCGGGTTCAAAACCTCACAGCGACGGGAAATTCTCTGCTCTGAACAACTTTTATGTTCTTCCTTCACCTTTCCTGCTCTATGATCATGTTCTGTCGTCTGCTTGCGCCTCAACTTTCTGCACCTTCTCCATCCCCGCTCTTTGACCTCTCTTCTGGGCTGCTGATATTCTTTCTGCATCTTTTCCACTGCTACTCCTTGGCTGCTTACTGTTGTCTTTGAGCCACAACCCTGATCTTAGGGTAGGTAAGATCTTGCATCTAGCCTTCTCGGATAAGGCCGAAAAAATATGAGGTCACGTGTGCAAGTTGCACATACTAAAGCTCCCTTGGTGGTCCTAAAATCGATAAGAGAAGGCTTCGGCCGCTATCCAGGCAAAATTCAAAATTAATTCCTACAAAACTGAAAATGCTTAATGTGTCCCGCGCGCTCATATAGCCTTATGCAGTTGCTAGCGCCGTAAACATGTAAAAACAAACAAATAATAATCCCCCAAAATAACCATCTCTCCCCTCAAAAATCAAACAAAACATCAAACAACAAACAAACAAACAAACAAACAAACAAACAAACAAACAAACAAACAAACTAGGTACGTTAGTGACCAGGGATTGATATCGAACCGCAACATTTTGTCCCCAAATAGTGACACTAGTGTCCATTCAACCTTCCAGGAGACAACAGAGATTAGTCTTGTGAGTCACACGTGATGGGCTATTTGGGTCACCTTACTAATGGATATCACATTCTGTTTTAACGCACAAATGTATCCATCACGACATTACTTCATCAAAATCATCATCATCATCATCATCATCATCATCATCATCATCATCATCATCATCATCATCATCATCATCATCATCATCATCATCAATTCAGAAATATCCAAGTTTCCATCTACTTTTTCGTTTTTTTGGGGCCAAACTTGCAACCATCTACAATGTCACCACGTCATGTGTATATCCTTCACAATTCATATAAAGATATTTTTTCCTCTGTTTCACAGTAAAGCAGCATAAGAACACGGTGCGTACAACACCGTTTGAAGTGATGGGGTAGTGCTTGCTGGA
>NW_004797305.1:990235-991929 GCF_000002075.1 Aplysia californica
CCACCTCTCTCCCTCTATCTACCTATGTTTCTCCCTTTGTTTCTCTCTCTCTCTTTTGTGTGTTTATGGCTCATTAACCCTCCCTATATCTCTCACTTTCTCGAGCCCCCCCCTCTCTCTCTCTTTCTCCTTTCTCTCCCTCCCCTCCCCCCCCTCTCTCTCTCTCTCTCTTTTTTTTCTCTCTCTGTGATTTATTAATATATCAGCGACTCTGCCATCCATACGCACTGTCTCACAAACACACATGATAAGGCTAATCTGGATGTACACAACATCGCATTAACAATAAATCCCGTTCACTATTGTTTGAATGAAGCGATCAAAGACTGGTTGGACATTCACCAACTGGAATAAAACTACATCAGCGTAAAATCCAAAGTAGTTCTCGAGATTTGTAGCCACCGCACTATGAATCATGAAACGTCAACAATAGAAGCCGTCCCAAAGGTATCAAATGCATTGCATCGAGATAATAGAGAACCCGCATTAAGCAAAAGAGAATTAGTAGGGAGAACATCAATCATAAAGACATGGAGGAATCAATACGCACGTCACTTTATCCCAAGATCCATTAAGGACAAATTTTCTGCCTGACCAGAAGCGTACGAACTCCTTAATTATGGGGACGTTAGGGGTCAAGAGAACGCGCTCGAACGACAGATATCCTAGAAGCCACCACGACAAAAATACGCCCATGCTCGACAAGGCGGCTCCCGATTCTTTTCTCCATTTTCTGCTACCTCAAAAGCGTATACAGTTTCCATAAAAACGAAAAAAAGAAAAAAGTACTTATGATTTGAATTCTTCAAAATCTTAATAACCTACTCTTCACAAAAAGCTCGGGGAATTGATTTATCTAAAACTGGATCGTCGGTTTCATAAGATCAGCGACAGATGAATAGCGAGTATGTTCCAATTAAATTCAACAAATTTTTGTCAATAATGAAGCTACTTCGAAGTAATATGATTAAAAAGAGCATGGAAAGTCAAAGTTATTATAAGAAGGTATTCAGCAGTGTTAAAAATCAGGCCAGAAAAATGTTTCACATTTAAAATTTAAGTAACATTGTGGCATCAAGCGTTCTGGTTTACTTTCCGAGTAACAAAAATACTCCTGATATTCCAGAATGTAGAAATGTTTAGTTGCCGTTTAGATCAAGGGTTTCATTTTAGATTTCCTTTCTCCTTTGTTCTGGTCTGAATATTGCTCTTGTCTACGGATCCCGGCTTGCTTGGTGCCGGTTGCTTGGTGCCGTAAAACACTTACTAAAACTAAAAACCTAATGCTCCGAGTCGGTAAGCTCATAACAATGGATCTCTTTGTGTAGAATACCTTTAAAATACTTCGCTGGTATAAAAAGTTTTACTGGACTTGTTTGTGACACTGAGTTGAGTTCCCTTGTCCAAAGACAACTGTCCAATTGAATTTAATGATCTAAGCAATATAGGTAGCATGTTATTTAGAGGGCGGGAACACTCATTTTGGTCTGTCTCCGACAAGAACAAGCAGAGCGTACAAAGAGCTATGACGGCAGCCTAAATATCCCAAATTCAAGAACACTCCTTCAGGGAATCGAACCAGGGTCAACCACTTTCTTATACAAAGGTGAAAAGAGACGGAGACAACAATCCAATAGGTGTGTGTGTGTGTGTGTGTGTGTGTGTGTGTGTGTGTGTGTGTGTGTGTGTGTGTG
>NW_004797305.1:992164-993491 GCF_000002075.1 Aplysia californica
CACACACACACACACACACACAATTCTCTAAAACTACAAACACCAAAGGCTCCACCCTCCACATCAAAACCAGTACTCACTCAGACAAGATCATTTAAAGTGTACTTTGATACCGTGCAGTTCTTTTTCTTAGATGACAATTAGATTCCCATGTGCATTCATAATGTGTTTCACGAATACCTCAATCGTGGACCCCCCCTTTTGCTTTACTTTTTGAAGATGGCGATCGTCATACCTTGTGACAAATATCGTCATGATTTCTGCGTCTTTGTCTTCTCTATGTCATTGTGATGAAGACTTCGATAGTGGTATCGCAGGATCGTTGTTAAAATATCTCTAGCAGTCATTGATTTGTGAGACGAAAAGAATAGTGCTAAAACTAGAAGAATAGATAAAATAGTAGACAGCTTGAGCGGTTGATAGCTTTAGACGGTAGAGCTGCGAGCGTCTGGTCAAAGACAAAGAGTTGAAGATAATAAAAAGAAAGACAGACAGACAATAGAAGAGACTACAACTGTAAAGCCGGAAGAAGAAAATAAAGACAGAAATGAAACGGAAGACTTTTATACGACTGGAATGACAATACGCCTTGATGCAGGATTCACGGCCCAGTTCCGCACAAAGGCATCTTCTGACAAGCAATATCGAAGCATGGAACATAATGTGAAAGAAGGACCTCTGTGTCGTCGATCAGTCCGGATTGATGGGGACATAAGGAGAACAAAGAGGGAGAATTGCGTGTCCGGTATAATGGACTTTTTGTGGGGGAACAGCTGGAGGCACTTTGCCCGCTGTGTTCCAAGTTGGAAACACAAGAGACGGACAGTGGGGAAAGGACAGAAATCTTTTTTTTTTTTTTTTTTTACAGTATTGATGTTGGTGACATTATTCTTGTAGTAGTTTGTTTCGTTTGATGTTGTTGTTGTTATTGTAGTTGTTGTTGTTGTTGTTGTTGTTGTTGCTGTTGTTTTCATTAGCGTTGTTACTTCGGTTGTTGTTGCTGTTGTTGTTGAAGCTGGTGTTATTTTTAAGTGTTGTTCATGTTGTGAGTGTTGTTGTTGTTGGGTGATTTTTTTTCATTATTGTTGTTATTTCGGTTGTTGTTGCTGTTGTTGTTGATGCTGTTGTTATTATAAGTGTTATTCATGTTGTGAGTGTTGTTGTTATTGTTATTGTTGTTGTTGTTGTTGTTGTTGTTGTTGGTGGTGGTGGTGGTGGTGGTGGTGGTGGTTGTGGTGGTGCTGTTGCTGACAATGTTATCGCAGAAAGACTGACACACTAGATAAATGTTTTCTCCCTGCAGAGAAATCGAACTTGGGTCGTCTGT
>NW_004797305.1:995422-997571 GCF_000002075.1 Aplysia californica
CAACCGCCCCCGGCTAACTAATAAATAAATAAATAAATAAATAAACAAATCGCATTGTGTTTATCATCTTCAAGGTCATACCCATCTGATCTCCCACGACGTGTCATTGACATCGCTTTGCATAACACGGGAGTTTGTGCTCCCCAAGCGCTTGGCCATAATTATTACAAATACATGTACATCTTAGTTACAGTACGATTTAACAATATGTTTCTTTCTTTCGCATCTTCACTTTCTCTCATCTACACCTAAAGTACATCTTAATCTTAAAGTCCCATCAGAAGATTTTTCCATAAGAAGATTCAAATAAAATCAGATCTACTCTCGTTTAGTTGTGATTTTAATTCCTGGTCGTTCTTCTTAACACGTTTCAAGTCAAGCTCAAATTGATCGCTACTCTTGTTCTCAACGATCTTAGGTCGCCCAGTTGCTGGTAAAAATTATAGGGTCTAGATTATACGTACACAAGGTCATGACCCATACAAACAATAGCTCAATTCTAAGCAAGCCCCAACAAGCATGTAAATTTCCCCCTCATAAGCTTAGGATTGTTAGATCACATAAACCTCTCGGTGTTTTTTCTTGTCATCTAAATAACGACCCACACACAGTTCCTCCTCACAGAAGTACCCCACGCTCTTACACCCATTGATCACAGGGAGGCTATTTTTAGCAAGATTCCATTGACAGATTCTTTTTCAACAGTTGTAATACACCAAAGCAGCTCGATACAAGAAACTTGTGACATTTGTAAAAGGGGGGGGGGGGGGGTTCGGATAACACTTGTATTATGAAAGCCTCGGTAGGCTACGGGTTTTTGCTCTCGAACAAGTAGGAAAGAAACATAAAGAAACAACTGCCAACGAATAAAATTTAATCCAATAGGTCTCTGTCAAGCGTGTAACAAACTCACGGTTCTTTCAGTTTCAAACACCAGAGCCACAATGGAGGGTTCTTTTCAGTAATCAAAATGTGACGGAAATCTACAAGTAGGTCCTTAAGCGGAACCATCTTCATATAGCTTGAAATAGGAGACTCATCCCTCGTCGGTTTTTGCTGGTGGGTTACTTTGTTTACTGTCTGGGCCCTCTACAACCTTAACCAAGTGGAAAGTATCTCGCAAAGGGAAAGACTCAGCAAAATAGAATAGGGGATTCTGTTCTTCGAGAGAGGAGTAGTTGAAACGATCCTAAAATGTCAATGTTTCATTTTCCTATTAACTCTTTAGACTGAGCTAGGTCAAATTACATAAAATGTAACCGGACCCACCACAAGCAATAGTCTACCAACAAGGTGTCTGTAAATACAAATCTCAGCTATTTAGAGCGCAATTCAGACCCTTTGAAAAGCGTCCAAAATGTTACGTTCAGCTTGTTGTAATGCATCCACTCTCGTTTAATTGTGAGTAACCAGCACAGGGGAGAAAGACCGAGGAAAGTAAATAAACACATAAGTACAAATGTATATATAAATGCCCAAAGGCCTTGAGAGTTCTTCGTGAAAATTGGAGTTAATAAACAAGAATTCCTGTCGTTATGTTATACTCAAACTCAATGAAACATGCCGGCTCGAAATGAATACTGGAAATGAATTGCGCTCCGAATTCACCAATGCCATCATGTTCATGCTATATATATCTTTATTCTCTCCACAGACTAAAATATTTTTTTAAGTAGGGAAGAGCAAGTCAAAATCAATCAAAAAGCAAAATAATATCTCATACTGCACTTTCGGAAGTTCAGAATTCTTTTCTCCTGTTCACATTAACGACTTTCCTCATTGATTTTTAGTGGAGACAATAATATGCCAGGTGACATTTTAATTAAAAAGCTGTCTTTTCTAAACACCCGAGTAATGAACTGCCTGAAGAATTTAAGTGTGGTCCGATTTCAGTTTAGTAAGCGTATCCACGATAGAGGGTTGATTGTTCAGGTTTATCATCGTGGGAGTAGCTGGGAAAGAAAAACAGTATAGCGAGAATTCGAGTAATAGCAAAGATAGTAAATAACAAGATGGGCCACTCAGCTAAAAAAGTGTCCGCAGGAAGTTCGCTCTTTGCTTCAGATGGCGCTGCAGTCTGTTTTGAAGCTCTCTTTCGTTTTTCCAGAAGAAGAATAGGAATAGCACCTCCTTGCGTGCGCAGATCGAC
>NW_004797305.1:999476-1002502 GCF_000002075.1 Aplysia californica
GTGTGTGTATGTGTGTGTGTGTGTGTGTGTGTGTGTGTGTGTGTGTGTGTGTGTGTGTGTGTGTGTGTGTGTGTGTGTTCGTCTCTCTCCCCCCGCTCCTCCCCTCTTATTCCATCTCTCTCCACATACACACATACAAAACACACATAAAAACACATACACTCATACACACACGCACAAGTATTCATGTCCTTCGTTTGCACCCTCTCCAGATACCCAAACAATGGTCAGCCTCCGCGGGACTGACAGACTGGTAATTAACCTCCGAACACGTCATAGACACATCACTCATAATAATATTATGAACAAATGAACTCGTTAGTAAAGACGGATTGCAATCAGTAAACCATCTTAATTACCAATTTCAGGTTTCTATGAGCAAGACAACAGGTTTCGTCCTTGTTACAGCATGGTAAGTCATTACGAAGTAGCAGGAAAAATCAATAGGCTAAGTACGAGCTATAAAATTTGAGAAAAGGGGAAATAATATACCCTATGAAAATGATTATTATCGTTTTGCGTTCTCATTGTCACAGCTGCCTTCGACACCACCCATCAGGGCAAGCCCGAGCTGAGGGGAGACAGCAACCAAGCAGAAAGAAAAAGACACTCGTTAAAATTTTGTTAATTGTGTTAGCCCTATCAAGAACCGAACTCCCGTCCCGTTGCATGCAATAGCAGAAAACGTAACTTTTCTACCATAGACGCCTGTCAAAATTGTGCAATGAGAAGCAGCAACAATGTTAAAACTATCAATGAAATATATAATTAAATGCGAAACTGCGACCGTTATCTAGAACAAGTGAACTATGCTGATGTAGAAATCTCCCACATAAAAGTACACCTCGAGGGTAACATCCGGCTTTATTATGTCAAAACAAGGAAGTGTTAAAACACGCTATCTCCGCTACCTACACGCAAGAAAGAGGAGCAAAAGTCAAAAGGGTGACATTTCCGTAAAACGACCAAGGTTAGCCTTTGCTGAAACGATACGGCACACCTATTACAACTTCGCCCTTGACTCTCTAAGACTTGTTTCCTCTTTTATTTGACATTCGCAACAGAAAATCTCAGAGAATGCCACAACACGGAACTAGCGGTATGTAAAATGTGTCATGTCTGACTGAAACGAGATACAAACGTCTACAAACCACGGCAGATGTCACGTCAAAAACACTGACCCATAAACATAACAAAAAGACACAGGATCCCCGCATGAATGTCACCAGAACTGTCAAAAGAAGTCAGATTTCTCGTGGTGATTGAATTTTGCGGAGCCATGGGGGTACTTCTTCTTCCCACAACCTCTCGCCTAGTGCATTCTCTGTATCCTTAATCTAATAACCCACCCCGTCTCCACTCCATTGGCCCGTTGACCTATCCTGTTGCAATAGCCTCCAGAGGAAACACGGCCCGACCTAAATTTGGAAAGGACTCCCACCAGGAGAGTCTAGAGAAGATAAGAATATTAATATGAATATGTAACAGGAGTGTACAGAGATGAGGAAAGTACTAAATGGTGGCACCCAGAAGTGATAGGGATTTGGGAATGAACGTCTTCGAAAATATAATGACATTCGCTCGTTAGCTCAGTTAGTATTATGCTCTTCTATTGTATGGGTGATCCTGGTTCGAACCCTTAGAGGGGCGTTCTTGAGCTTTGTTTGTCTAAGGAGTTTTTAAGGTTCTATCCCTACTTGGCTTGGTCATATCGGGGTGGACGTCAAAGTCGGAAACCTATCTTATAAATAACCCAACACTGAGACAGAAACATTAAAGCCATATACTACCAAACCTCATAGCTACTTATATAGAGTAAAAGCTGTGAAAAGGTAAAGGTAGGATCTTTTCTACAGACAACTGCAAACATCCTTTTCCAGTTCGGCAAACTCGTACAGGACAATTTTTGTTAAATCTTCAGTAAATCAAATAAAATGTCTTCGTGGTTAAAACAGGCTACATGTAATTGAATAGTATTTAGGCTTCAAATTAAGCATCCTCAAAATGGACGTTCAATGGGTTTTAAATATATTTTTAAAAAATAAAGATAATATTATGTTCTCATTTAAGTTGTAAGTGTTTTAGAGAACATATGATAATGTGTGGATTAAAAACCAGTGCACAAGCCTGTTGATTACACTTATTTCGAATCCTGAGCAATGTGTAACAATATTATGTACTTAACAGTTGAGAAACCTACAAGATTTGCAAGAGATTGTACCTCCTGCAGATTTGGTTTCATTATATAATAAAATCTCCAGGGTCTGTGGTGTAGCGGTTCGGCACGTCGTTTCCGCTTGCAGGAGACCCGAGTTCGATTCCCTAATGGGAAGAATTTTTAGCCAGTACCTCGATTTTTCTGCTGGGATATTGCAATTCTTTCAGCCCCGGTTGGTCCTGATAACCAAAGTCAAAGCTTACCTCCTAAATCTGGATCTAAATTGTGTCAATGGGACGCAGTGACCCCTACATTTAATAATTGTATTTATAATTTAAAAAAACAAACAGTGCATAGTGACATAAACATTATCAAGTGATGAGAATTTACTTTTTCCAGTCAGTTTTTGACACTCTAGTGATATCATAAAAGGATCATCATCTTCATCATCAACAATGTTCCGCCTCCTCCTCTTTTAACTCACAGCCAGCTCCTACTCCTCTCCATGCTCCTCTCCTTGCTCCTCTCCTTGTTCTGCTTACTCCTCTTTTTCTCAACCTCTCCTAATGTTCTATTCCTTCTCCTTTTTCCTACATCACACTTCCTCCTCTGCCCCTTCCTCCACCTGTCGCTGTTCACACTAATAGTAGCAAACTCAAATTCGCTTTTAATACAACTGCAGCTTATTCTCTGCATTATAAAAATACATTATTCCTCGTGTATAAGACAAAAGGCGAAGGCACGCGCGCGCGCATACACACATACACACACACACACACACACACACACACACACACACATACACACACACAAACACTCACACACAAACACTCACACACATACATACACACTCTCTCTCTCTCTCTCT
>NW_004797305.1:1003477-1005038 GCF_000002075.1 Aplysia californica
GACAGACAGACAGACAGACAGACAGACAGACAGACAGACAGACAGACAGACAGACCGGGCGGGTGGGTGGTTAGATGAGTGCATACGCTGTAAGAAAACTTCAAACCAGTATAATGCGTAACCAATACTTTCGTCATATTTTATACAGAAACATACGGAAAAGTACACTTATTCATAAAGTACTCTTTGTGTAAAGAGAATCGAGAAATGTAAAAAAATAGGTTATACAGACTGTACCTAAGAGTATATTATTCACACACATTTTCCTGATACATAGATATTAGTTCGTCCTCCCAAGTCTGACGATGTCCATTGCATCCGTAGAGTAGAATATTTCTCAAGCAAAATATAAAAATAAGAAGAATAAGAAATATTAAAGGTTAAGATGACTTGTGGCATCTACAATGGCCGATGAGAACAATTCTGGCGGAGATGAGTCTGCCATGTTTTGAGCACTCCAAATCTCCACTTCCATCTGTAGATGTGCCCAGCTTGCAAACTTCTCTCTTTGGTTTCAGCATTTCTTATTTGTGAAACCTCATAATTATGACTTGCTGCCTGCCCACTATGACTGTTGCTCCTTAACTTGGTCTGTCAGGAACTAGGCCCCCCCAGTGTCGAAGGATTTATTCATTACTAAGTCTCTGGAAAAAAACTAAAAGTTAAAGACAAGTTTCTGTAAGCTTAACCTGTTCTTCCCAACTTCAGTACAGAATTCATTTGATTTCCCCCACTTTGTAAATGAAAAGCAAGCACATATGTACCTCAAATCTTTCAAACTCATTATTAGTAATATATATATAGTGTCGCAATTGTCGCCCACCATCCTGAAAAATCTTCCTCATAGAAGTCTCTCGCGGAGTGCCAAGCAACCACCCCTGAAATACTAATGTAGGTAAATGACAGTTTTCACGAGACAGTCCATGCTTGTTTTGTTGCTGAGGGAGCTTGGTTCAAGCATTATTATAGACTAGCATCAGTCAAGCTGTTAAAAAAAAAATGAAAACCAGGATGGTGTGTGACATGTATATATATATATATCGAGTACCTTCAGACTAAAAGCATTTTCTTGTGAAAACCCATCTTCTTGTGAAAACCCATCTTCTTCATTGACCTGGTACTGGCTGTATGAATCACCGTAGTTGGACTGGGTATCTCTTGTTATTGTAAACCTACTGTAGTAACAATAATCAACGAAGTAGTCTGTACAATAACGTGATGTTGATAAGAGAAAAACGCTTGAATATAACAAAAAAGCGTGAAATGTTATTTTTTAAACTGAAGAAAACAACCAAAAAGGTGGTCTAGCTTTTAGAAAAATATACTTTGCTAACTTTTAGCAACTTTAAAATAGTTTTAACATATTTCGCTGTTCTGTTTTCTACACTTTCCAAGCGCATCTTAAGACTGTTGGTCAGAAGTTGTTTGGATATGTCACAGCGGGATAAATTGATCCCCAGTGTCACAAACTTTCTCATGTGCTGATAGTTTGCATTTAGTTCAGACAGAGCTACACAATGTTACTATATTTTGTTTTGTCCTAAACGGCGTGACCCCGCCC
>NW_004797305.1:1005138-1006752 GCF_000002075.1 Aplysia californica
CCCCCCCCCCATTATGCTTGCTTCTCAGTTTACAGGAAAAGCAATTCATGATGCAGTGAGCCCAAAACACAAAAATAATAAATTTTAATTAAAACAAAATCAACAAAAGCAAAGACAAAACAAAACAAAGACAAGTATTATTAACCAACAGACACATAAATCAACTCACCATGTTTCACGATGGCGTGCACGCGATCCACAACGGTAATCAGTCGCTGGAACTTGACAAGACCGTAAATCTCAAACAAACGAAGTCACTCTCAAAAACAACAACAAAAACAACCCTCACAACAGGGAGTGGTGAAAGAAGTCGCGGAAGAAGAAGCACTAGTTAGAACAACAGCAGCAGCAGCAGAGCAGGTCACCTCCGTTCGACAGGTCCGGAGCACAGATCTCGGCTTTCACCTTTCCCCCATTTCGCCGCTGACACCCTTCATTCATTACGAGCTGCGGACTGCGAGGCCCGCTAGGGGGCGCGGTGCCAGAAAACGCCAGGCTGTCGAGGCGGGAAGGAGCGCACCGTGGTGGGCTGGGCAGACGACCAGGGGAGGCCACTCAGTCCTCCTCCCACGGCTACCGCTATCGTCGTCTTCGCCCTATTGCCCGACTCGACACACGAAATGCTGTACTAGATTCTAACTCTCTATAATAATATTCTTTTATACTGCACCGATTTAGTTTTCAAAAAACAGTATACGTATTATACATCGACAGGCTGAGCGCAAGAAGTCTTAGTGACTATATCCACCTTTGGTCGAAATGGAGCAATCGATTTGGGTTGTGAGATTTTAACCTCTTTTACCTCTGTAGCTTGACTCGGTATCGATAATATTAACTTTTCTCTTTTGACTACGTTATAGAGATTTCAAAATCGTCAAGATTTCACACTCGTTTTTCTCGAAACTGTGGAAAGTGGATATAGCCATTTCTTGCATTTTTGCCGTCGATTATAGGACTGCTGCTGCCGTCGTGTTTCACGCCATTATCGTTGTTGTCTTTATTGCTTTGGATGCTGATAATGATAACGATTTTGAAAATGGAGAAAGAAATAACAGTTCTGCCAGTGTTTTCTTTGAATTCTAGAACAGATAATGGCCAATTGGCCTTAAATGTTAACTTTACTGTAAACAGTTAGAATACATGATTTTGTTCCAAAGACCCAACAGGATACCAAACATGACACGGATCTATCGCACAATGAATAACCGGGGTATTCTCGTTTCAAGAATGTAAATGGGTTGACAAAATATGGGGACAAGCCGAAAGACTGTTAATATTTACAGGGCAGTGACAGTTCAGCTGTTGAAAAAAGAATGCGTCAAAAAAAAGTAAATAAATAGAGCGTCTGGATTCGGAACGTTAGCAGAGCGAGACAAACAAAAACGTCCTAGAGGTCGTAAAATGGAAAGCCAACACATAGATATCTATCTATTTCGTGAATCATACCATAGCTTTTTGGAAAACATTCTCTGGCAAACTTGTTCTCGTTCAAATACACAAACAATAACTGATCAGACTGTCATGTAGTGTATATGCTTAAACACGTTTATTTACACACACACACTCTCTCTCTCTCTCTCTCTCTCTCTCTCTCTCTCTCTCTCTCTCTCTCTC
>NW_004797305.1:1007158-1009141 GCF_000002075.1 Aplysia californica
GGGTGGGGTGGGTTGATGAAAGAGTCAGAACCAGAGACGCATGGTGAAAGAGTCAAAAAAAGAGAGATACAGATATATAGAGGGAGAGATAGTGTGAGCGAGGGAGAAAGAGGAAGAGAGAGAGAGAGAGAGAGAGAGAGAGAGAGCGTGAGAGAGCGTGAGAGAGCGAAAGACAGACAGAGACAGAGAGGGGAGGGAGGGGTGCAGAGTTTAAGAAAAATAGAGACGGATACACAGAGTGAAAGAGAGAGAGAGAGAGAGAGAGAGAGAGAGAGAGAGCGAGAGAGAAAGGTAGAAGAAGGACAGAAAGAAATATAGAAAGAGGCGCTGCATTCATATTATCCTGAATTCCGACCACTCATCACTCTCTGATTCTGTCATAATTGCTCCCCCTCTGGAGCAATTACCCGCAAGGACCCTGGTATCTACACTCTGGCGTATGCACAAACATGCATAATTATGTGCGCACGTTAATACAAACACGTAAAAGGAAATTCGACACCGGAAACGCGCAAACGCAAACCATAAAATCATACATTGTAGATTTATGTACGTGACATACATGGGGACTGTCCATGGCTCTGTGGACTGGAAAAGAAAGGAAACAAAAGGTTACTGTAAATTGGGCTCACTATTTTAAAATAAATGAGATCGCTTTGTTCTCTGGTCCCTCAGAAAAAAGGAACTATGTGAGTTTAGTCTCTGGTTACCGTAAACAACTCCATAGTTTTGTAAAAGTTCGGGTGTTGTGAATAATAAACTTTTTGAAGGCTTTTATGTCCTTCGGGAGAGAGTTAAGCTTTCTAAGACATAATTACGCTCAACTGACTACGTTTCCACTGGCCGGGTTGGATAAATTTGCTAGGGATTTTAATGGTTGGAAATAAAGTAAGAGCCGAGCAGAGTTTGAAAGGCAACTACATAATATCGCGGTGTGTTGTGTTATGTCGCTTGAATTGAGTTGTAAAGTTGTTTTCCCTTATTTACAAGTCTTTTCGGGGAGTGGGTTCTACGTCTTCCTTTCTGTATATAAAACCATCTCAGTTTTTCTATTTAATTTTTACTTTATCTTTATCTTTTTGTCGTTTTGAATGCTTTCACAGTTACATATTTGAGAGAATCCTGGACTGATCAAACGATTCCTGCTACAGTGTAGTATGCAAAGTGAGAGTATTGTTTGGCACTCAATATCGCAGCCCAGTGCTATGCTCTGAAAAAGTGTTTTAAATTTTAAAAAGCTGCTCTTTGTCTTAAGAAAAATAAACAATAAAAACGATGTGGATTTTTTTCCCAATAACATGAGAATTGCTAAATACGTTCCAAGTTTGCTACAATTAAGTATACATTTTTCACAAATGTTATAGAAGAAATAGAAACGACAGGGCTCTTCACTCTTTCCATAAGATGAGTATCTATAAGGGTACACGTCGAATGCTTGCGTCAATGGCGAGTTTTTACACAAGTGTTTTCAGAAGTGCTGTTTGTTTGACTGTATCAACAATTTCGTAGTTGAATATTACTATGCTACAGACAGGAAAGGTTATACAAGATTTTGAGTTGTGGTGTTGGCAATCAGATCATAAATTTGAAAACTTCGATTTTTTTATAATGCTGAGAGCAGATCTATTGACGTGCGGTAGATTACGCTTAATGCTTTCAATGTAACGGCTGTCACTACTTATTACTACACTCAGGTTCTCGAAAATGTTTATTATTTGTGTGAGTTTTCCCTTGATAAACAAGTTTAACATATCTTTGTCCTCACCAAAGACGAATACTGTGGACATTTTAACAGTTATAGTTACCAATCACAGGATATAAAACTCAAAGAAGACCTGAAGTAAATAGTGTGGGTCAGCACCTTTTATTTCAAATACATGATAGCAGTAATAGTTGTAAAGCTCATAGATCATGTGTGTGCATGTGTATGTATGTGTGTGTGTGTGTGTGTGTGTGTGTGTGTGTGTGTGTGTGTGTGTGTGT
>NW_004797305.1:1009299-1011838 GCF_000002075.1 Aplysia californica
TGTGTGTGTGTGTGTGTGTGTGTGTTCACGCGCGCATACATGGAGAACACAGGAAACACTATAAACAAGGACAATATATCGTCGCCATTGGGATAAGATCGGGTAACTACAATTTTTCTTTATTTTGAGTTTTTGTGTTGTTTTTTTGCGAAACGTAATCTACATAGCCTGTTTCATACGCTGTTAAAAAAAAATTATATTCCAAATGCGACCAAAAGTGGACTTTTTAACAATATCAAAATAGGTTAACCTAAGCCGTCCTTTCAATAAATCAGTTTTTGTTCCTGATTTTGAAAAAAACAACTCGATGTCACTTATCTGATCTTATCGTGACGACGACGATATGTTTGATAAGAAAGAAGGAGCAGGCCAAACCAAAACATCCGCCAACATCCCACACATTATACATACTTTGTCTTCGAAAAGAGTAAATTCATATGGACAATACATTCACACAGCATAATGAAGGGCTTTGTTTAGGATGCTGTACCAGGGACGGGAGATCCCCCAAGGTCATAACAGGATTTTGACAGATGAGCTTTTAATCCTGTTTTAAATATTTGCCGAAGTCAGAATAACATGGGAAAAAATGCAACATGACGTCGCAAAGAATTGGAGCGTAACGAGGAAACAGCCTTCCCTTAAACTTTTTAACACTGCTTTCCTCCGTTTTTAACCCTTTTCATTACTCGTTCTTAAAGGCTATGATAAGACATAGAAACGTGCAATGTCACATAGGTATGATGGAGCACAGTATGACATAATGTGTAACTTTAAAATGGCAAGCCTTGTTTTCAGATCCAAGATACTTTATTATTATTTACGCTATTTATGTTTCTAGTTGTTGGTTTTCGTCATTCACACAAAATTTAAAAAAAATGTAATGACTGTTTTATATCCATTTAAATCTTTATTGTGTGTGAGTACATCGACGACTCAAACATTGAGTTTTACTGTTTGTGTTTAGCAGAAAATAAGACTTTTAAACCTTTACCAAAAAAAAGACATTTAACCTCTTAATCCTTAGTATACAGAAGACTATTATTCTACCTTTGAACTCAGCCAATTCTAACATTCAATTTTTTCACCGGTACAAACTTCCCGTCAACTCTGCTCCTACTTGTTTGCACAAAATAAACATCAAACTCAGAAGAAGTAGATTATCCTTGAAATAAACTTGCAACAATATATATTTGCTGAGATTTCGAAGATGTTTGTTATAACTGTAAACAACAGAGCAATGCTGTGCGCCACCTGAACTGTATGGCCGTATACTAAGAGTTAGTGTACATCGTCATAAGGTCGGCAAGGGTCTTGGCAGGCATGGGCATAGATTCATTTTCCGTCCTCATAACTGTAACAGGCATTGCAGGAATGAAAACAAAGTTGATAATAAGTAGCAGTACTGGGGATAAACGCTGCCGGTTTTGATCCACAACATTGTCAGCTCTGTCACGAAATCTCTGTAGTCTTTTATTCGGATTTAGCGAAAACGCTTTACTTACACAGCTTGCCATTGTTCGCTGTTCGGTCGCTTCTCTGGTTTATTGGGCTATTCTTCCTTTATGAGGGAAGGAAAATCAATCATTGTACCCAGTGACCTAGATGTAGGGAAATCACTGTTAGATATTATCTTTTCAAAAACTGTACTGTAGGCCTAAACATGATGCCCGCTCAGTTCTCTCTGTTTAAGTTAGTCATTGTCTCTTTGAGTTTAATCTTGATTGAACAGAAGGCTATTGAGACATCGAGTCAAACTAACTAGACCCGTGAAATGAATTCCGGACACTTGGTTCTTGCTACATGGGGAAACTATCTAAATAACACAGCTGTAGATGTGAAGGCAGAAGCTCAAGATTGCCATTCCATCACGGGGGGAGGGGGGGGGGCGTATTTTACTTCCTCCCCCCAGTGTATACCAGCGGTTCGGTTCGATAACCCTCAAGACGATGGAAGTGAAACGGCTGCACCAGGTGGTTTGTTCAGTTTTATTTTTTTTTAAAATAAAATTTTTTAATATTTTTTTTAAATAGCCACCCCCACCCCAACCTTTACCAAGGAACCTCACCTCTTTTTCCAATCCAAATTTCTTGAACTAAACAGTCACCTCCTTTTATACCCCTCCCCTAAAAAATAAACGGTTTGCTAAAAGTAGAACAGGAGAGGAAAAAGCTTGATCTACATAAAACTAGTACTGAGGGTATTTATGCTTGTGCACTTATTAAAGCCAAAACGGCACTTACTGAGAAATCAGTGTCAGAAAACACAGAACAACCCCCTGCTCAATTATTCCAACGAATCGACCTTAGCATTTTTATAATCTGCTTTAGCCTCTCTAACCTGACCTAGATACATAATAATCGTTGGAAATCCGAGCTCCGGAAAAAATGGGATGTAGATTAAAATGTGACCCGACAGCTCTGATAAAACGACCTATCTTCTTCTTCTCTCTTTCTCCGTAGTGGGTTAAAAAAATCGACTCCATCCTTTCTATATGAGGTTGTTTTTTAACCGCCTGCGCTTTTGCAGAAACACACTC
>NW_004797305.1:1013237-1045368 GCF_000002075.1 Aplysia californica
GGGGGATTACAGCTGTATTCAATACCTTCTATAGATTATAGGTCTCTAATATTTGATACAATATGTGACAACCAAGCTTATATTACTATTATACATTCACGCATGAGTTAAAGTCAAACACCGCCAAGCAACAGTCAAGTAGACGCGCCTTGTTTGGTACTCACAAAAAGACAAGGCAGGAATAAGCAATCGATAATAATGAAATGAATCCTGTCTATCTTAGCTATACGAGTAATAGTAGCGTACGTAATAACGTAAGTGTAAGAGGGAAATCAATACTAAACACTACTTACAATCTTTCGAAGTCCTGATAGTACTGATGCTATCCTGAGATTATGAATAATATTATCTTTGGTTCAGAAAAAAGAAAACACTGGAAATATTTTTTTTTTATGAATAAAACTAAACTAAACACCTCGGTCCTACTCGTTAGCACAATCTGTTTAAGAGCATGACCCTGAACTTTCAGCGTCACCGCGACCGTGAAAATGACGGAAAGATCAAGACAAACAAGATAGAGTTACATAAGTGGCAAGTGGCTCTACGGTTACATCCTCGCATTTCTTGCAAGCCCCTTTAGCCACAGAAACCGCGAGCTAGCCGCGATATAGAACGTTAATAAACGCTGGAAAGGTGAGAGAAGCAAGCCGACGTCTCGGTTGTCACCGGGTTTCGTTCTTGTTTTTTTTGTGTGTTTTTTATGGCGTGCGCGTACTTGTTTCACGACCGTCTTTCTTTTTCTTTCCCATTTCAATGAAACGAAGTCAAAATCACCGTCACTCTTGACTTCATCTATTTTCCCCCTTTAATTTTGTAATATTATTATATAAACTTCTAGACAAATGTCACGTTTCACGGTATCAGCTTCTGAGAAAACAACATTGCCACGGAACACCTGGCGAATACAATGGCTCTGGGGGGATTCATGAGGGTACTTCTGTGGGGGATGGCGAATGCAATAAACGCTTGGACAGAAAGACTTGGCCCTATTACACCTTTTTATGCTGTTACATGTAAATGTTCGAGAATGTTGGGTTGGGCACAAAGGATGCCTTGTGTAAATGGTGTGGTAATAGGCGGATGGTAAAGGTGTGGTCATGTTGAACAGTGTCAGGAGCACCAGCGAAAAATGGTGTTCAAAAACGCTCTTTAAAGAAATCTAATTTGTATAGCATCGTTGTTATTTCAGGTGCTCGTTTGATTACATATTGTATTCAGATTGAAGGAAGAAATATTTTCCAGCCGACCGGCAATTTTATTGACTTTTAAAATTTTGTTTTAGGCTCAGACATCTTTGTCTCGATTGAAAAAACTTTTTTCTGTTTTGATTTTACGAAAAAAAATAGACCAAATGGATAAAAATGTACATTTGCAGGTTCCTAGGGTGCTCAAGCTTTGGAAGTCAGTAAACTTTGCGGTAATTTTCTTTCTGATTTGATCTTACATCAGACAACCCCCACTTCCTTCAATAGTAAACATCGCTACTTCTTTTCGAGATAGATGAGTATTTTTTTTACCCCAAAAACAAGACAAATGAAACGGCTTTAAGATGACAGCAATAACTCCATATGCCCCAAAATTGACGAGCTTCCGACACATTTGGCTGACGCTTTTTGTTAAATGTGTCCGCTTCTAGGTGGACATAGATGCCCACTTGTCCCATGAACGTTATTATATGAATGTATGTGTGTGTGTGTGTGTGTGTGTGTGTGTGTGTGTGTGCGTGTGTGTGTGTGTGTGTGTATGTGTGTGTGTTTGTGTGTGTTTGTGTGTTTTAGAGTGCTTGTGTCTGTGTATTTCTCTCCCTGTCTTTGTTTCTATCTGTCTGTCTGTCATCTCTATTTGTCTGTCTGTCTGTCTGTCACTCTCTCTCACTCACATAAACACCCATTCACACACGAATACATACGCACATACCCTGACACAGGTATACACACACACACACACACACACACACACACACACACACACACACACACACATACACACACACAAACACAGAGAGAAAGAGAGAAAAAGTAATTCACGAACAATATACAGGCATTCTTAAACATGCAACACACAGAACACAGACAATCACACACATTGACACACACATCCACGAGCTATTCCCGCCTCCGCAACTTTCGCATGAATAAACATACCCTCACCTGGCTGCATTTGCACACACGAGCGTTAGCCTAACAGATGAAGACAGCAGCGGAATAATGAAACAAAGGCCAGTCGATACGCCTGCTCCCGTTATAGAAGCCACACAAATGACACTATTCCGACTATTTTATTATTGTGGTTTGGGTAATGAGAGGGTAGGTGCTTCCTCGACTGTTCCTTGGGTTTTTTCCATCTTTGTATTTATTATTCTCTTTTCCCTTTCAAAAACAAAAACAAAGTGTACTAAAAAAGGAAAAGAATTCAAAGACAAGAAAGATCACGTTATACTTCCTTGCTTCTCCGCCTTAGTTCTCGTTTCACAAATAAGGATTTCTATCGATTCAGTCTCGCCCTTAAAAAAAAAAAGGTTGAAGCTCGGGAGAAAATGAGGACAAAAAATAGATCCAAGCTCTCAAATTGCAAAGTCTAAGGATGCCAGGAGTGTCATATCTTTTTGTTTCAAAAGTCATCTTGTCGTGGGAAAATAGAAAAAAAGTCTTCCCCCTCATTATTAGTGAATTAAGTATGATGATGGTGACACTCGCCTACGTAAAAGCTCTCTTTTTGTACTCTTATAGGGAGTAGGGAGTAGGGAGGAGTAAAAAGGGAAAATGGAATTAATTGGACTGGTGGACACGATGACCTTCAGGCTATCTAAAATTACAGATTGACGATGTGTTGGAGACTTTTTTTTAACGCGGGGTGTGGGTGAGGAGAAGGAGGGGGTGTTAAATCCCTTTCATTCTACTGAGTGAGCTGCTGATGACTTTTTCGGCTTTGTTGGTATGACTACTGCCTTCAACTTTACTCTTTGGGCCAATGGAGCAGTAGATCTAAGTAATTTCTTTCCGAATCTCAAGAAGAATGCTAAAAATCTTTACAGACAGCATTGTTGAATCAAAAGTTGGGGTCAATTTGCTTAAATTGCAGGTCATAGCTGCTTCGGATATATCTAATGTTTAGAAAGGCATTAATAGCGTAGAATTCTGGAACTAAAACACTCTCAGAAGGCTCAATTTTTGCGAACTTGAACAATTTGATACGCCGATGGGTTGGGGGGGGGGGGTTGCGCTTCTGGCAGCTCGAAGACTCCCAACTGTCAGATTTCAGTTGACATGACCTATTGAAAAATATTTTGTGTGTTCGGCAAAGCCATATTTTTGCACCTGAGGAAAAGTGTTTTTCGGTGTTTACGTTCTTGTACGTGCGACAAACAATTTTAAAAAATGAAGATAATATAGTTAAAAAAATAATTTTGTGTAACTTTTCTTAATAATGCTGGCATCTGTGTGGTGACAATGCGTCTGTGTAGATCTATGGTTTTTGTTTGTTTGTTGTTTGTTTGTTTTGTTTGCTTTTTTTTTAAAGCAAAGGGCAATAACTTTCATAACTTATGGTTTTTCTTCCTCTTGGAATGAACTATAGATCTAGATCAAGTCGGGGCGTGAGTGGGGTTTGGAGGAAAAGAGTGTTTGTGGGGGAGGAGAATGCTGGTATTTCAGCTGTGTTTCGGAGGGGGTGGGGGTTGTTTCACGGGCAGATTGAAATCAAAGTTCAAATTCAGAGTGAAAACGTGAGACTCCGGTCTCGTGAAGCTTTCAGATCTCCAGTTTTTACTCTTTCTCCCTTCCGTTCCTCTCACAGCTCGTTAGCTCCTCGATTTTCTGATTGAATAAAGCGCCGACCCAGGCTGTTTTTGTTTTCTGTTTGGTTTCGTCTGTGCTAAAAAAGCAAACAAATACGGAACCTCGAACAAGGGCCGGTAATGGCTGCTCATTTTCGTCCCGCTACAGTGCAACGCAAAAAAAAAAAAAAATCCCATTTCGCTCGAATAAGTAGCATTTTTTTCACCTTCCTTATTTCTTTTCAGAAACATACACACAATCTTACGTATTCTTATTTTGTTCTTCCTTGCACTTTTGCACCCCTCTTCACCATTTTCTCCCTCCCCCTCCCCTAATTTCCACCCGAGGCTCTGTTCCATCATCCCCATAATTCCTCGGCCTCTTACTCACCATTACCCCAGTATCATCTTTATCCTTTTCGCCATCTCCCTCAATTATTGTTTTCCTCTACCTCGTACCTCTGCCAATACTCTCATTGCCTTTGCCCTTGACATTCCTTTCTTTCTATCCTTCTTCTTATACGCCCCCCCCCCACTCCTCCTTCTCCCCATATTCCTTCTCCCCCTCTTCTCCTCTTCCTCCTCTTCCTTCTCCCTTGGTTTTATTTTGTAGTTTTCATACTCAAAGCTTTTTTCAACTTTACTCCTTCTTTTCACAATGCTTCCCTACTCAACCCCCCTCCGCATTCTTTTCTTCATTTCTCTTCTTCATGTGGTTCCCCCCTTTATTCTTCTTTTATGCTCCCTCAAGCATCTAATCAATAGCTTCCACAAATATCTTAAATGTTATTTATAACCCCACTGAACAGAAAAAGCGACCCGTAGTTGTACCATTGCCCAGAAATCAGGACAGGGTATATGAGTTATGCCGTTGCGTAACTTTAAGAGCTTAATCGATAGACTCTTGCCTTTTGCGTGTTAATATCGCCTTCCCTGTTCCTTCGCTCTTTGCCGGGAATATTGTTCTTTCCGGTAGGAGTCGAATCGAACACAAAGCGATTCTTGACTTTAAGTCTGGTGTAAACCCATCCGATTTTGCAGATTCTTTTAGGCTTGAATACAGGCACTTACTGATACTGTAATATCATAATAATATCACATTTTAGCACGAGAGCCCCGTAAGTCTTGATCACTACTAACTTCTTCTTGAAAGAAACTTAACGTGTCTATGGAACTCAGACACACAACTGACGTCTTCCAGAAGAATTGACTACCAAAATATGGATACATTATTTTTACTTTTAAGTATCAGTTTAGTTTTTAGTAAGAGTCTTACGGCGCTTGCAATACAACAAGGTTGTATAAGTGCCGAAGATCAGAGATGTTTCATGAGAGTAACAAAGACAAAAAGAAGGAGAGATAAGGATGAGGAAAGAAGGAGCAAATCACATCAGAGCATTCACCAACCACCCACTTGCTTTTAATGGGATAGCTAAACCAGGCAACTTAGAACTTTATATATACACAAAAGCAATAAGACAACCTCTGTCAAGACAGTGATCACAAGCAAAATTTAGAGCATCCCCCCTCCCGCAAAAAACACCACAAAAAAACCCAAAAAAACAACCAAACCCAACAACTAAAACAGCAACAATAAAAACAGCAACAACAAAACACTGGCATGATTATTTAGTAAAGCAGTATTGGTTAAGTGACAATAATATATGATTTACCTATCTTATCTAAGGCCATATACGAGGAATTATAACTCATATAAAGTACAACTGTATTATGATGAAAGCAAAGGAGGTGCAAATTAATGACTGTGTTTGTCATTTCGCCAAGCAGAAAGAAATGTTAGCTAAATTCAGTAGAATATGTGCGCAGCAACCTACTTTTCATTTTAAATCAGAAATATGTAATCTATCATCAAAGTAATTCACGCCATTCAGGAGGTGGTCTGTTTCAACTCTACCAGTCAATGTCAGAGAAGGTTGAGTGGGAATCGGAATGGAAGCAGACGAACGGACATACCTGATACAACCCCCCCCCCCCCAACTGGGGAATCGAACTTACATCTTCACTGTATAGTGGATAGGCTTCCGGACTCGTAATCGTGAGGTTGCGGGTTCCGGGGTTCGAGCCGCGGTCCCGACATTGTGCCCTTGGGAAAGGCACTTTACACCAATTTTCCTCACTTCACCTTGTTGGGAATGGGCAGAAAATGATCTTGTCAGTACAATGTATGTTTGTGTTTTAGCGCCTATAAATGGCTGCTGGCACTGTAAGCTTCTCGGGAAGTTGAGGTTGTTTCAGAATGCTCTCAGGTCTGTTGGGGCAATAGTATAGATTGTGAAGCGCATAGAGCTTGCTGTTGAGCGGGAATTTGCGCTTTTTAATGCTATCTATTGTTATTACAGTGACGAAGAACCAAACCATGACACCACCGGCCCCGGTCTCAACCTGTTTGATTTGCTATGGCCATTCGACACATCAGACCCGACAGATTGGATAAGACTAGTCCCTGATCTTTTGTGACAGTACAGATCACGGTTCCTCGGCGTGAACTCTGGCTCTGGCTAATTGAGTAATCGCGTCCACAAAAAAATCGCACCTGCAAGAGCTGAAGCTATAAATAGCAAGCTCTGTACACTATCCTAGTAACCGGCATACGTGCCATATTATATTAAAAGCCAAACGAACTCAAGACTGTACTCCTGACCTGTAATCCTCTCTGTACCCCCAAAGTGACCAAGTGTAGTGACTAAAAAGATAACTTCCATACAATACTCAGCCGCGGCCTGGATAATAACAACTCTGAAAGGACACCCTGACATAGGGCTGATATGTCAGAAGTTGCATAAACTAATGTTCTATTACTAGAAAGTTAAAAACAAGTAACAATGCTACTAAACGTCCTAGTTTTCTGCCTCTTATATCTCGAGAAAAGGCCACGAATGAGGTTGAAAGGACTTGGGGAAAAGATTGTTCAGAACTAAGCTTAGAATTATTTCTTTTTAGACAAATGAGCTGTGAAAACGAAACAACCCTCTTGACACATTATACGGAGATTATTCGGGTATTTTCGGACTGCGCTGCTGTCTGGGGCGGAATGATTACCGCATAGAACTGATCGCAGCGCTGGGATCCTGTTTTATCCTGGCCAGTATTAACTCGTGAATACTGAAGTGGACTGGAAGAAGGATGCGTGAAGGGCTTTACTGAGGTCGTTAATGTCTCTGCTGTTTTTGCTTTTTTTTTTTTTTTTTTTTTTTACTGATTGTCGACATTGAGTACATCGTAGTCGTCATCATTGTTACCGTTATCTTTCCTTTATCGTTGGTGTTATTATTGGGCGTTGTTTTTCCCATGGTCAAAATAGCACCTACACGTAGATTACTTAAGCTTCTGTAAATAGATCATGATACAGGTAATATAGTTATCTTTCCCTTGATGAAAACAGCACCTGCACATAAATAACTGTTGCCTCTGTAAATATATAATATTAGCTTGTTCACTTTTGTCTGACCGCGGTGAAAACAAGGTGAAATGAAATCGCTCGCTTTAATCTTCTCCGATCTTTGTATACGGGTCTAAAAGTTGGAGACCAGCAGAATTTAAAAGCCCATCCATAAAGGTCACTGTAAAATAAGGTTTCGGCATGGGGTTTTTTTTGGTGGGTTTTTTTGGTGTGTACTCTTAGCCTAAAGCGGGATAAAAAAGAGGATTTACAGCATACACCTAAAACATAAAGTTGAGATATTTTCCACAACACCATACTTTAAAGTACGCCTAAGAAACACAATTCAAGAGACTTACACTAACACGTGGGGGCAGGGTGGTGTCGCTGTCTCAAAATGAGCAATTTGTAGGCCAGTTTACTGTAAATAATTTCTTACAAAGGTCCCGTGTTTGCATTTAAAAAGCGCTTTTTAGTATAAGGCCCAAAGAGAAAACGTATAAAATGATATTGTGAATAAGGATTTGAAAAAAAAAATTGTTTGGCCGCTGGCCTGCAGAAGTGCCAAGCAAAGTTTCGTCGGCCAATGTAAAACAATACATAAGCTAGAATTTATTAACGCTGTCAGACGAAATTGGACAAGCTACAAAAATCATTATTTTTCCCTTTGGGGTAAAGAATACCCAGGCGTAGATAATTGAAGGGCTCTCGTGGCCTAGAGATTAAGGTGTTGGCCTCTCATTCAAAGGTCCTGGGTGCGAATCCTGGTAGCGAAATTTTCTTCTCTAAAATTGTCTCCTTTCACCTCCTTTCCTGCTCTCTAGCAATATTCTGTCTTTGGCTTTTGTCTACTCTTTCTGCCCCCACCCCCTCACCTCCTTTGCCCCCTCCTCTGGGCTCCAGACTCTTTCTGCAGCCTTTCTACTGCTACTCCTTGGCTTCATCTCACTGCTGTCTTTCAGCCGCACCCTTGATAATATTCTGGTTGGAAAGATCTACACCTAGTCTTCGCGGACAAGGGCGAAAAATTTAGGAGGGCTCGTGTGCAAGCTCCGCACGTAAAGATCCCTTGGTGGCCTAAAATCGATAACAGTAGGCTTCGGCCGCCACCCGGCAACATTCAAAATTTCCTACTAACTGAAAAAGTTTAATGTGTCCAGGTTGCTCATATGACCTAATGCAATTGCGGGCGTCGTAAAACACTTACAGAAAAAAGTAGATAATTGCTGCCACTGTAATAAATTATTCTTTTTTTCCCTTGGTTGAAACAGCACCCTGAATTAATAAATTCTGCCTACGTATAGACAGATTATAAAAAGTTGTTTCTCCCACGAGGCTAAACCACTGTAATGTGTAGATAGGTGCTGCCTCAAAAGATAAATACATGTCACTATAAGTTGTTTTTTCCTTATATAAAAAAACAGCACCAAGAGGTAGATATAACTACTGCCTCTATAGATACATTATTAAAAAGCTGTTGTTGTTTTTTTTTACCTAGGTTAAAAAGCAGCACCCTGGGTTAGATGTAACTGCAGCCTATGTAAATAAAGTATCAAAGTTTTTTTTTTTCCTTGGTTAGAATAGTATTCACATGTAGGACACTACTTTCCCTGTTTAAAAAATATCAAAAGTTGTTTTCTACGAGGCTAGAACAGCACCAAAGCATAGGCATCTGGCGCCTCTAAAACCACGATATTAATTGATAAGCTTCAACCGGGCAATAGAAGCACGGTTTGTATTGCCCTTTTTGTCGCTTGTCTTTCTCCCTCGTAAAATCGGTCACAGCAGTATTCACTGACGTCATATTATTTCTTCCTACATCCTATTTTTGATCAGGGTAGGCCTAGACAAAGGAATCAAAATTTCACAGGGAGACAAGAACTTATTTTTCCCAAACATTTTGGCCAAAGATTGTCTGGACAATGACATTTTCTTCTTCTTGTTAAACATTTGACTGAGATTTGGAATATATCAGCCATGACCCAGAGGGATCAGCGTAGACCCCCAGCGGCGATACGATGACCACAGCACCTGAGACGGGCTGGTTTCTCTCCTTTTTTTAAAAACAAGTAGTGTTTTAGTTTTAGATATGGAAAAAGACATGTGGCTCCGTGAACATTTACAAGGTTCACACTGGGTAACTGTGACTCGTACGTTTATCATTATTATTTTTAAGAATATATAATTCCAAGGGCTGGTTGGGAACTTGGTTCAACATTTTGATTTATTATGACCTGATCTATAGAAGATGATACGGGAGCTCTCGTGGCCAAGAGGTTAAGGTGTTCTCTCATTCAAAAGTCCCGGGGTTGGAATCCGTGTAGCTACGAAAAACATTTCTTCTCTAAAATTGTCCCCTTTCGCCTCTTTTCATGCTCTCTCGCAATGTTCTGTTGTCTGCTTTCGTCTCCACTTTCTGCCCCCACCCCCTCACCTCATTTGCCCCCTCCTCTGGGCTCCTGACTCTTTCTGTAGCCTTTCTACTGCTACTCCTTGGCTCCTTCTTACTGCTATCTTTCAGCCATACCTCTGATCTTCTGATAGGAAATATCTACACCTAGCCTTCTCGAACAAAATCTCGGAGGTCCCGTGTGCAAGGTGCGCACGTTAAAGATCCCTTGGTGGTCAAAAAATCGATAAGAGTAGGCTTCGGCCGCGACCCTGGCAAAATTCAAAATTTCCTACCAACTGAAAATGTTTAATGTGTCCCGTAGTGCTAATAATGTGACCTTATGCAGTTGCGAGCGCCGTAAAACGTTTGCCAAAATACAGGAACAAAATAGAAGATGAAACAATTATTTTGACAATGGGAAACGCTACAGAAGCTTGCACAGGCGTCTGGTGTGTTGCAGTAAGCGATTCCCGAGTACGAGTTTTTTTAATTGAGTATCTCGCCTTTCTAATGGGATATTGTGTCTTTCTCAGCCCCGGTGGGCCATGACAGGATGCCTCCTAAGTGATCTAAATTGTGTCAATGTTAGCGTACAATACCTAGCTACATTATTTTTTAAAAACCCATTATAACAGAAGCGTGCTGAAGATACTTGCACATCATGTGCACTGTGACAAGATTAAAAATTTTAAAATACTCGCAACATAATTATATGAACGATGTAGATGATTTCAAAACATGGTTTAGTTAAATTAAATTAAATAGGATACATCACTGAAGAACTAGAAAAAGTAAGTTCAAATACCTAAAACAAATTCGAAATAATGGCTGTGAGCAAAATAGTAACTCAAATGAACATTTCTAACAGGTTTAGAGTAAATGTTTTGAAGAACTATTTGAGCCCGTGCCTTGACTGCGATTATATCTGCGATTTTCCTTTTGTCGTGTTATCGCTCAATTAGGTGAACCACTCCCTTTGTCTGAAATTATGTTATTCGCGGCAGTCATAACAATTGGTGATATGATAGTAAAATGGGCTCCCTACACAGAATATTGAGCAATTATGGACGATGATAAAAAACATATCATCAAGTTTTTTCTTTAAAAAAGTCTTTGACCTAATTTGCCTAATTTGGCGGATACCCATTAGAGTCGAACACCCATAAGGGCCTAGTCTATGATTTTGCTGACGTTTCACTGAAGTGTTCATTCACGTGTGAGAATATTCTGGGCTCCACTGGGGAAAAGCGACTTTGACGTCATCCCCTGGTGAAATCGGTTATGGCATCGAATACAACTAGACCGAGTGTGTTTATTTTGTTTCGATTTTCGCCAACTATGTCTCTGTCGAATCACCCCAACGCTGAGTATGTTCCCTTGGGGGGGGTTTTCTGCAAATTCCAAACATAAAATTTCTGCACTGAGATATACATTTCAATCTGTAACTGCAAATTCACAACAGAAATTTTGAATTTCGATACCCTGATCAATACCATCAAGAAGGGGTATTTTTTGTGCACAGTCGCTGTTCCGTGGCCGCGTCGAGAAAGGCTGCGTCAGTTGGAAACGCTCCAAATTCAAGGCACTCAAAGTCTTGCATTATAGTATAGGTATTAGTTTCTACGCGGTTGGGTCGTGGTTGCCGATTTAGAAAACATTTTTTTAACGTTCATTATCAAGAATAAAGAAAAATAAAAAAATAAAAAATCTAAATCGGAGATAAATATGAAGATAAATGCATCGACATTTAAATGAATAGTACTGTTGACTTCAATAAAATAATCCTCTTTCCAATAAAGAAATACTATCCATTTCGATTAGTTTGCTAAGGTTAATGCAGGTTTCCACACTTTTAGGTTATTGGAGAGGCCATATATAAGATTATAAGACCTCCAGCGGCGATACGATGACCACAGCACCTGAGACGGGCTGGTTTCTCTCTCTTTTAAAAAAAAAAACATGTAGTGTTTTAGTTTTAGAAACGGAAAAAGATATGTGACTCTGTGAACATTTACATTTCATAAAATCAAATCAGTATCAAATAACTGTTTTTAAAAAAACTCTCAGAAACAAATTAGATGGGATTTTGTAAGATTGGAGAGGGGGCCCTCGGAATATGAAATGTGCATCTTAAATACTACAAGAAGCAAAGCTTTGTTACCTATGATTATCAGTTGAGCAAAAACATAATTGAAAAAATAAACGCTAAAAAGTCACACCACGAATGTTTCTATTTATGTCTTATTTGTGTCTTTGCAGCTTGGAACATAGTATTATAATTGTGCAAAAAAAGTTACACAAACATTTGTCATCCAATCCCCCAAAGCACCCTCTCTCTCTCTCTCTCTCACTCTCTCTCTCTCTCTCTCTCTCTCTCTCTCTCTCTCTCTCTCTCTCTCTCAACGCATACCTATCTATCTATCTATCTATCTATCTATCTATCTATCTATCTATCTATCTATCTATCTATCTATCTATCTATCTATCTATCTATCTATCTATCTATCTTTGCTCGACTTTCTTTCTGTTTTTCATTTTTCCAATCTCTCTTTCTTCACCCCACTGCCGTTTCGCAAACCTCTATTACCCGAACACTCACACCAATTCGGACTCCTAGGACAAGCGTTCTTTGTCTCTTTCTTTTCCTCCCCGCAATTGTCCATCAGCTGCTGACCCTCATTTTGCTTCTCCATTTATAGATCTTGTGCGGTCAATGGCCTCAAAATGGCGACACTATAACCATCCGACATTTTGCTTTGTAGCCCTTCTGCAATAAACGTCAGCTCGAAATTTAATATTTAAAGGACCCGTTGCATTTTACAACTTTTCTGTATGTTTCCATGTTGATGATGTAAATAATTTAGCTATTAGATGAATTGTAGTCGCGATATTCAGCACTTTGGTCGTTCGAATGCATATCACCCAGGGAAATGACATTGCTCAGTATCTTTGCAGCATCGGTGCTCCAGTGTTATGTATAAAGAACTAATGAACTATTCGTCACGAAAACCTGCAAGTGAATATTCTTCGATAACTATTGAACCAAATAACGTAGGCCCGCGGTTAACAGAAAGGATTTTCGAAGTTTTTAGAGGTGTTTTAAAATTTAGAAAACCCCAAAAACTTCAAGGATGCCCCCAGCTGTTTAAAGCCATGATTTTGCCTTAAAATTTGAGTGCTGCTTTTATGTGGGTGAACAAGATGTGAGGGGGGGGGGGACGAAAGGGAAAGGAAGAGGCGGAGATGGAGGTTGATGATGTTTTTAATCACTATTGATTTTGCTCTCCCTTGTACAAAGAACCTTCCAGCAGGAGACTCGTACAGGCCAGGTTCAAGCTCAGTGGACGCCAGAACATCTTACATGCTGAGTTCTCACGAGTCTCCACTGAGACAACAGCCGATCTCATGAGTGATTTATGAGCCGAGGGAAGGCTCAGCACAGAGGGTGTGAATGAGGAAATGATCGAAACAGATAGGTCTTATCAAAACGTTATCTTTATCGTATACTCTGTGGGGGTCCCATCAGGATCTGTCAGCTTAGCCAGTACCGTGAAATGCTTCTGCGCGGGCAATCCTGATTTTATTTCCCAGCTGGGCATACTTGAAATGAGGTTAATAGAGAACTTGTCTTGACTTGGTCAATTTATTTTGGTCCCGAATAAGATAGCATTAAGATTGGATACACCAACGAAGTAATGAGCAACTTTCTGATATAACGTTTATGTTCAAGCAGGACAGCGCACAGCATGATAGTTTATTGACCCTGGTAAAAAAAAGTGTGAAAGAGGGAATGGAAACCGGAAGAGCAATTTACTGTGGGGGTTTTGTTTTGGTGTGAAAACTAGCGTGCTCGTATTTAGGTATGTCACCAGGGTGAGTTTTTTTCGCAAGGGAGGGGGGAGGGAGTCTTTTGCATTAATGTGTGTGCGCGCGCGTGTGTGTATGTGTGTGTGTGTGTGTGTGTGTGTGTGTGTGTGTGTGTGTGTGTGTGTGTGTGTGTGTGTGTGTGTATGCATGTGTTCGTGCCCTATGTTTGCATGTGTCTGACCATGTGCTCTACAAACTCACACATGTACAAATACATATCTTTACAAAATGGTTAATACTGAATTTTATTAGCTGGTGAGGTTGTGTGGAGATATCGATAAAGGAAGTGCTCTTAACTCTTTACCAGCGAAAATTAAGTGCGTTACAAATTTGAAGTAGTTAACCTTACCATACCATACCATACTATACCATACCATACCATACCATACCATACCATACCATACCATACCATACCATACCATACCTTAATACACAGAAGCTCCTGTCTCATAGTATAAATGTAGTAGTGTACAGAGTACGGGGTAAGTTAGCCTCGGACCACTGTAATATAACAATCGCTGAAAGAATCGAAGGTGGGCCTTGACAACAGTTGTTTTGATTTTGTGCCCAACTTTGTTCCTCTTCTGAAGTAGCTCACGTGTTTAAAAAGCTGGAACCGTCAATTTTGATTCACGCTTTCTCCTCGGGGAGGACGACCAAGTGGAAAAGGTCACGCTTGGCTGATTGATCAAAACAGCACAGAATACACAGGTCACTTTCCACAATTTAACTCCATGTGGGTCCCTCCTATAGCAACTCAACACCATTTTGTTTCCGTCGTTAACCTCACACTCTATCCAAAGTTACAAATCCAGTCGTATCCCTGTCTTTTTAGGATATAGAATCACATAAGAACTAATAAGAAACAAACGTCTAAAGCCCTCAGGTATTTTGAAAAATAAAATTTAAACAATGCGTTTAGTTTACACCAAACTGCCTTAATCACGAAAAAACACGTTGGATTGAAAATTGGTTCGTGCTGAATTAGCTTGAATCTGTAAACTTGAAAAAGGCAGAAAGAAACAAATTCTTCTGTTAAGCAAAGTTCTAATTAACATAACCGAGTATCAACCATGTGCGTACAGATACACAGACAAAACCCAGACTTCAAAATACAGTCACGACTTTCTGTTCTAAAATAGATGCTCCTGCAGGGTATCTCGCATGTCAGCATTTTTCTGAACGTGTCAATTATTTTTGGATCAAAGTTTTCATTTAACGCAAATGAGCAGCGTTCCCCGGATAAGACCAGGAAAAATATTGTAACCTACATTTCAAAGTTGCAGAAAAAAGGGTCAACACGAAGGTTGTATTTTTTTTTTTACGGTTATTGGGTACACTGGATATACTAATAGAGACCTAGGTTCTCGTACAAATGCCTGTAATTCCCGAGTTTCAAGGTCAGCGGACAAAAGCATGTTTGATATGGAGAAGAAGGTTTTGAGAGTATTTTTTAGCTGACATTATCCTAGGAGTTGTTAAGAGGGCAAATCATACACTTGCCTAAGTCTATCCCTTTAAGATGAAGAAATTGAGAGAGAAGAATAAAAACATGCTTTTCATTTTTGTGTTTTGTTTTTAAGGAGGGGGGGGGGCTACATGTGAAGGCTATCTCGCTTATTAGTGGATCAAATTTTACCAAATTTCACGCATATGACACGAATAGAAAGGAGTCTTAAAATCCGAAATCACATTTGATTCTTAAAATGTTTTGTTTCCATAGATACGGCGGCCATATTGGATTTTGTTGACACGTCTTACGTAATGAATACCGCATTAATTTCTCATTGAAATTGATTGTTTTTTTTGCAAGCATGTTACTAAACATTAGATCTACAACTTTTTTGTTGAATATTTCCTAAACGAATTAGAACAGGGGGCTCTTGTGGCCTAGAGGTTAAGGTGTTGGCCTCTCATTCAAAGGTCCCGGGTTCGAATCCGGGTAGCGACCGAAAAAATGTCTTCTCTAAAATTGTCTCCTTTCACCTCCTTTCTTGCTCTCTAGCAATGTTCTGTTGTCTGCTTTCATTTCCACTTTCTGCCCCCACCCCCTTACCTCCTTTGCCCCCTCCTATGGGCTAATGACTCTTTCTGCAGCCTTTCTACTGCCACTCCTTGGCTCCTCCTTACTGCTGTCTTTCTGTCACACCCCTGATCTTCTGGTAAGAAAGATATACACCTAGTCTTCTCGGACAAGGGCAAAAAATCTCGGAGGGCCCGTGTGCAAGTTGCGCACGTTAAAGATCCCTTGGTGGTCTAAAATCGATAAGAGAAAGCTTCGGCGGCCACCAGGGCAAAATTCAAAATTTCCTACCAACTGAAAATATTAGGTGTGTCCCGCGCGCTCAAATGACCTTATGCAGTTGCGAGCGCCGTAAAACACTTAACAAAAACAAAAAAAACAAAAAAAAGAATTAGAACATTTTATATGGATTTTTTTTCTGAGGCAGTAATCCAGTTTGCAAAAAATCCGAGAAATTCCACACTCCAGACACTATCAATAAAAATCTATACCATATATCATATATCAGAAGTTCAAAAAATATATTTTTAGTATTACATCTTTTCTTCATTCAGTAAAAATGTTGTGAAGATTGGGAGAAAAATGGTGGACTTATTCAAAAAAGTATATAGAAAAATCGCGTTTTGAGAAAACGGGCAATAAAGAAAAATAAAATATTGACTTTATGAAGAAATGGTTAAGACAAACATTCCCGGTATGGGAGGATATAAGGCTTTTGGGGGTTCGTATGCAATGAAATAGTTGTAGGAGAGGCTGAGTGAGCTAAAAATGCCTTCAACTCAAAATCCATAACTTTGAGCAGAATCGGGACTTTCGGTTTGTAGCCCCTCCCCCCCCTTAAAATTTTTTGCTATTGTTGTTTGCTTTTTTAACAGAGAAACAAAGGGAAACAAGCAGTGAAAAGACGTTTTTTAAGGGTTTTATTTTTATGGAAGTGAAGAGCACCTGAGGTGGTAGACTTCTTTTGTTATGGAAGTGAAGAGCACCTGAGGTGGTAGACTTCTTTTGTTATGGAAGTGAAGAGCACCTGAGGTGGTAGACTTCTTTTGTTATGGAAGTGAAGAGCACCTGAGGTGGTAGACTTCTTTTGTTATGGAAGTGAAGAGCACCTGAGGTGGTAGACTTCTCTTTTTATCGAAGTGAAGAGCACCTGAGGTGGTAGACTTCTCTTTTTATCGAAGTGAAGAGCACCTGAGGTGGTAGACTTTTTTTTTATGGAAGTGCAGCGCACCGAATGACACCGCCATAAATGGAACACCAAGGCTAATGCATACGTTTTGTGTGTGTGTGTGTGTGTGTGTGTGTGTGTGTGTGTGTGTGTGTGTCATAGTGTGTGTGTGTGTGTGTCATAGTGTGTGTGTGTGTGTGTGTGTGTGTGTGTGTATGTGTGTGTGTGTGTGTGCTCTCTTGCGTATTTGTGCGTTTGTGTGTGCATGTGTGTGCATGTGTGTGTATGTGTGTGTATGTGTGCGTGTGTCATTGTGACTATTCACCTGTGTTTTTGTGTGTTTGTCAGGGATGGGGGTGGAACGGAAATAGGCAAAGGAGATGTGTTTGGAAAAAAATGTTGTGAAAGAGAGGGGACAAAACAGACTACGTCAATAGAGGGGAAGAGAGGTGGGTGTGAGATAAATTGTACTGAATGGAACTTGAAACTGTCACCCCCCCCCCCCCCCCCAAAAAAAAATGTTAGAAACAAGGACAGTTGTGCTCAACTGAGTCTTTGGAGGGCAGACAGAAGCTAATTTACTTTTAGAGTCTGGGAAAAAAAAGGATGGATTCCAGACTATGAGGGCGATTAGTGCGAAGCAGAGAACTGAAAAACAGGTCTGGAAAGACTTAAGTTGCGTAGAAGGTTTGTGACAGAAGAAAAAGAAGAAGGAAGAGGAAGAAAAGGAGCAAAACAGATACAGCAATAACAACAACAGCGGCAGCAGAGATATAATCGAGTTGAATTAAAAAGCTGTGAATGCAAAAAATGATGCTGAATAAGAGAATAAGAGAACGAACACACTTTTTATTTTCCCTGTTTCCTATCCCATTCCAAAGTTTTTTGCTCAAATTTTGCTTTGCATTGCTTGAGGTTTTTGGTTGCGTTTTTATAAAAGGGAGGGGGCGGGGTGTTTAGAAAAATTGTTGTGAAGGGGGGGGGGCCTTGGGGGGCGATGAAGCAGTGCTGTTGGCTTCCTCTATTCTTTTTCATTCTTATTCTGATCTGATATTTTGCATTTTACTACGAGCTGGCGCGGGAAGGGAAGCGCGCCCCGGGAGGGGGGGGGGGCTGTTCTTGTGTCTCAGATGGGTTGCGGGAACGAGTAGACTAATAAATTAGCGCAAAGGTCGGGAAAATCGGGATTTCTTGACAGGCTTTCAGTCGACAGCCGAATGAAAAGGAGGCTATCAGCAAAATTTGATTTTGATTATTTTATGCTCCTTTTGAACACGCCTCGACCGCTGGGATCTACTCACTTTCAAGCTGAATGAGACTGATGTACAGTCTTCAGTCAATCGCAATTAACAATCCGGCGAGAAGATATCTCGCTCTTTCCAGGCTTTTCAAAATCATTTTCTGAAGTGCACACTCGTGTAACCAAGTTTTGATTCGAAAAAAGATATAAAAACTTATACATTGCCTGGAAACGGATCTTACTGGCAGCAGAATTAGTTTAAAATGTGTCTTTTCCCTTACAAATTGTTTAAATAAACGACGAGGAATGTATTTTTTAGCAATCAATGATTCTAAAGTTAATGGAGTGATAATAACAGCCTCAAAAGCAACGGATTTGTCGATTCGAACGATACCTAAAACCATTTTAACGAGAGGAGCGACCCTCGAGGTCCATTTTTTTTCTATGTTTGTTGTCCGAGATCAAATCTAAGTACACATATAAGTTAGGCATAGAAAAATATCTCTACTTTTTTTTGCATAGCTACAACGGTTGCTATGGAAACGGCCGCCATCTAGAATATCCATATAAGGCTTACTTATTTACCGACCAAATTTGCCAGTACCTATCAACGTAAAAGAAAGTATTTGTAAATAAGTGCATAAAGGAAAAAATAGAATTTTCCCAGTGCATATAAACCTTTTCTAAATTTAGGTTGCGTAATCGCTTGCCAATGGAAAAGCGTTTTGCTTTTTTTTTTGCAGCCTTGCCATCTATGTTTAATGAAAGTTTCATATCATAAGGATGAAAACTAAGGCAGGAGTAGGGTAAAAACTGCAAAAAATGGCATTTTGAGAATTATGACAATTTGTTGTGAATATTCACTACATTTTAACCCACCCTCATTTTTTCAAAGGCAATTTACGACGAAAAAATAGGTTTCCTCAATTGACTCCTTGCTATTTTTTAGACAAAGAACTGGTTGACCTTCAAAAATCAGCTAATATCTCAATTTCCATAGCGTGACCCAAAATCAGCCAAATTGAGGGTCGCTACTCCCGTAAAAGTCTAATATACTTTGATACTCGTAACCTGAAATGACCCATTATGTAGAGTAGAAAAATATACAAACTGCAAGGGCGAGTAATCTACAGCAGAAACAACTAAAAGCAGAAATAATGAAGAGACAATAACACAGACGTCATTCGTTGTTTTGGCATATTGATACTTTATGAGAACCACGCCCGCTCCCATGCGTCCACCTCCTTACATCCATTTAGAGACACTTTCAAACAACTCGTTCTAACAATCTTCAAAGTAGTATTTACTTACCGCCTTAAGTGGACGAGAAGACGGGTTTCAGACAAAACGCTGGAAAGAGCCCTTAATATAGGTGCATTGTTTATGTACATCTCAGGCAGCAGCTGTTGTTTTGTCACGTTTCTCGGCGTCTGTGCGCGTGAGTGCTTCTGCAAAGCCAATATTTATCAAGGCCCAAAAAGGGTTCATTAATTTTGTTGGCTATCAATATATATCAGCTTCTGTTATCTGTTTGTTGTTGTTTTTCCCCCTTCTTTTTGAAGATCATATAATTCAGTTGTATACAACGTAGTGAGGATAATAGACATCCCTGATGCAAAACTGCCCAAAAATGACATCGAGTCTTCGCTCTCCTTCTACCCGCCTTGCTGTTTATGTAGGAACCACTGGGAGTATGCTGTAACGTTCCTCAGCGTATCCAGGTACAGGTTTTTGTCCCTGTTGAATAGTTTCTGGAACAACATGTTTGTGTGCGGTTTCTGGCACCTTTCTTTCTGTCTGTCTTTGTGTCTGTCTTTATGTCTGTCTTTATGTCTTCCTTTCTTTCTTACTTTTTCTTTCTTGCATTCTTTCTTTCTTCGGTTTATTTGTCCGTGTTCAACTGTACAACCATCGGAGCAACATTTCATGTCAAAGAATATTATAAAACGCACACACGAGAATGCTATATAAAATTTTCTCGTTTCAAAGGTCTGCGTCCAGTGTGACGACAACCTGAAACCCGACGTGTACAGTGCAGAAAAATGAAACATAGACATTTCATGCTCCATCATTACAAAGTGTAATTTATCCCACAAACACGTCCACGACAAACGTTTGTTTTGACTTTCCGATCGCCAGGAAACCTTTCATTGAAAAAAATTGACTCTCTTATTTTCTATTCATGTAATTTCTTATTCTAGTTGTATTTTCTGTCTTTTTATCAAATTCAACGTAACGCTAGACAGAAAATCTTAATGCGCTAGATAGTTTGCCAGCAGGGGAATAAAATAGAGGAGATCGAAGAATAGGAAAGAAGGCAACAAAGAACCAAACACTTAACAAACTTCAGTCCATCTATGGTAAATAAAAATAAGATGCAGATACTAAAATGAATAACACTGGCGAATGGTAAGAAGAAAAAAAAATATTACACAACTCACCTCTCTTGTGCTACAGATCTTAAAGACACCTCTTTACGACGCAGTTTCAGTAACCGTCTTAAGAATAACAAATGCCTGTTTACCGAGCTCAGACTAAACCAAGAGTCAATCCTACACACAATGCCAGTATGAGGTTACAGGCCTCTGCGTATTTCTTAAAATTACCCGTCTTTACCCATCCCACTCCACCCTTCAAAATAAAGAAATAAAAATAACAACCCTGGTGAAAATCCCCAACACAAACGCTGAAAGCAAACAAAACAAAGAACAAAAAAACACCCCGAAACTCTCTTGAAGTGATCATGGCGAGAATTCAACATCCTTTTTGCGCTGAAGATCATTTTGTGTTGCGTTCCAATTACGTTGTTTGCCCTGTGTTCATCGATGATGTCGCCAGTCACCCGCTGTCCACCTCGTGTGATCAGAATGGAAAAATTGTATTCTCTCAGATACGAGCTCAATGGCGAGGAGCCCCCGTCATGAATGGAATTCTGTCAGGGGGGGGAATATCAGCAAATTTGACCCCAGAGATAGGATTTGGAGAGAGAGAAAATGCAACGGAGGGATAGATGAGATGAAGACAGGTTGACGGACAGCGAGACTGACATACGCATACACATACACACACAGGCACACAGACAAACACACATACACACGCGCTCGCACGTGCCCGCACACACACACACACACACACACACACACACACACACACACACACACACACACACACACACACACACACATACACATACATATATACACACTCACACACGCAAACATACTCACACACGTTGGACGCGATTAAGAGAGAGAGAGAGAGAGAGAGAGAGAGAGAGAGAGAGAGAGAGAGACAGAGAGACAGAGAGACAGAGAGACAGAGACAGAGACAGAGAGAGAGACACAGAGAGAGACAGAAAGAGAGAGAGAGAGAGAGAGAGAGAGAGAGAGAGAAGGAGAGATAAATTGGAAATTGTTGGAGTTAAGGAGAGATGAAAGGATTCGGTTGGTTTTAGGGGCGAAAGAAGGCAAGTGCATGAGACGCGCAGAAAAATGCAAGAGGCGGATGTTCTACTGTAAAGAGCTCTTTCAGAGACAAAAAGGAATGGTATTAAATGTAATTATTGTTTGCGCCAAAAAGCGTATCTCATCATTTGGGCAGGAAGATCTTTTTTCATTTTGTTATTTTCGTTTCTGAATAATTTTGCAAGGTAAACACTGAATTTTCAGGAAATCAGACTTTCTAATCTGCAAACTAATCACAGTTAAGTACATAAACTGACAAGGTTTGATGAAATGAGAGTATCTAAACACAATTTCACGATTTTGACGAGCTCCTGATTTCGCCACGATGCCTCACACATAATCTTCATAGTTTAGGAGGCGGTCTGCTGCGACCAGACCAATAAGGGCCAACCTGAGCTATGAAAGATATAACGTCTAAGCAGACCTACAAAGAGATATATCTTTTATTACAATCTCCCCCGCACGGGAACTGAACTCCATCTTCTGCGAAACCATTACACAATTGACGCCAAATCGTCCACTCTACAACTCTCATTGTTGAAGGGAAACATAATATAAGAGAAATACTATGTTACAGGTTTGGTTATACAGTCAGAGACAATGGACACTCGAGAATGAGGGAGGTCAAAATGCCGCTGCAACGAGACAACGTTCATTGAGTTAGCAGGGAGATTTTCCTGTAACATTTACGATGCGAGAAACGAAATTGGGAATGCTGATGTATTCCCGTATGAATCATAAACCGGTGAGCTGTATTCATAACTTGTGAAAATATAATTATCCAATGCCGAGTGGATCGTTATGAATAATTGTTGCTGCTGGGAATATTAATGCACTTCAAGGGAAGTGAGCAGCAAAGACTGTTTGGTCTAGTTGAGCAGGTGTGAATTTATATAATGACTGGTATAGGAAGGACCTTCAAACGCTTCTAGATACTGTTGTAAAAGAAAGTGAACATAAAGGATTATTGTTGAATGTAAAGAAAACAGAATGCATGGTAATATCCAAAAAAGCAGCAAATCCTAGTTGTAATCTCATTAGCGAAGGTGAAAAGATCAAACAAGTCCAACAGTTTAAATATTTAGGATATATGATAACATCTGATGCCAAATCCTCCGCAGAAATAAAAAGGAGAACTGCAATGGCTAAGGCTAGAAACATATCAATGAACACCAAAATGAAAGTCCTGAAATGCTATGTTTGGTCAACCCTTCTATATGGCTGTGAATGCTGGACAATCACTAGAGACAATGAAAATAAAATAGAGGCAACAGAAATGTGGTTTCTTAGGAGACTGCTAAGAGTATCGTGGAAGGAAAAGAAATCAAATGAGGTAGTGCTTGATGAAGCCCACGTGGGACGCTCAATGTTAAAAACAATCAGGAAACGACAAATGCAGTTTTTGGGACACCTGAATAGACATAAGGGTCTTGAACATCTAGCTCTCACTGGCAAAATTGAGGGCAAGCGAGGCAGGGGTAGGCCCAGAACAACATACTTAGGGAACCTAAACAAATGGGTAACAGGGAAAAATCAGGGAAACGTAGCTTTTCTGAGAGCATCCGAGCAAAGGAATGAATGGAAAATCATGATCGCCGATGTCTGTCGCAGATCTGGCACTGGATGATGATGATGATATTATAAATACTGGGCACACACACGCACGCACACTTGCACACACGAGCGCGCGCGCACGCGTGCACGCGTGCACACACACACACACACACACACACACACACACACACACACACACACACATACACATACACATACACACCACAGTGTTTGTTTATTTTTTTTATGCTTCTGCGCGTATGGGATTTTGTGTGAATACGTAAGTGCGAAAGTATGTGTGTAGCACACAGGAGCAAAGCAAGAGAAGAAACAAGTCTAGCCACGCAAAGATTATACCGGGTGTCTAAAAAAGAGAACTCTTTTAAAGGACAATTTTTTGATTACCTATGGACCAAGTGCAATAAAACTTTTTATAAAATAATTGTAAATTTCAACCACGTGTCAATTTGAGGAAAATCAATTTGAATATTTAAAAATATCAAATTTTAAAGATTTTAAGCAAAATTGAGAAAAATACAAAATCTCACTTCATAAAATTAACCATTATTCTATTTCTATCTGTGTTGAAAAACACTTTTACACAAAATTGATATTGTCAAATAAACTCAGGGAATGTGTAAGCTACACATAGTGTGTGTTTCAGGTGTTAACCATCTCTCTTCATCCAAGCCCCAACGCGCCTCTGGAAATTTTGAACGACCTGTGACATGTTTCTGAGTTGATTCTTTCGACCTCCTGTTCAAAATTGACCTTCAACTGTTCGATTGTTTGTGGGTTATTTCCGTAGACTCTGTCTGTCAAAGAACTCTAAAGGAAACAATTAGAAGGTTTCAAGTTTGGTGAATGCGTGGACCAATCGTTTATAAGGTTTATAAGGCGTTCTGTTGACCTTTCTTTCTCCTTCCAAAACTTGTCTTAACGTTTCTCAGCACGGTGGAATACTCATCTGATGTGATTTGTAGTTCTACCGTTCTCATCACGCACACAGAGCGGACTGGTACAGTAATGTCCCTGTAGCTGAACACTTATTAAAAAGTAAAGTTTTGCACTTTACCTAATTTTGCTTGAACATTTTAAAGCTTGACTTTTCTCGAACATATTGATTGATTTTTCTTCATAATTATGAACTTTACGTCACCCTGGTTGAATTCATTTTTTTGTTTAAAGTATTGTTGAAATTAGTGCAGAGATGACTGAATCATTGCCCTTAAAGTGTGTCTAATTGTTGAAGGGAAACATAATATAAGAGAAATACCCTGTGCTAAGGAACTAATATTATATAATCAGCTATGTCTGCATTTATCCTCACTGTATTTATTCCCTATAAGGCGCATTAGCACATAGCCATGAATATCTAAGGAATATATACTTAAGAGAAATACCAATCTCAGAACAAATACCTCTGACTCGGGGTCAGTGAGTAATGAATTATTTTAATTTCGTCTTCACGCTATCCCTCTTTTGATTCTCAAAGAAATGTATGAAAGAGTTAACAAAAAGTCTGAATAAGAGAGAGGGTGGGGTTTACACGAAGACATCAAAATGGTAATATGAGCTACAAAGGATGTGGACACTCACGTCGGCATTTGTATGCAAATATCATAGCAGATCTGCAGATGTCTGGGGAAGAAATGATGGGCCACAGGCAATTCTCTCTAGATTAATATTACTATGTTTAATGAGTTTGTTTTTGCAGAGCTCAACAAAATCTCTCCATTTCAGATTTGTTCTCCTTTATGAGTATTTTTTGCGAAGGATAATACTAGGATCCCTTTGTAAAGAAGAAAATAAACGGGTTTCTCTTTAGAATTTTTTTTCCTTCAACCCTTGAACCCGAATCGCTGAAAATGTGAATTTACTTGTCCCTGTTCTGTCTCTTTAGAAAAGAAGGGAAAGTAGTTAGGAATGCATTCAGAAACGTTGAAAGGAGCACATTGTGAACGGGGAAATGAAACATATATAGCTCATGATAACATACATGATTACACAAAGGTAAACTACGACTTATACTCCATACAGCATGGCGATACAATGCATCCTAATTATGATCCGTTGGCATATCAATTACGAAAGGGCAGATTTACTCTGTACGAAAACGAATTCACTTCGTAGTATCTTTTTTTCTGCCCTCGTGTTGTCATTTAGCCGCGGTGTAGTTCTGCCAAGTTGTGTATGTTACGTGTTGTGTATCAGTCAGAGACGGAGAATGTATATGTTATGAATACTAGTGTTATTAACAAAGGCCGTGTGTACAGTGTAATTTGGCACTCTTACGTGTTAGGAATTACCTCACACTTCCCTCTTACTTTTCTCGACACCATACTATTAAAAATATTTGAATGCAGAAAGGCGAGACCATCACACTTTTAAAAAGTTTAGGCGCTCAACTATCATGGTCCTTGTCTAAATTGTCATAGAATCGTGAGATATACACATTCTTATACAGATAGTCATCTAGAAAGTATAGATAGATAGAAAGATAGATAGATAGATAGATAGATAGATAGATAGATAGATAGATAGATAGATAGATAGATAGATAGATAGATAGATAGATAGATAGATAGATTAGCGTCAAATGCAGCGATAGAAGTAAGCCTAATAAAATTTAATAACTTAAATTTGAGCTCTGTGCATAACACTCAAAACTGCTTTATGGCAACTTAAGTACCCTGTTTATCCCTTTTGGGCAACTCTTATAAGCAGTCACAAGCACTGATTATTTAAGCTACACAATTTGGATTGGTAGAGTCTACCTAAAAAGGTGAGGGGATTGGGGGGGGGGGGGGGATAATCCCTAATGATTTTGTTGCTGCTCTGAGTACTTGTTTTTTTCCCTCGACTTTTTACTGCTCTGTACTCAGTTCAAGAAATGATTTCCTGGCCTCGAAAAGCTAGAAAAAGCCAAATTTGAAACCAAATTACTAATACATAATTGATAGTATTCTCATCACTGCTTGTTTGCCTTCTCTTTGAGTATTCACATCTTTAGTTAAACATGCTGTTGAAAAATTTTGAGACTATTATTCCCACAGTGGGTTTAAAAGTTATGGTTATGTTTGCATGAATTGGGAATACAATTATTAAATGAGATATTATCTCGATTATTTTGATAGGAGAATTGACAATGTGAATTTAGGATTTGTTTCCATTCACAACTTAGTGACGCCGCCTGGAACAAGAAGTTTGGGTCATCATGTTCCTATTGTGGGAAAGTTTTTCATGTGTGGCCTCATTTATACCAGCTTCTTTTCTTTGTCTCACTTTGATTATTCTTTCAAGCAAGTCATTCTTTACCTCCTGATCCGGCAGATATTTCCAAACATGCTTAACGAACCACCCACAAACCCACTCATCAACACGAGAAAACAACCCTTTTCTGGAAGGGCTTAACCTTCCTGTTGGACACAAATAGGTCACCGAAGGCCCAGCGTTAAACTCAGTGATTAGGGAACAGACACGGAAAGAAAGACAAGCACTAAAGTAAAAGTAACAGAGATACACGCCAGTATTAACGTCCATTGGTAAAATTTCATCATTAGAGGGGTAGCCTGTCCTGTACGTGTGCGGTGGGTATTTTGTGATACCCATGCTATTCTGTGCTATCCCCTAACAGCGAAAAGAATGTTTGAAATAAGAGAAGTACTCTAATCGCTATTTACTTTCTTCTGCATTAAATGAAACCATGTTCAGGTAATTGCTCTCCATTTGTTCTTGTAAAGAGCGTATGTAGACCGTTTGTCCATTTAAAAGTTCAAGGTTTAGAGTAAAGGGTTGAGGAGAAGTTTTTCTAGGATAAATCTGAAAGTGTCCAGCTTGGACATCGAAAATTTGAATTGAGTGATCTATCTATCTATCTATCTATCTATCTATCTATCTATCTATCTATCTATCTATCTATCTATCTATCTATCTATCTATCTATCTATCTATCTATCTGTCTGTCTGTCTGTCTGTCTGTCTGTCTGTCTGTCTGTCTATCTGTCAGTCTGTCTGTCTGTCTGTCTGTCTGTCTGTCTGTGTCTGTCTGTCTGTCTGTCTGTCTGTCTGTCTGTCTGTCTGTCTGTCTGTCTGTCTGTCTGTCTGTCTGTCTGTCTGTCTGTCTATGTAAAGATATGCAAATAGTATTCAGTTTTATGAAGGTTATAATGATATCAAAACAGGAATGTTGGCTTAAAGTTGATTTGCAGTGTGTTTTATCAATAGCAGCTTCTTATACTCAGCCATAACTACCTGATTGTCGTACTAAACTCTAATAGACAGTTTTAACGAAATTAATGTTTTATTTCCTGTCTTCAAAGTACAACTTCAACGATAAAAAGCACAAAAAAACCTTACTCTCCTTTATATTCAAGACCTTCATAAGGTTTGCACCAAATACTGTCTGTGTAGACTGTTAAAAATAAGAGCGGAGGTTGGGGGGGGGGGTTTTTTTATTTAAAAGTTGATCCCTCTCTACAAGTTCAAGGTTTCGAGCAGAGGGCAGAAGAGAAGTGTTCGTGGGGTAAATTTGAAAGTGTGCTACAAGGACATCCAAAATTTGATCTTGCTGATCTGTTTTGGATTGTTTTTTTGAGCTTTCAAACGGCTCAGTGGGGCCTAATGAGCCAATTTTGGGCGCAGCCTTGCTTTATGTCAGACCGTTGGTTGAGCTGTTGTAGCCCTTGGAGTGCTCTCCCGTGCCTGAATCGCCAGATAATTCTGTAATAATGTGAAACATAAGTGGCGCCCCCTTATCCAATAACACATGCACTTAATTTACATTTGCACATACGCGGGGTGATTGTATAAGACGCAAAAGGAATGTTTCGCCAACGACGCCCCAGAAATTTTCATTTTTTGTCTAATACTCAACGTATCTATTATGAACATAAAGAAAAAACACAGCATGAAAGAAAACACCCCAAAATGAAGATAAGATAATAAAGGTAGTAGAAATCTCATGAAAGTGCCTTTAGAATTCGCTCATGACTCGCCTGGGGAGGTTGGGGGGGGGGGCGTCATTAAAGAGAGATCTACTGCAGAATTACGTGATCAATAAGGGAGAAGCGCTCAAGTAGGCTGTCTTGAACAGCTTCAAAATCGCTTCCAGGGGGTGGGAGTGGGAAATCGATGAGTGCTGTGGGTAGAAGATGCCACAGCAGTTGAGGTTTGGGAGCGGTTGAGGTTAGGGGTGAAAAAAGAAGGGACGGGTTGGGGGGGGGGGGAGTGACTTCACAAAGTGTGTCCTAAAATGATCACCCCCTCCCTCAGACTAATAAAGAACAGAAATAAACGTCGCCTTCTTATTAACATTAAACATTTTGTTTGACAGCTCGACCAATATGGAGATGTTGAAACTAGAATCTACTGTTGAGCTTAGGGCCTACTTCTCAGGAGACACTTTCTTTCAGGCGCAGATTCTATTGTCACCAGGACCACATCTCTCTGCTGACCTTTGGAGCGACCAGTGGGGCGTTAAAGGTTAATGAAAGAACACTAAAAGGAAAGGGAAAACGCTTGACTTTACGGTCAGTCTGAGACCATCGCTTGGGCATCCATTAGCCGAGCCGACACACACGATAATGTCGGCGGATCAGTTGGGATTTGCCGCTATTGGTCTCAGCGGATGCGCCCAGAGCCCCCCGGGAGTCTAGGAGCTCACCCTGAGGCTGGAGGGTTTGTGGAGAGCAAAGAGTCTTGGAATGTAGCCCTAAACGAGAGTTGGCTGGGCGCATTTCAAAAGCATTAATTATGTAAATTGAGGTCCGTGGGTTTTTGTGTAACGTTTTGTATTAAAATGACCTTTGCAAAACACAGTTATTAATGCATTAATTCATGGTGTCTCGCTTCTATTTAATGACATTAGTTTTGTCATCCAGTTGGCGTCTTTTAAAGAAAAACAGTGGGCCTCATTTAAATAGGCATTGACAAACCAAACAGATGTTTGCGACCTCTTTACTATACTTTTGATTGAGTTTGACCTATGTCTATTCAACTAAAAAAAAGAGCGAAAGTAATGCAGGCCGTGTAAGCAGTTAGTTTTAAAAGTATACACAGATAGATACAGCTTCTAAAATATGAAAACGTGAAATGGTATCGGTTTAACACCCTCCCTTAGCTACACTATTAGGTTATTTCAGATGCAAGGCCTCCGAGTATAACGTCTGTCTCAGAAAAGACCGAGCTAAATAGGCAATTCTTGCAAAATGTCTTTCCAAAGGACATAAAGTTGGACCAAGCTGACGCTCGAACCCCCGAACCCGCAATCTCATGACTACTTACGGTGGCTACTGATGCTCCTTTATACAGTTCCTGCATGAGGGTAGTGCTCTCAAGTGCTCTGAAAGCTTAATTTGGGGAGGGGGGGTGGACAGAAAATCGGACAGACAGACTGATAGAGAGACAGATAGACGGACAACAATAACTGATTTTTTACAGACATTTTTTGACCCTTGAAGACTACAAAATAACTATATAAGTAAAGAAAATGGCAATGAAAGGTTCCATTTTATAAGACAAGCCAATATTGCCGCTGGCAAAGCCCCCTCGGTCACATCTAAGAGCATTGTCAACCCCCAGTATCTGTGTTAATCCTCCCAGAAAGGGGTTAATAGCATGCGTTTTGAGTCTGTTATTTGATATCAAGTTGCAAAATGAGTGGCACGCCGACGATTTAAAGACCAAGAAACTAACGATAGTACAAGTCCAATCGAGGCCAGTTTTAAATAGTTGGAAAGGTCCTTTTTCTGATTCATTTTTGTTAATTTCTTTCGTTGAGGCCCCGTGTACACCCAGGATAAGACGACTAGTTGGACTCTTCAAAACTTAACTTTAATCACTTCATTACAATTATAAGTAAAACTTTAATCAATGTTTTTGCAAATGTCATAGACATACTCTAACAAATAGAATGTTCAGATTTTGGAGAGATCTGATGAAACGATTTTAAATGTACTAGTCTGAGGAATTTGTCGTTTATCGCTGATCCTAGGAGAAGACCTGATTTTACAAAGAAGATTGGTTTAAACATAAACATGTAGATAGAATTTATTTTAAAGTGTACGTTACTTGGTTTACGAGTGAACCTTTAACACAAAATTGAACTTAAAAAATCAAAAACAAAAGCAGAAACAAAAACATTTCAATCAATCCGGTTTTACACACTAAATCCAGGCCATGCTTTGGTTCAATTTTACATAATAACTTGCATGTTGACCTTTTGTGTAGGTTAAGCAAATCAGTACTTATATTAATGTTGTGATTTGGGGAATTTTAAATAAATAACGTACATTATCGTAACCAGCATAATTACGATACATACATTCATAGTGTAAGGATAGGAAGGTGTATCGAGCAGAAAAGCAGACTTTTTCACAGCCTGAGGAAGATGAGAAAAAAGTAACAGACAACAAAACACATTAACAGACAAACACACACGTGACAACGTTTATTGACAAACGTCACAGCGACACTCTCTGAACACCAAAAACGTAAAGGCACCAGTTGTGTTGCACACCGCCCTCTTCACACCTAGTTACTTTACATTAGAAATCCTCAGCTTTAGAAATATTATTTGTTTCGTTTTATCAGCACTGTTTGCAGGAATCTTATCTTTTAAGATTCTTTTGTAAAAAATATTTCTTAATGCAATGAACTTTGCTTTTCAATGAATTCCCGGTCTGTATGTATTGGACCCACGCTGATGAAGATAGTCCACGCTTATAAAGGCATAAAGTTGTAATTTCTTTTTCATGCAAAGTTCTTTCACAAAAAAAATTCGTTTACTTGCAATTCAAATACGTTCACATCCTATGTTCATACTAGTGTAGTTCATGATAGTCTGTTTGATATATATAGCGAGCAAGTGCAATAGTTCTAAAAAGGCAAAAAAGCATTAAACAAAAATGACATAGGAAGGAAAGACGAGGAACCGACTTTCGTTTCCCCCTATACACCAGCATGATTCGGGTTTGTTTGAGTATGAATTATGCCTTGTTTACAAGACACACGCAGATTTTCAGGTTAAGCCCACGAATGATAAAGGGCCGGGAATCTCTTTCATCTATAGAAGTTTCGACTAAGAACCAGTTACATGTTAAAAGCAGAGGCTCTAAGCCGCCAAGAGATTTAGTTCTGTTAGGGAAACGGAACAATTTTAGTAAAATACCTTCCTGCTTTGATGTTTGTTCTGCTCAGAACCGGAAATTCCCATGCTGAAGGCGGAATAGCTTAAAATATTTTTTTTTAATGCTACGATCACGAAATGAAAAGAAAAGCTCTTGCCAGACTAATACCAGACCACATCGCTAGACGCTGCAAAAGATTCAATTTCCTGAATACTTCACAGGTTTAAACTTCCTTTTATAGCTTTCACCCCAACTTCTCCTTGCTCATTGCCTTTACAGATGCCTTTGAAGCAGTATGATGTTCTAAAAATATTCTAAAATTCTGATCTCAGCGCATCCAATCGTTTGTTTTGATTTTTTTAAATGTATTAATGGACACCTCCTGTAACGCTCCCTGCAATACGGCTGCATAAAATGGAACAAACAATCTGGGCCTATAGTTCATATCAATTGGTTGACCGACTTGTTTTTCGAAACTCTAACAACTCAACGAGAGATTTGTTGTCCCATCGAGCAAAGCAGTGGAGTGGCTCCAGAAAGTCTCGCCTTTCTCTGAGATTTGATATCAGTTTATATTGTACAATTGTTCGTTCATTTTGTTTATCCTTCTTTTTTTAGGTTGGGGGGGGGGGGTAAAGGGTGCTTTTTAGTTGTGTTGGAGGTATTTACATTTAGATTCTATTGTAATCAAGAAGGAAGGAGGACCCAATCAAAAATTAAAAATTCACCAAAAACAAAGTAAGTTAAAAAATATCCCCAACAAGGATTTGTCGCCTGCATCATTGAATTTGAAGAGGAATTTTTAAAAAGTTAAAGAGTCGGAAATAAAAAGTTCTCAGCTGCCTTCAGACAAAGGATAGAAAACTGAATTCACCGAGGGTCTTATAATTTTTGGTTTGGTTTTGTTTTTGTTTTTCTGTAAGGGTTCAGTAAAATCCCTCTGGCTCAGCCACTTTGGTACGGCACATCAGTTGACGTTACAGCTCATCTGTCTCCCAGACTGGAACGTCTGTACTAATAATTTACGTGAGGGGAACTTAGATATGAAAAAAACACACAACTTAAACCATGATCTAAACAAGAGCTTGCCAACCTTGACTATATAATAATAATGATAAT
>NW_004797305.1:1046190-1047851 GCF_000002075.1 Aplysia californica
GACACACACACACACACACACACACACACACACACACACACACACACACACACACACATACTAGCACGTACTACATTGGAAGCACGAGGAAAAGGAACCGTATTCTAGTTAAAAAGAAAAAAAAAAGAAAAAAAACAACCCCACCAGTAAGTTGTCCACAACCCTGTCGTCTCAGTCCAGCTCTCACTGAGATGATGCCTTCATTGTCCGAGGTTCGTGGAATCCCCTTATCTCCTTCTCGAAAAACCGGACGTGGCTAAGTCTCACTGACATTTTTCCGGGACGAAGGCAGCTTTTCTTATTACGGGATATAGTAAAAAGCAATATGACACTGCGTGGGGGAAGGAGTTACTCCAAATAAATCTTGAGTCTAATTTCAGTCAGAAATAAGAAAACTAGTCAAAATCTGTATGTTATATAATAGTATACTTTCTCGTACTGATGAGTCTGGAATTTTTAAAAAGAGAAAAAAACTAGCAATCGAAACTTTACTTTTACTTCATTTTTCCTTCCTCTGGAGGTTTACCCAGCTGTTCTCGTTATAAACTATTGTACTTACGCTAGCACTGTACTACACCGTGATCATTTGATCTCGCACATGCGACTGCGTTCTATACATAATATAATTTTACCGTAAAAGGATATGTTTTTCTTCAGGTCACTTTTTGTGCGAGTGTCCATGCGCAAAATTTCTTTGTTCGGGCTTCAAAAGATATCCCTCCGCAAAGTTCAAAAATCGTTTTTCCGCGAGGAAAAAAACTCCTCGCAAAATAATCTCCTTTCAAAAAAATCTTTCAGTTTCTTTCCGGACTTTTAAAACAGCAATATTCACAAGATAAAGGTGTCAAAAATATGCTACCTTAAATTAAACTTTTTCTTTAAATTTGATTACTTTTACGTCCCAATTGACTCAATTTATATCATTTAGGAAACAGAAGTCCGATCCTGCCTGTCAGAAACAACCCGACAGGAAAACCGAGACATTCGATAAACATTTCTCTCTGCCCGGGAATCGAACTCAGGTCTCCAGCGTGAGACAGCGAAGCACCTAACCTCTATATCGCTATACCACAGACGCCGGATATTTCAGGTGTTGAGAGTGCTAACGATGCAGGTCCTATAATATTGTTGCGGTATATCTCTGACATTTCTATTCGTTTAATTCTTTTCATCACCTCGATTCTTTTCCTTCAAAATCACTATGACGCAAACACAAACAGTATTCATAACTTAACAAGATAAATAGTATTTCATTTCTTAGTAAGATCGATCGAGCTACTCACAATTTTAAAGCGGAGTCCAGGCAAGCAATGCTTTTTTTTATCCTGATCTCATATTATAATGGAGAATGGCAGCCGTGGCCAGGTCAGACGTTCTTTATTATGTATTCCACTCTAAGTGTTACAACCCGCAGCGACGAACATAACAAGGCTTTGAACTGTTAATTTGAAAGACCGCACCGACATTCGACACTGATATTTTCCTTAAACGATGAGGTTTGAAAGGCTTTATTTATTTCTTTTTCAAATTTCTCTTTAAAGATGAAGCGTAGTTCTAAATTTAGTCTATTCAATGTACAGGCCGAAGAAAAAATTGAGATAATGAAATTTATGTTGAATACTGAAAAAAAAGTAATGTATACTACAGCCATATTTGATACA
>NW_004797305.1:1047951-1050750 GCF_000002075.1 Aplysia californica
GGAGGGGGGGTAAAGAAGAAAGAAGGTAGAGAGAACAAGGTGCTAAAAGGCGATAGTGGCAATTTAAAAGAAAACCGACTCGTAAAAAGATCAATAACTTGATGACCATGACATCTTTCATCCTATGATGGGGGAGCCACGCGTATCTACTTATCTGTCCCTGAGGATCGAATTAAAAAGGTGGAGACAGGAAAAGAAAAACACGTACTTATATAGATGCAAGTGACTCGACTTCATTGCTGAAATTATAGGATTTAGTAGGAGAATGACAGATCAAGATGAACAAACAGACAGTAGGCAGGCAGAGGAGGGAAGATAGAAAAGGATGCGTAATACCAAACACATAATAGATGAGAGAGGGTGGGAGGCACGGAGAGAGAGAGAGAGAGAGAGAGAGAGAGAGAGAGAGAGAGACAGACAGACAGACAGACAGACAGACAGACAGACAGACTATATGTGGGCATATGTAGGGTATAAAAAGCGATAGACAGAGAGAGAAAAAAAGAGAGCGAGAGTAGTGTTGAAGAGAGAAAAGTGGGGTAGTTACACAGCTGAAATACTGGTACTGTCAGCTATTTGTCTTTTGAAATGTCCGGTTCAAAGCAAGATCCTTAGCCCGTGCCTGGGCCACAAGAAACATTGTCTTTAAAAATTTAAGTATGAAGCGAACATAAAATCCTACTCACCATACCTTCAATCCCCCCCCCCCCCCTCTTTTCCAAAAAATAAGCAACAGCAACCACACACACACACACACACACACACACACACACACACACACACACACACACACACACACACATACACACACACACACATACACACAGAGACACACACACGCACACACATATAATAAATTAACATCTGCACCCCACAAAAATATAAATAAATAACGAAATTATAAAGACCCCCACAGTAATAAATCTGTACAGCTACATACCTCTCAAGAGTTCCCTGTTGAAGAAAAAATTCGCAAAAGAGAAATATTCAAAAGCTCGCTATTCAATTCAATTTATAGGCCCACACAGTTACCTTAGAGGGCGTTAGTATTATTTGTGACCTCAGGAAGTGGGGCAGCTCAAAATAATAGTAGCTTTCCGGAGGAAAACTTCAGCATAATTACACTCATTTGCAAATCAGTAAAGTGCTAGTCAGACCTCTGATAGGTTAACAATGTAGCGACATTCCGCTGACCTAGCAATACTTAGATAACTCACATTTCTGTATGGTTTTGCTGTTTGCTTACTCTTTCTGTGCATTAGTCTTTCGATAGCACATTTGCTTTGCTATTCTCAACGTACACAAACATTGGCAACGGTGCCTTTCATGACTCTTTCTAAGTGCAAAGAGTTAAATAAGTGAAGTAACATAGAAAACTAGAACACGCGAATCAGATTCTGAAACATGTACTTTACTTGCAAACAAACTTCTATTGTGCCTCACCCAAAAACGATAACAAAGAAAAGCCCACAAACTAACCATCAATTTAAAGATCGTTTTTTTTTAATTCGGACAATAAGGGAATAGAGGAGTGGAGCTGGAATTCATTTTTGTTTTCCCCCTCCATTGAAACCAAGCACGTTTTGTCTCTTTCTTCTATCCATCTTTCTTTCTCTCTTTTTCTAAAGGGAAGACAATATTTTATTGAAAGAGAAATGTGATAAAATTCTTGACAGGTTATTTGGTACACAAGAACAAAAAATAATATTTTCGGCCACGGAAACACCATCGGTAAAAGAGTTTGAAGAACACAGGGTGTTGTGTTAATACTATGGAAAACATCGGGCAGTACAGAAGGCGAATAGAGGTATTATACATCAAAGGTGTTCACTCTCATAGAAATTAAAGTCTTGGTGGAAACTAACCCCTGGAGAGAAAATTAATAGCCAAGAAGGGGGAGGGGGGAGGGGGGAATGACGAAGACACAATTGAAATCGATTCCGTTTTTTATGAAGACACTCGAGGCCAGATATTTAAAGAGTACAGTTCCCTTTGTAAACCTTTATGAACCAGAGGAGCTAAAAAAGAATAGATCAGTGTTTGTTATAGACCTTTGAATTTTTCTTAATAGTGTGAAGGTGGGACGTTTGATCCTGTAGGGAAAGATAAAGGACCTAAGAGAATAGAATCCCCACCCATTGATTAAAACTGGTGAGTAGTTTGGTTATCTTTGAAGGATTTTCCTTTATGTAAACTTTCTGACACTGCCCTGGGATCGCTGTCTTTGGACTATCAACTGCTTAGCAGCCTGAATGGGCAAGTGTCTCTATAGATAAAAATAGAAACGTCATGTCATCTGTCTCTTGGAAATGGAATTGTTTTAGTTTGCCTTGCTGCTGTAGTAATCATTGTTGCTATACGCTGATGGTGGTGGTGATGATGATGATGACGATAAGGGTAAAGATAAAACTCCTTGATACCCTTGCTAGACTAGCATCTATTCCTTTATCGTGAGCCCCTTGGCCTGGCTCGCACTGAGTCACTTTCGTCCTGCCTGGTTACTACATGTAGCTTAAGACCTTCTTTGATAGACCCATTTCCTTGAGGCTATACATCACTACGTTAGTCTCATGCTCAGTTGCTCTTGAGAAAGCTGACGTTGCAAAACGTGGAGCCAGTTTAGTAAACCAGTTCTTAAACATTTTATTTTATATTTTTCGTCAGCAAATCTATCAAGACTCTCCCTACCTATTCTGCTTTTTAAACAATAATGATGATGACGATGATGACGATGATGATGATAATAATGATGATGATGATGATGATGATGATGATGATGATGATGATGATGATGATGAT
>NW_004797305.1:1050907-1052572 GCF_000002075.1 Aplysia californica
GAGAGAGAGAGAGAGAGAGAGAGTGGGGGGAGAGCAAGAAAGAAAGAGAGAGAGAGGAAGAAAGATACAGAGAGGAAGAAAGATACAGAGAGAAATAAAGATAGAGAGAGAGAGAAAGAGACAAAGAGAAATAATCTCGCCAACTTTCTGATTGCCGGAAATGACAGATACACCGGAACAAAGGAAGACTTGGCGCCATCAGATGAGGTATGACAAGAGTGTGGACGAGACACACGGAGCCCCTCAAGTCTCCAGGCCCTCCACGTCCGTCTGTCGCAATCAGCGTCACTTTTATCCTCTAGGCCAGGCCAAGTAACCGAATCATCTGTGCCAAACGATGGCCGATGCGAGGAGAGTGTGGGTGCCTGAGTGTGAGTAGGGCAAAGACGGTTGGGGGAGGGGGGCTGCTTCGGGTTTATAAAATACTTATTATGATATTGGGGTTCAGTTGGTGATTTTGTTTGGGGGATGGGGGGGGGGGAGGGTCGAAAGATTGGAGGGGTGAAGAGAGCGGAAACGTTTGTAATCTATTGTTTGGGGAGGTTGGATTCTTGCAAAAGCTAGCTAGCTAGCTAGATAGATAGATACATAGATAAAATGCCATCACTCGAACAGGTACAGGCACTGGTATACTAACGCAGCGGCTCTCGTTCTGGAGCAAAAAAACAGGTATCCACTATTTTTATTTGATTTATTGGAACGGGAGTTTATAACACCTCTGATAAACCACGCAGGATGGTAAAAATTATGTAGCCTATTTACTTGATACTCGTTCACGCCACCCAATGCCACTGACCTTTTACAGAATGAAACTTTTGGGTGAGTTGTGGAGGTATGTGAGTTTTCTCGTACATGGTATATTATGCCAATGTGCAGAATGTTTTGCTATTGTTTTGTCTTTTGTTTTTTTACGCCATGTGATTACAGGCTAAGAAGTATTTTTACCATGTTTATTCCTTTTTAGACTTCAGACCAAACCCCGCAGTGAGGTGGAGGCAAAGTGTCGGATTTGCACGACAGAGGTGTATTTTAAAGGAGCTCAGTACCTCAAAACGTAATGTTTTTTGTGTGGTTTTGTATTCGTATTGCCAATTGTTTTTGTTGTTGTTGTTGTTGTTGTTGTTGTTGTCGTTGTTGTTGTTGCTGAAGTTGACTTTTTGTTTTGCTTGTTTCTTTGTTCTTGTTGTGGGGTTTTGCTTTTGTTTTTGTTTTGCTTGTTTGGTTTTCTTTTTAGGAAGGGAGGGGGGGGAGGGGTGGAGGGGATAGATGGGTTGTCATCCTATGCTTATAGTCACGAGAATAGCAACGAAAACTCTGTCATCGAACAAGATATTTAAAAACCTGTTAAGACTGTTTGCACCCTAGAAAGGAAAATCTTCCAAGAAAGTGGCTGTCGGTAAAATTTCCACCCTCCTGGTCAGCAGCTTTGACAAGTTAGTGGATAGTTGATAAATAACCATTTTCCCCTTCAAGGTGTGCTTTTTTCGGGGGGGGGGGGGTCTTCCTAATCATGAGAGGAAAGTCCTTTACACGTAGCGATAAGCGCATAAAAAGCAGTGTCGTGAATGTGTGAACGGGGAACAACATTTTGAGTGTGAGTAGGTGCTTTCGTGTGTGCGTGTTTGTCGGTTTGTGTGTGTGTGTGTGTGTGTGTGTGTGTGTGTG
>NW_004797305.1:1053935-1055986 GCF_000002075.1 Aplysia californica
ACACACAGAGCGAGAGAGAAAGAGAGACAGATGTATAGATAAAGAGACAGAGAGAAAGAAAGAAAGAGAGAGAGAGAGAGAGAGAGAGAGAGAGAGAGAGAGAGAGAGAGAGAGAGAGAGAGTGACGCCATTTTACACTCAGTAAGATCACTTCTTAGAAGGATGTCATACAGGTTTGTAAAAAAAAAAAGAGAAAAGAAACTGAAGAACGAAGACAAATTACATATTTCTTCTTTTCATCAGCTGTTTTAACCTTAAAATCTCACTACACAAATACAAAGACAAACTTAGAACCATAAGAGAGTGTACCCCCCGGGGCGGTGCCACTGACTGAAGTGTCTTCAGGCCATTTCCAAAGGGGGACATTTCTCGTTCTAATGCACAGTAGAATTGTAAATGGGCTGATCAAACAATGTCATGCTCATAACTGTGCCTGAACTACAACGGGGAACTGCTGCTTTTTCTTTTCTTATCCTTTCTATCGTCATATTCCTCTACTTCTTTTGTATATCTGTCACACTCGCTATTTCTGGGGTGCCTTGATAGTCAAAGCAGACTTTGTGCTGTTGAAGCGAGAGAGGTGAGCAGAGGTAGTCTGATTCCCCGTAAGGACTTCTCAGTTGACATCCACCCCTTGGCGCTCATATGACCGTGTGCAGTTGCGAGCGCCATAAAACCTCTACTAAAACAAACAATAAGAGCGTGGCTTTTGGCAACAGCCCACCAGACAATAAACTATGACACAGTCATGCCGGTCTATCACGTAGATAGTGCGAACAAATAGCAAAAGCCAAAAAACTGCTGACTTAATTTGGGCACTCTGACATTCATTGAGTGTCAGGCTAAATATCTGGTTATTGTTTTCTCACGGGCACATAATTTATTTATTATTACAACCCGGTCACATATTTCAACGATGCTGGATAGTGAATCATATCCCAAACAATACGATTTATGTCCCCTATTAGAAAGGATCAGCGGGCATCAATAGCTCTGCTAAAATGATAGTTCAGTGGAGAGTAAGAGAATCAAACCATGGGTTTCAGGCATGAAGGTGTGAACCCATCAACAGGACAAAAACCTCGCTAGAAAGCAGAGATGAGTCAGACACACGTTCAGAAAACGTCAAGAAGTATTGGCAGATCTAGACATGGAGAAACCCTTATAGACTGGACTAAGGAAATATAATTAATGGCAAACCAGAAAAAGTCATATAGGTAGTCTTTGAGGGAAAAGATACAGATAACAGAAATACTCTTCTAAACTGAATGTCCAAACCAGTACTGTATCATGAGGGTCGATGGTTGAAAATATGCGCCAAGGCACAAAGCAAATTATGTACAATTAAAGTGTTAATATTACAACCCTGAACTTTATCCACAGCCCCCCACAGCAAAAAATTTTAATTAAAAAACAAATTGATTAATATTTTTAAAAGAAATAAAATTAAAAAACCAGTAAACCGAACATATTAAAAGACAAAAAAATTAATATGTTTTAAACAAAGCAAACAAAGACCTCACAACAGCCATGTTTGAGTTTTTCCTTTAAGGTCAATACATCTTTTAACATAAATAAATATACCACAGATCATAGTACACTCTAAAGAATCTTCCTTTACAAAGTGGGTCTCTTTAATTGCTCCTCTTTTATAACAGTTTTCAAAGATGTCGTCAAACTGGAAATATTTATCAGGTCGCCGTGCCCTTTGTGGCCGTAGCAGTACTTTCTCGTATCATCACGCCACTTTCGTGGTCAGAGAAACGGAAAGACATGGGAAAACACCTCTCTGAGCGTCATGGACTACTTTATATGCACTAAGCAGAATAGGATGACGTCGATGAAGGTCCCGGCTTTCGGATAAGCTAATCAAATCTGTCTAAGAGTACAGTTCGGCATGAGGATGAGGCAATTAAGAAAAGAGTCATTTGCCATTCAGAGTCCAGCCTCAGCATCTTTTGATACTTTACGAGGGTCAAATATGAAATACAAGTAACTTGAAACATTCTCAATTTGTTATATTTATATACAAACATATGTAGACATATACG
>NW_004797305.1:1056671-1057993 GCF_000002075.1 Aplysia californica
AATAATAATAGTAATAACAATAATCATGATGACGATAAGTGCACACGTGTTGTTTTGGAGACCTTTCAGAAAAGTTAATAGTACACCGTGTTGTAAAAATTGGTAATTGTATAAGATATGAATATAAAGCCGCCCCCCCCCCTCCCTTCCACGTTTCGAAAGCGGAAGATTGCTGTGAGGATGAGAATAATGATTTGGACAACTCTTGGAATCGAACCCAAACGCCAGCAAGGCAAGCCAATTTCATAACCTACTGCACAACATTTACAGACAATATAGCTCAGTATGATCAGTTTGGTGATTGTGTGCTTTGATTTAGCCTCGGTGTTGCTTTTGTTATATCTTTCTTAAATCATTATTTTGGAGACCTTTTACGTTTCTTTCTGTGCCCTTGGCAATTGCAGCACTTCGGCAAATGTATAAACACTATGTGGGACGTCAACAGAGTGGTCTGGAATCAGAATGCCTTTAGGGCGCCTTTGGTTGAGTTTTCCCGACTGAGTGACACCATCTTCACCCGTTCGTCAGTAACACGTGAATGGCGTGGCTATGAACAGTGAGGCAGTTTCGGGGTTTCAGTCCCACTATCGGAATTAGATAAGTACAAAAACTTTAATACATGAATTTTGTAATGGAGTAATTTCATTAATGAACAGTATTAAAATTGAATATTCCTGAAAGATTCGCGTTTTCGAAAAAAGTGAGAAAGCATAATTTTTCCTTTTAACGACAGTTTGCAAGGTCAGAAAACTGTGTCTTACTTTTTTTTTCTTTTTTTAAAATCACGGTAGAGTCTCACAGACAAGAATCAACAGCATTCATTTTCCACTTAGCTGAATGCACTTTTCATAACGTAGCATAAAAAATGTGCTCTCAGAGCTGTCGTCTCAGAGCAGGGAGTAACAAGACTTCAAAGGAGTCGAATTCTGTAAGCTACTCAAGGGTCAGCACCAGATTCACTATCATTGCTATCTTTGTCGACCCTTCATTGCCTTTTGTACCATAGTGCTATGTGTCCGATATGGATGCGTTCTCGCTATTCAGGTATTGACCACTGTATATGACATGTCGTACACAGTTGTAGGAATGACATTTCATCGGACGCAAAGGCGATCCCCATACCACGAAAAGTATCGAGTGTCAATTAATTCCACTGAATTTAAAGTGACAGAGCAAAAATGTTATCTATCTATCTATCTATCTATCTATCTATCCATCTATCTATCTATCTATCTATCTATCTATCTATCTATCTATCTATCTATCTATATATCTATCTATCTATCTATCTATCTATCTATCTATCTGTCTATCTATCTATC
>NW_004797305.1:1060389-1065202 GCF_000002075.1 Aplysia californica
TCTATCTATCTATCTATCTCTACCTCTCTCTCTCTCTCTCTCTCTCTCTCTCTCTCTCTCTCTCTCTTTCCCTCTCTCTCTCTCTCTTGTTTACGTTGAATGTCAATCTGTTAATAAAAGTGAGGTGTCGATCTGTTAATAAAAGTGAGGCATACAGCTTCTTGCAGATAGCAAAGTTTGGCGAGAGTGGGCATCTTGAGTGTGTAAATGTAACTTATATTTGTACTTACATTACTCCTGTACGAGAGTGAGAAAAAGAGAAGATAAAGAGGTGAAAAGAGTGGAGGGTCATACAGACAATTTAAAAAAGGTGGGTGTGGGTGAGAAAAGGAAAGTATCGTACACAACATATATAAGAAAAAAAATTAATGGCAGGAGGATTCCTGTAAAATTGGAAATGTATCATTTTGACCATACGCATCATTGTTAACTCGTGTAATGTATTGTACCAATGTTGAAATGTTGCCACAAAACGTCATTATAATATTATTATATGCCAGACAAATACAACGTAAACAACTTCGTGATTGATCTGATGCCCTTTCTCGAGACCTCTAAAACACAGCAAAAAAATGACATTCATGTTTTCCCTCAAGTGAGCCTCTGGAAATGGGAGTTACATCCCCGTGGTTGTAAACAGCACAAACGTGCTTCCAAGGGAGGTCATTTATTACCCTTTTGCAGGATAAAAAGACGGCAACGTTTCTGCTTTACTGAAGCATCAAGTGCAAAATAACTTTCACACAATAATTTCATCGGTACAATAGACTCCCTCGGCGTCTGCATGAATTTTGTATGAGATGGACATGACTGGTAGGTTTTTCTCGGAGGCGTTTACATAAAACAATAGAAATAGACATTCGATGTTAATGTATTTAGCAATACGAATCTTTAGAAACAGCATGAGTGGCACCATGACCTTCCCTGCGATTTGTGTAAAAATAACATTAAAAAACATACCGCTTTCATGAAGACACAAAAAAAGGGTCAGAATATCACAAGACTACTAGAAGACTGTTACATAAAAGGCAAGCTTAAACAGTAATACTGAAAAGTCTGAAAGACTCTTTTCATAGGAAATCGGCAATGAATGTATTGAAGAAGCACAGAGACGGGGTAAGGGTTTCTGGGACTAAATGTTCTAAAACATTTTAAAAACTACTTTGAATTGTTTTTGCTCAAACTGCAGTTATCGATATTCCGGAGTGCTTTTTTTTTGGGGGGGGGGGTGGGGGGGTCAAATTTCTTGGATACTCTTCCAGATGGTGTACTAAAATGAGTCATTTGAACATTAATTGGTAGTGCCCGGTACCCATTGGCAAGACTGGTTCTGCTCGGTTCGGCTCGGTTCGGTTCAGTTCGGCTCGGTTCGGTTCAGTTCGGCTCGGTTTTTCTCGGTTCGGCTCGGTTCGGCTCGGTTCGGCTCGGTTCGATTTGGTCGTCGAGGTTAGCCAGTTTTTTTCCTCCATGGAGGAAGGAAAGCTATGATCGTTGCACAAATCAAACAAAACGACGATGACTTTAAAATATAAACGTGTTTGTTTTCAAGGCCGCAAGTTGGGCAATTGGTTTGAGGCAGGGGTTTATTCATAGTGTGCACTGAGGTCGCCGGAAACGTAATACCCAGTGGCAAAAGGGGGATCGGTTCTCTTAAAAAATATAAACCGATTGCCCGCCTCGCGGCCTTGAAAACAAACGGGTTTGGCGTTTGTTTTTGAAGGTCACCGTCGACTTTGTTCGGTTTGTGCCACGATGGTCGTTTTTCAGCCTCAATCTGGCTAGCCTCGCCTACCAAACCCAACCGAATCGAACCTATCGTGCTAATGGGCACTGGGTATAACCTACCCGAACCGAACCGATCCTCCAATGAGTACAGCGTATAAGCTGTAACGGTTTCCAAAGGGCGTTGATCCACTCTTAAAATCTTCAGACATGGCGAGAGCTGTACTGCAGTCTCTGCTAAGACGTGTGCAGAAATACCAGGAAATCATACCGCATTCCAGAGACGCACAAAAATTGGTCTTAAGATCAGAAGACGATCAGGAGTTACAATAAAAACAAACCCAAATGGTAAAATTGTCACGTATGCACGTCGTCTTTAAGGGAATCCGTAAATGAATTGTGGGGCAAGCACATATAGTGGAAGAGGTCTTGAGATTTAAAGCTTTAAAGTATTTATTTTCAGCATTTAAGTATTTTTTAAGAAATTGCAGTCATGGACGTTTTTTCTTTTTTTTAAACTGTTTTGTTCTGTAGTTGTTGTTCTTCTCGGGGGGGGGTCAGAAAAAGGCTCCAACTGTCGTGCATAATGATGGTGTGCTTAAATGTGCCAGTTCAATACATGTACCAATGAATTAGCTGAAAAGGTCATCACAAGGCATTCATCCACTCTTTGTGTCTTCAGAAGCGGCGTGAACGGGCCAACGTCTGTGGAGTAGCGTTTAGTCGCTCAGCTGTCGCACTCAGGAAACCCGAGTTCGATTCCAGAGTGGGGAGACATTCTTATTGGGTATTTCGGTCATTCTGCTTGAATGTTGTATCCCTATCAGCCCGGGTTAGACGTGATAGGCAGGTTCAGACACCCGACTCCTAAATGATCTAAACAGTGTCGATGGAGGCGTAAAAACACCTATATTTCTTTGAAAGGCGTGAACAGGGGGTGTGTGTTAAAAAAAACCCTCCAATAAATCTTACTGCATTTCTCGGAATGCATAAAAACATGCCAAAAGATCAGAAAACGACCAGAGGACAGTAACCAAAAAAGGCAAATGATAAAATTGTCACGTCTGCACTTACTTTTTTGAGAGGAAATCTGTTAACGACTTGTTCAGGAAGCACAGATAGTGGAAGTGGTCTTGAGACTTTAAGGCTTTCGAATATTCATTTTTCAAATTTGAATTATTTTTGCTCAAATTGCAAACACGAACACTCTAAAGAGTAAGGTAAAGAATATAATTGCATTGCATCGAAAAATGATGTGGGCGTGTCGTTTCAAACGACATATAGTTTTCTTTATGTACTCGTAGTTGGAAGCGGGAAATATCGAGGAGGGCGGGGGGTGGGGGGCTGTTATACCAAAAAAGTGTGCTGAATGGGGATTTTAAAACGTGTCATTTGAATGCTAATTCGCAGCTATAAACATCTTCACGTTGCGTTGAATTACTTTAATGTTTTCTTCATTAACCAACGCTATCCATTTTGTAGATTTTTGTGGTGTCTTCCAGTAGATTTTTTAAAAAAATGTCTTTCATGCTCTGCTAAATGCAAGCATGTCGTAACAAAGTCTGGTCCTTATGAGTATCTTAGGTCAATATGTTTGTGGCATCGGTTGTGTAGTAGTTAGGTTATAGGCCTCGTAATCGTGGGCTTGTGGGTTCAGGGGTTCGACGCTCAGACGTGACGTTGAGTCCTTAGTAGAATACTTTCCTCAAATCTTAATCACTTCACTCAGGTGTGAATGGGTAACCAGTCATAGATAGCGAAAGATTTTGTCAGTATGTTAGTGTTTTAGCTCATGTAAAATGGCTGCTTGCACTGTAAGTTTCCCAGGAAGTTGAGATGGTTTCAGAGAATGCTACCAGGTCTGCTGAGGTAATCATATTAAACGCACATGTATATTGTAAAGCAGATTAAGTTTTTTGATTAGCCGGAATGAGCTCCATACAAAAGCTATGTATTATTATTATTATTATTATTATTATTATTATTATTATTATTATTATTATTATTATTATTATTATTATTATTATTATTATTATTATTATTATTATCATTATTAGAACGGGCCCGTGTTCAAAAGTCCACCAAGAAAAAAGAGTTGACAGGTGACAAGGTGTATGGGGAGATTGTGGTGTATCGTGAAACGATCGCTATCTCAGAATTACAATGTTCTATCTGACTTTTATGGCCGTTTTGAGTTAAGTGAATGAGATCAGAGACCAAATATTCAATCTGCTTTATCAAAATCATAAGATTAATCGGAGTAGTTATCAAGGTATTCAAAAAATTGTATTCGAAAAAAGCTTGCCTCGCTGTGAAAATCGAACTTTTTTCGTCAGATTTCTCAAAACTAGGTACTGAGCAGAGAGAACTTTGTAATTCTGAGGTAGCGCGATGCCACAGTGTGAAGGAGAGGGGGTTGTTTTCTCTGTTTGAGGGACTGTGAGTGCTGGGAGGGGGCAGAGTGTCCATATCTCTAGTTAAACAACTTTTGAACACATACAGGCTAACGCCAGACTGACCAAAGCCGTACGCTTGTCGCAAAAGTACGTAGAACGTGTTAACAGACAACCGTCTCAACAATCAAAGATAGATGTGTGTACACGTATTAGTGGCGTCTTTTAGTAAATCACACACTCATAATGAGGGGCCATTGTTATTTTTTTTTAATATATTTTTAGGTAGAGAAAACAGAGATGAAAAGCAATACTGGCTGAATCACGTACACTTGTTTAGAAAAAGAGAAATAAAAACATAAGACAGAGGTTGGTTCGTTCGAAATTGCTGTAGCCAGGAACATTAAATTGTAAACGTAGAAGAACCGGGCGAGTGAAGTAGCACCGAGAAGACAGTTTGCTCTTGCGAGTCTCAAGAACGCGGCATGGGGTAAGGCGAGGGTATAGATGAGGTTTGATGTTTGGTCACCTCTGTAATGGGCAGTGATCACCCGGCGTCCTACCAGGCCCTAGGAGGTCAGTGTCAATATCGCTCGCCTACTTGGGTCAGTAGAGAGACTTGAACATTGGACAGGTTCAAGGGGAAATGGGTTTGTGCGTGTGTGTGTGTGTGTGTGTGTGTGTGTGTGTGTATGTGT
>NW_004797305.1:1065302-1068089 GCF_000002075.1 Aplysia californica
TGTGTGTGTGTGTGTGTGTGTGTGTGTGTGTGTGTGTGTGCATGTGCGTGCCTGTGTGTCCATGTGCGTGTTCGTGTGTATGTGTGTTTGTTTGTGTGTGTGTGTGTGTGTGTGTGTGTGTGTGTGTGTGTGTGTGTGTGCGCGCGCGCGTGGAAGGGGATGGGATGCCAAAGATGTGTTAGATGAGTAGAAAAAAATGAAATATGAAGAAAAATTGAGAAATGACTGTCTGCTCCCATCGAGATGTCACATAAGAAGCGAATATATTTAGTATCCAACTTGTCTATTCTATATCGAGCGTTTGGGACGGAACGTTAGGGTAACCCTTCAACAAACATCAAAACGAAATAAACATGGCTAAACATTGACTGCCACATGTTATGGTTCTTCTAGCAGTAGACACAAAAATAATCATAATTGCTACTATTAAGTACCTTCAAAGTGCAAAGTACCGTGAATGTATAGCCGAAAGAAAATACATATTATTATTTTTTTTAAGGAACAACGATTTCAACGTTTCAAAAGCCCAAGAGAATGTGCATGTATCACTATCATTGAGCACAAAGAGACTGTCTTTAGTTTGAGCACCTCTATTTTGTTTGTAAACCTGAGGGCTATCAAAGATCGTACATAAGGTAGTTCACTCAGCCAAAAAAGTGTCCGCGGAAGTCCGCGCTTTGGTTCAAATGGTGCTGCGGTCTTTGTTGAAGCTCTGTCATTACGCCATTCCCCCCATTTATTTATTTATTTATTTATTTATTATTTGTGTATTTACTATTTCTTATTTACGTATAATTTAAATGGATGTTTTTTTCTAAATTATCATAAAAATCCCATAATCGGGGTTATCGATTTTCGATAAAAATAGACGGTCACGATGCCCTTTACCAGGGGGGGGGGGGGGGAATGAAGAAAGGGTGGGGGGAGGGGGGGGGGCAATTACAGCGAATTTTAGGCGATTTCCAGGTTGAGAACCATAGATATGGGGTACATAGCAGCGGAACCAATAAATTGGCAAAAAGATATTATTAATCCGCATACAGGAAAAAGAGGCTATAACAGCACCTGAACATGGATCACTGGTGCCTCTATAAATAAATCATTGATGGTCAGGTTGAAGCTCTAATAGAATGATCAAACACAAAATGAGAATAGACATCTGCTTTCCTCTTGAAAAAAAAGGATGGTGATCTGAAGAAATAACCTCAAATTGTATGGATTGAATTATCTAATTTAACGTATTCATACAAGGTATCTGATCACATATACTGTTAGCGGATTCAAAGTAGTGTCCTTTTAGAAATTTTGATTTATAATAAAATTACTGCATTTATTATTTTAATATTATTTCATTATTTTACTCAAATCAATTCTATTGTTAGCATTATTGTTTTTGATATTGATGTTATGACTGTGTTTTTTCTTCTTCTTCTTCTTCTTCTTCTTCTTCTTCTTCTTCTTCTTCTTCTTCTTCTTCTTCTTCTTCTTCTTCTTCTTCTTCTTCTTCTTCTTCTTCTTCTTCTTCTTCTTCTTCTTCTTCTTTTTCTTCTTCTTTTTCTTCTTCTTCTTCTTCTTCTTCTTCTTCTTCTTCTTATTATTATTATTATTATTATTATTATTATTATTATTATTATTATTATTGTTGTTATTGTTATTATTATCAATATTTGTATTATGATAATCATTAGCATTATTTATTTAGTTATTTGTTTATCTATTGTTTAATTGATGGTTTTTTGGTTGTTGTTTTTTCCTTAATTATCATTAACACTGCCCTTAATCCATAATCGTGTTATCGATAAAAATAGGCGGTAACATTAATGATGACACTATAAAGGGGGGGGGGGGGGGAGTGATGAGAAATGGTAGGGGGAGAGGGGGGGGGGCAGTTACAGCGAATTATAGGCGATTTCCAGGTTGAGAACCATAGATATGGGGTACATAGAAGCGGAACCAATAAATTGGCAAAAAAATATTATTAATCCGCAGACAGGAAAAAGGGGCTAAAACAGCACCTGGACATGGATGGCTGGTGCCTCTATAAATAAATCATTGATGATCAAGGTCAAGGTTTTGAAGCTCTCTTTCGTTTCTCCAGACGAAAAATAGGAATACCACAGTTTGTTAGCTTCACTTATATTGTTTTTCATACAAGTAGGGTAACTCTTATAGCAAAGTCTGCACTTTTTCGAAGAAGGCGCCACCGAATTTTGAGGACACGTTTTTAATTGGCTCAAAGAGAGGAGTTCACCATCTTGTTGTATACGATCTTTGGGGCTATTTGAACCTTGAATTGGATTCGGCTATGACCAAAAACCAGTGGGTTTCCCCAGAAAATTGAATTGCGAAGTGCCAAAGTGGTATCAACTCAGAAAATGCTGGGAATTATGCAGATTCTGCAAAGTCGTGACGGCTGAGGGTTAGACCTAGACTCTGCTCTACTTTGGATCGAGGCACATGATAAAATAAGATAAAAAGAAGTGGTGAGTAAGGATGGAAGAAGAACGGATTATGGGAGGGGGGAGGGGTGGCTCAGAGGATACACAGAGATTATTTTACGTTGTAAAAAGGAAGTAGGGAGACGAATCATTTTCAAGATTTAGGAAGAAGATACAAAGGAAACAGAGAATGAGTGAAACTTAAGGACTTTAGACAAGATTGGAGAGAAGAAAAAGGTTCGAAATTTCTTACTGCTTATCCCAAGATCCTTAACAGAAAATAATGTAGGGAAGAAGAAAAAAGACGCTTGAGTTCGAAAGCAGTTGAGGTGGGGGGGGAGGGGGGGGG
>NW_004797305.1:1068432-1069747 GCF_000002075.1 Aplysia californica
AGACAGACAGACAGACAGACAGACAGACAGACAGACAGACAGACAGACAGACAGAGACAGGAACAAGGACAGAGACACAGGCACAGACACAGACAAAGAGAGAGACAGACAGACAGACAGACAGACAGACAGACAGACAGACAGACAGGGAGAGGCACACAAAGACATAGAGAGAGAGAGGACAGGGAGACGCAAACAAAGACAGAGAGAGAGGGAGAGTGAGAGAGATGTCTGCAGAACGGATCTGAGAGGGTTTACACTCAGCCTTCCTCTGGGGTCTGACCAAATTTAGAGTCAGTCTCGAGCAAACTCTAGAGGCTGCAGTTCTATACCGCAGGGAATGTTGAAGATAGAGGCAAAGAAAATTGTATTTGAACAGCAGCAAATATAGACGTGGTTTACAAATTCACCCGGGCTGCAAGATTATTACTTTTTTTTAACGAAAGAAATATCAGTTTACAAAATTCAGCATGTTATCCGAGAAAATGTTTTCCATCCAATCTCAAACTCAGACTTAGCACAGATTTTAAGGGTTAGTCCTGGTGTCACGGAATACTAGACAGTGCGGTAAAAGTACGGACACGACAAGAGCGATGCGATGCTGGACACAAAATATTGACCCAACATACTCAACACTGAAATAGTTTTCCTTTCTGTCTTTTCGAATTTCTTAAACGTTGCACTTGATCATTTAATTAGTTAGATGAACTTCGCTCTCAAACATTGAGACATTGAGATCAAAAAGATCACAATCGTGTTTCGAAAAGAATGTTTCAAAGTAACCCATTCACGGCATGAGCCATTCAGTTTATTATGGACTCTGTGGTGCATTAGAAATCCCAAGGGAACTGTTCCTGGAATTAATCTTTTCAGTAGCATTCCCCTTCAAAGTGCTTCTAGACTCGAGTGGAGCCACAGAAAATGGAAACGGTTCAAAACTAACCATCAATAACGATATATTATTTTTTAAAGCCAGCCGCAATATCGTGTGAAAACTTCGTAAACATGGCTTTATTACATTGTTTTTACGATTGACCTAGTCGACACAGTGTGATTTAATAATAAAACAAGATCTTTTTTTTGAGCAACAGAAAAGAAGAGCGAAACTGATCCACTTTTGCAGACACTCTCTATAGTTTTGTTTTTGTTGATTTGTCTCTTGATGTTTTAACCTCTTAAGTGCGTAGTTTGGGGACAGCCTTTTAGAAGCAACGAAGGGTATTAAGTTTCTATCTCTGGAGTTATGAATGACTGGGAAATGGACTAAGGAGCTTTTTGTGCCTTCTTATTTCTGTCGATTCTCCAGGCTGACTCC
>NW_004797305.1:1069847-1074675 GCF_000002075.1 Aplysia californica
TTCCCTTTTTTTCACTTACCTCTCTGTCACAGCGGTTTCTCACGGACTAGGAAAATAATAATGCGTATGGCCTAGTAAACGTTCATTAACATCAAATCGAGTTACCAAAAAATTCCAACACTAAAGGAATGTGCTGTTTTGGCTAAGTGAAGGCAGGAAGATGAGGGTATGGCACATTCTTGTAACTAAAGAATCGGGTCAGTTTTTAAAGGTTTCTATAAATTATGTATTTATAATGCCTACCTTTGGAGGTAAAACGAGAGAGCTGACAAGCGTAACCTGTTGTCTTTCTTGGTTGTGATCAATATGACACTCGAGATTGGGAATTACTGCGTACGGTAAAGTGCAGATAGTTATGGTAATCAGGCTCTCCGGTTTTCAGAAAATGAAGCTTGCGTTCAAGCCAAGGAGGAAAATAAACCATCAAAGGGGAACTGGGTTCATCTTCAAAAGAAAGTTATTCAAATAATAGAAATCAATTTCATAACAAGTGCCAATTTGCTGGCAGTGCTGGAAAGAAAACGAAATTTTACTACTCTCTAATACAAGTACATGTAAAAGACAAAGGGGACTGGTGTAAAGGCAGAAGTAATGTAAAAAAACGAACTCATATTTACAGGGTAATGACAGATTTTCAGTGAAATGACTATTCAAGGACAATAACAGATTTAGAGTGAAACGGTTATATAGCGTGACAACATCTCGATGGCATGGCTCTAGCACAAATCAGTACATGATCGTTGTGTTTTATTAATTCTTACGGAAGAGCCCCCAAAATTACATCTGAGGAAATTAATAAAGAACAGTCCCAGTTAAATGAAAATTCCAAAATAATATTTTTTTTATTTACGTCATTCGTTTCTCAAGATTATTAGGGAATTTTTTTTTTTTAACTTTCTCTTGTACATTGGTAGATGATTATCCCTACTTCAGAATTACAAAGTTATATCTGCGCAGTACTTAGTTTTTGAGAAATTTGACATCAAAGATTTGGAGTTTCACATCATTTCAAGATTTTTCTAGCGCAATTCTTTGAATTTCTTGATAACGAGACCGAATAACCTAACGACTTTGGTACAGCCCATAGAACGTTTAGTTTTTGATCCCATGGTCTTAGTAACTCAAAATGGTCAAAAATTTCAGATAGAACTTTGTTATTCTGAGGGGGGTGGATTGTCTACTGCCTGCATAGGGATACAACACCGTGAATCATGAGTGCTGGAGAGAGAGAGACAGAGAGAGAGAGAGATAGAGAGAGAGAGAGAGAGAGAGAGAGAGAGAGAGAGAGAGAGAGAGAGAGACGGGAGAGGGGAACGGGGGGAACCTGATTTGTTTTAGATCTACACGTAATACAGCCAAGATTTTATGGACATATAAACAGACCATGCAATAGTTTACAGACACACCAACCCATGTAACAAAGACCCACTACCAACACTTTACTTCCATGACACGTCCATTTCCCCAATACATCAAGGATGGCCATCTACACGACACATTGACTACTCTTATTTACAATCTAAAGCTAAGACAATCCGATCTCAGCATCTTCTAAATAATTCAGAATTTTTCAAAAGAGGATAGCTCTTGGAGCAGGGGTTTGTCAATAGGTCCATTACTGGCCAATGCTTCTTCCCTCAATTCAGCATGTGACTGATGAGCTGTGCGTGCCCACTCAGTCGTCCTGTGGGCTACATACGACTAAATAATTTCGCTTTGTGTCTCATATTTCCCTTTGACGTACACTATATCGTTTCCCTAAGGTTAAAAAAATGTTGCTTCCATCGCTTACAAGTTAAGTTTTTGGTCAACAGCAAGAGCGTAGGCTTATCATTTCTAATGCATGATCTCTGGCATTTGAGGCTTTCACTCGTCGTGAAGACAGTTTGAGCTAAACTGACACTTAATGAGCGCAAACCGCTTCGTACAACTACAGTCTTATTATTTATGATGGATACTGTATGAAATTACAACTCACGATTTATACGCAAGCATGCCGTCCGGGAATACTACAGAGCCAGAAAATGACTTCAAAATATATTTCCTGCTTGTGGGCTATCAATTCCGATTCTTAAAGAATAGTTCTATCGGAGATAGGCATCGAATCCGGAGGTTCCACCTATCTAATAACTTAACATTGTTGAAAAGGGTGTAAAACTTTTACAATAAGGATTGCTTAAAGATATGCCAAGATGAGTAACTCAGTAACTCAGCAACTTCTGCGACATAGGGAATTATTTTCTTAGTAGCTTTATCCCCGAGAGTGACCGAGATGTCTAAGGAATACGTCAGGCAGTCCCTTAACCAGTGAATGTGCGAGTCATGAACTTTGTCGTAGAAGAGTAGTAGAAGAAACATGAACTATTCACACATTTTACTAAATAAAGCAGAGAGTTCTCACCTTGTGAGTGCTCTTTGCGTTTAGTTGAAGGATGGGCCTGAGCTTCGCACATTTGGAAACAGAGGGGAGATGTAGGAGTATTGGGTTAAGGACCGACATACGCATTGACTTGTCCCTTTACAGTGCTACAGTATTGGTAGATATAGTGAGTGTTCTCCAGAGGCCAAGCATTCTCTTGCCTATGTGAACGTGAATGAGGAAGCATATTAAAGAGAACGACTACAAGGGAAAGGACGGGGGAAGGGCATATGGATCTACAGGAGTGAAATGGGGCGTCAGAGAGAGAGAGAGAGAGAGAGAGAGAGAGAGAGAAAGAAAGGGAAAGAGAGGGAGAGGAGACAGACAGACAGACAGACAGACAGACAGACAGACAGACAGACAGACAGACAGACAGACAAACGGACAAAGAGGGACATTACGCAAAAATAGATTTCAGCTACCAGGCTTCTTTCTCTATGGTTCACTTACTTATCGTTTCAAAGACATCGTACAGAATTTTTTTTCGTTATTTTTTTTTCTCTCCCTTCTTTTTGTTCACCATCTTAGAGTGCGGAAAAGGCAGTTATGTTGTTCGATTTCAGTCCTATCTGTTTGTAATTTTTTTCCCTTCCGTCTTGTGTTTTCACCTCAGGACAAGTCGAAGTGCGTCTATTTACTATTCAAATTAAATCAAATCCAATCAGTTCCTTCCTTCGTTTTCCCAAAATGCTCTGAACAAAAGTGACACAGGGAAGTAGTTTCAACGCAAGCCATTGAAAAGACCGGATGCTAGAACATCATCAGATTACGGGTAAAAAGAAAACAATGAACGGGGAATAGATTGTAGAGTAGTGTCTGAATCAATAGCCGCCTAGCTACTGAATGAAACACAAAGGGAATCTGTAAACTGAAATCTCAGTTGTGTACTCACACACAGATAAAGTAAAGTGCAACCTTTTTCAAGGTCGGGCAAACGACAATGGCTTGTTGTTTCATTCCTAGTCGAGTCTCGTTAGGTGTGTGCGCTAGTGCTTACAGATTACGTCTAAATGACACAGGGCACTCACCCCTCCCCCGACCCCCTGTATACGCACATGACAGGCCAGACCATGCAGTTTCATTCTATAAAGTACCAGGTGTCCAATAACAAGAGGACCCATTTAAAAGGCAGAAAATCTGTCATCATCACACCAATTTCAACAAAATTTCGAACAAACGAAGAATGCAACGGCACGCCAAATAATATGTCAATGTGTAGAAAATTGACAAATGTGATAGTGGAATATCAAGTTATTGTATATTTAATTCAACCAAAAGTGAGTAAAATGAGAAAGTGTAGGTCTTTAAAAACTGACATTGCGGAATGAACTCAGAGAAGATGTGACTACCGTGTCTAACATGTTCTAGGTGTGGACCATTTCTCTCCAGACAGGCTCGAATAAGCCGATAGAAATTTTTAATAACTTTGTGTCATGTTTGAGGGTCGATTCTTTGGATCTCCTGTTCAACTAGGGTTTCCATCTTCTCATTAATGAGTGGATTCGTTTTGTAGACACCATCTTCAAAAATTACAACGTAAAACATTGCATGTTGAGTGGGTTCTCTTTTCCATGTTTATGGCGATATCAGCTTTAAATAAAGGTGTTCTTTAATGGACAAATCTACATACTGGTTGACTTTTGTAAAGTAGTTAAGGTTTGAGTTTTACTCAATTAATTAAGGTAGACCTTTTTTAAACTAGATATTTCTCGATGAAGACTATTGATTTTCTTCATATTGACGAATTTGACGTCTCAGAGGTCGTATTTCATTTTTTCAACATCTTGTTGAAACTAGAACCCGTGTTTGCGACGTTGCGGTTAGGCGCTTCGCTGTCTCACGCAAGAGACCAAATATCGATTCCTGATTAGAGCGAATTTTTCTCTAATATATAAGTCTTTCTGCTGAAGTGTTGCATCTCTCTCAACCTGGGTTGGCCCTGTCAGATAGGGTCGGAAGCCCACCTTCTAAATGATCGAAACATGAAGGAATCTCTTACAAGATATGACAACATCCTTATAGTTGCGAAAATTCTGAATAATGGTAGACTAGAAACTTGTGAAGATATACATATTACTGAAACGTTACTGTTAACTTCAACTGTTTTCAAAATTCTGTCTGACTGGCTAACTGAACGAAAAGAAGTTTTCCAAAAGCAAGTTAGACTTTTTAGACTTTCAGACAGAGTGCATTAAGAGGTTACGTTGAATAGAAAGAGAGGTAGAGGTATGTTGTGTCAAGTTGTAAATAATTTTCTCAACTAGTTTCCATTTTATTAATGTGGGAAACTTGTGTATGAAATGGACGTCATATCTCGCGTATGTAATAAACTAACGCACAGTTCTGCGTATGGGGAAGCTGGGAGGGGGTGGTCATGAGAGTAGTATGATAAAGATTGTTAGTATACAT
>NW_004797305.1:1074857-1076182 GCF_000002075.1 Aplysia californica
TGTGTGTGTGTGTGTGTGTGTGCAATTCCCATGTTAAAAAAGATAGGTCAACAGAGTCGAAAATACTATTTAGGTCTAGAGATGAAAACAAGTTGATGGCCATCCAAAAATAGCTCACACCATGTGTTGGTAGCTCAAAAATTTCCTGTTGTGGACTCAAACTAGTTTACCCGCATCTCAGTGTAACATGATACAAAGTGAACCATAGACAAGATAGGATAACTGTCTCAGCCCAGAAAGTTAAAAGAAGAGTAAAGATGCATCCAATTGGGAAACAAAACGTGTCGAATTAATATAACACTGAAATGCTTTTGAAATTGAAATGAAAAGGTAAAGAGACGTCAGCAGATTTTCAGCCCGTAATAAAAGTAAAAAGTATACAATCCCGAAGGGAGCAAGGGGTTGCTAAGCAACTGAACTTCCTCAAAAGAATTGTCATGTACATTATAATTAACCTCAGGGGAAGCAACACCCACTCAGAAATCGAAGACCTTCTTGTGGAAACACCTTCTATTCTTTTTTTAGATCGGATTAAAGCCTTGCTTTTTTCTTAAAAATAATGATCTTCGAAAAACACTGCTTCCTCTTGCAGTTTCGTGATTGTCCTGCTACTATTCTTACGCGGGTACTTCTAGTGTGCTACTGTTAGGGGGTGGGGGGGCGCGATGAAGCCAGACTAAACCGTTACAATGCACTAATACTGATGTATTGTTTGGAAACCTGACTTTGGTGTAACCTACAGTGTAAAGATCACCAAGGTAATTCTTTTTATGACCTCAGCAAAACCAGCAAAAATAATAATTGGTGGAGAATTTTCTGCTGGTCTCAAAAGTTGAGGTCAATTATCTGTATCTGCCTGTAGGCGGCATTTTGAGAAGTATCTCCATCTATTTTTCTGGACGACATCCTTTTATAAAATTCTTAATTTCGAGCAATTTCAATTTCAGAAGGCTTACAATATAGATTTCACCTCGGCATTCTTCAAGGTTACCAAATCTCAAAATTGTTGTTTTTGTGCTTAGTCAAAAATGCCTCCTGGGTTGAGTGTGCAAGATAGCGGTCTATGACGAAAGTGTGGTTAGGAAATATAATACAGCAAAAAAATTGCTTCCATAAAAACTAAATCTGTTGTTTTTTTAAATCTTATAATCACTCATTCACGATGAGAGGTACGAGTTTGATTTCAGCATGGGAAATTTTATTGTAAAAGTATCTCCGTCTTTCTCTTGTATTCCACTAAGAGAGTGTTGGCTCTGACACACACGCACACACACACACACACACACACACACACACACACACACACACACAAACAGACACACAGA
>NW_004797305.1:1076306-1077863 GCF_000002075.1 Aplysia californica
GAGAGAGAGAGAGAGAGAGAGAGAGAGAGAGAGAGAGAGAGAGAGTTAAAGCAGCATGTCTCCTAAAACTAAAATAGAAACAAATTATTATATGTAGATGAATACTTTTTAACATGTTTTCGAACTGAGCTGGCATTGTTACTTTCCCCGTATTTCTTACATGTGCTCATAATGGTGTACGTTTTGAAATGTAATTAAATCTCAGTTCAATTCTTTTGAGCTAATAGCCCCAACAGAAGATTACATGCTCTGCTATGAAAAGACGGTGACAAGACGCGGTGTATGTTCTATGATTAAATTATTGACTACAGTTGAGACATTTTAGAAGAGGGGGGAGCCGCTGCGACCCTGCATGTCAGGACCTACCAGGGTTGACTAGAACACAACATCCGAGCAAACATACTATCATACTTGTTAAGACAACTCTTTTCCAATGACATCTTCTGCGTACAACTGAGAAGAACCTAACCATTTTACCACTGTAAGTCTTGTGCGGGGCTACATTAATAATAATTGCATTTATATAGCGCATATCCACGCTCTGGAGCATGCTCTCTGCGCTTTAAAACTACTATTACCCTAGCAGACCCAGAAAACAACTCAGAAACAGTCTCGGTTTCCCGGAAAACATACAGTGCAGGCCGTGGATTTCACATGCTCACACACTGTCAAACAAGTGGCGTTTTCTTTGGCCTGTGGTCGTGTTAGGGTTAACGTGAAGCAGCCTTCCAAATGGCAATTTACCCCGTGCTCTACGTAGCACGTTCTAGGCGAGCGTGCAATCAAATCAGCAAGGATGAGCACTCTGTGGAACCAATAAATTTTGTCTTCACATGGGCGCTGGAGAAAACTCCATGCCGTAACTCTTGGAGCATTAGGGCAATTCTCTGCTTCAGAGACTCTGTAATGAGTAAAAAGAATAAGTTATGCGGCCAGAATGCCCAACCAGAAGACATCGTTGAACGAGCATTTCGTAGTTATAAATATCTCTTACAGCCCACAGAATCATTTCGCAAAGTGTTGCGATTTCTAAGTTTCTGTGCTTTAGAAAACTATAGAGATTGTACTTGCCATTTCGTATTTATTTGAAAAACTCTCATTCCAAGTAGCAAATTACACGTAAATGAACCTTATTTTTTTGCACACATAGCTAATGAGTATGTTGGTTCCTAGCACTTAAGGATTTTCCCTGTGGCACTTAACACAACGGCCTGGTGATATTGACAGAGGATAACGTACAATAAACCAGAAGCTCAGAAGTCTACGTGGTTGTAAAAAAATATGACACGTCAACGGGTTAAGAGGTGAACTGCACTGAAATACAGCACCAGGCACACGATGTGCATGTTTGTAAGTGTTTCTTTGTGTACGTGTATGTGTGTGTTTGTCTACATGTTTTTGCGTTCATGTGTGTTTGTTTGTGTTTGGGGTGTATGTTTGTGTATGTCTGTGTGGGCGAGCGTGCAATAGTTGAAAAATGTATTTGTGTGTTGTGCTTTCTTTGCGCGAGTGAATGTATGTGTGTGTGTGTGTGTGTGTGTGTGTGTGTGTGTGTGT
>NW_004797305.1:1078428-1079748 GCF_000002075.1 Aplysia californica
TATATATACAGGGTGTTCCAACAAAACTTTACAACTTGTTTAGTAAATATCTTCCTCCATACTGAAGTTTTGCGTTCAGATTTGAACATAACGTTCAACCTGGTCGCCATTTTCATAGCATGACGCACCATTTCGCATTAGGCCTACTACTAAAAGTTGCAACAATCGCGCCATTGTGCAAGCTACAGCAGTCTAACAAGTCAACAGAAGTCTGTAGATATTATTTTCCCCAAATTTTGTTTGCCTGCTGAGATCATGGCTACATTTAGTAAAGAGCAGGGAGCTTTTTGTATTGAACATTACCTCTCCACAAACTCACCACCCCAGACATTTCGTAAGTTCTGCGCACGGCATAGAGAGAATGCCTAGGTGCCCTCAAGACCTTTGGCGTCATGAGTAGAGAAGTTCCGTCAGTTTGGATCTATAACGAATCAGAACTAAAAAGTTCTTTAAAAATGACCACTTCAGGTCGAACACGCACCATGAGCAGCCCTTTAAACGTCACCATAGTGCAGATTTCAATAGCCGAGTCCCATGAGACGTCAGTCCGTAGACGACCTGCAGCTAGGACTTTCCTACACACCAACAGTCTGCATGCTCATGGCAGATCTTAACCTATGACTATACAATGTTCATCTTCGCTAGGCCGAGATGACATGGATCAGAGCATGGCAATGTATATTCATGATTCCTCGATTGTCTTGTAAAGACTAATCATTTCGTCGATGACATTTGGTTTAGTGCAAAGCCCATTTTCACCTTGCGGGATATGTTAACTCCACTCTATTGTCTCTAGAAGCCACTTCTTAGTGAACATGTACAGTGTATGTGGCTTTAGAAACTCATGGTTTAACAGGTCCTTGTGTTAGGGCACCACTAAACATTTCGAATGACGCGTTAAAAATGTGTCGAGTCCAAAGGAGGGAATGTGGAGCACTGCGTCTAGGAATTTCAGAATGAAATCATTAGGTTTTGAAAAGTCTATAAAAGAAATTGAATATTGTTTAATTGTCACAGGGATAGAAAATTAATGTCAAACAGAAAATAAAGAAAAAGGTCAACTAATCTTTTCACGACTTCCTTTACAAAATTTTTTAACGTTCCTGAACTTTGCGGTTTTTTGGGGGGTGTTTTTTTTTCTCTTAGTTTTTTCTGTTTTCAAAACATCTTTCTTCTTCGTAGATTTTATATCAAACAAATTCCTTTTGAATGAATTATGTCCGTTCCAAATTACAGCATTCTAGAACAATTTTTGTGTGAGATATTTAAAAAAGAAGCTGTAACATTATTTTTTGGATCACCATGTAAATATATATATAT
>NW_004797305.1:1081151-1085597 GCF_000002075.1 Aplysia californica
TGTGTGTGTGTGTGTGCGTGCGCGCATGCGTATGTTTGTCCGCTGTTACGAAACGGCTCTGCCTGTCTCTGTATGTCTCAGTCTCGCTGTCTCTCTGTGTATCTTTCTTTACCACCCCCACCCTCCCCCCCTCAATCCTTTCTCTCTGTCCATAAGTGTATCCAGCTATCCACCCATCTTGGGAAAAATCCCCCCTTCAGAATATTCATAGCATTTCAGTTCCTTTGTAATTCTTAGGATTCAAGAAATAATAACAACAGTATTGTCTATTGCTGCTACAGAACCTGACAACGCGGCAAATGAAGAAAAATAAATCGTTCGAGCCCAGGAAAGCATGTTTCATTTTCCAATGACTCTCTAAATCAGTTAAAGAAATAAACAGGACAGAGAGGTTATCAATAACTATTACAAGTTTTAAGCCTACTTTTAGCTTAATTGTATCAATAAGCCTATTTTAAAATATGATATATACGTTAACATTTTCAGCTGTGGTTTCAAATTATAGGAATAAATTGAGAATTGCTCACCAAGATTTTAAGAAACAAAGAAATATTTTGTATAATAGGACACAGCTGTATTACAGGGAAGCGGACATTTATTACAAATGAGGAAAACTAAGAAAAAAGTAATAATGCAGCATCTATTCCGTTGATGTCCTGACTTCTTAGAGTTAAATCTACGACAACATTTCACTCCGCTTTTTGCTCTTATTCTGTTTTTGCACTCTTATACTTTCACCAGGTATGACGTTAGAGTTCGAAGTTTATCATGGCTAAAGAACGTTCTCTCTGTAAAACATTTTAACACTTCAGCGAGCGTTTATTTCGTTGCGGGGTTTCTTTTTAATTATGGGTCATAGTATCGGGTTAAATCTTCCGGGGTTTTTTTTTACAATATTTTCATCCGTATATCTAGGGGAGATAATGAAGGGGCACCGCGCGGTTCAGTACTTACCTTTAGGGTTGGGATAACCCTCCACGGCTTATTAACGTTTCAAGTGGTCGGCGGAGCTGGGGATCTTGGCGGTGTGGAAGTATATTGTGGGTGGTGATTAAACGATACTTATGCGGCAGCTGTTGTTTCTTACTTTCACTCACCTCTGAGATTGGGATTTTAGAAAGACGAGGAAGAGGAGAGGGTGAAGGAGGAGGAGGAGGAGGAGGAGGAGGAGGAGGAGGAGGAGAAATATGAGAAGGAGGAGGAGGGTAAGAGAAGGGTGGAGGAGAAGTATGGAATAGTGACGACGATGATAATAATGATGATTAGAAAAATATGACACTTACATAGCGCTCAAGACGATTAAAGACCACAGCCTCTGTGCACATTGTAAACACCAGCCGCAAGACATACAGTTTGCTCTGCCTAAAAATCTAGATTTAAATACCTAACTCTTTAAGCTAAAGCATAACTTGTTTTGCGACCTTTGCTGTTATTATAAGGTCACTGAAGCCTCCCATGGGTTTAAGTTGCGTGCGCCCTAGTTCGGGGTTACTTCTCACTGAATTATTAAAGCTAAATCTAAAACCCTATTTGTAGGAGTGTGAACGCACTAAGAATAATACAAGGAAGACGGACATCCGACGTGAGCCGCCAAAAAGAGCACAGCATATGATGCTTTGCCAGCAGAAACTTGGTCATAAATCAGTAAGTGCAGAAGTTACTAGTTCATAAAGTTTAACCACGCTCGATTTGACCTCTTCATTTCCCGAAACGTCGATTTACTTTTTTCAGCCTCGTTAAGGATAATAATATACTTGATTTAAGATCTTGACACGAACGGTTTAATAAGCCCCTTTAAATTACTGATATTGGGTCAAATTATTAATTTTGAGTTGTTTATATTTACGGATTAGTGAAGTTCAGCCACATATGAGTCTAAATAAGGAAGCAAAGAGGAAGTCATAACTTGCCTTTGAATACATGAAAATAATCACGCTTTTGGCAAATTTCTGCAACAAAAAAAGGCTTTTAAAAAAAGACATTTTGGTACAGTGCAGCTTTTATTTCAGATTCTAATTCCTATTTTCATGAACCTTCACTGCAGACAAAGTTACACATTACTGAAAAAAAAGTCTGATAATTCTATTTACAACAGATTATATAGCTTAAATTAGACTACACACTGCATAATTATGGTAATATTCTAAAAGCAGTTTTTTATCAAGTACTTTTTGCGTACATAGACACAATGGAAGCCATTTTGGAGGCAGGCTTCGACCCTGCCTGTCAGAGCCAATCCAGGCTGAGAGAGATACAGCGTAGAAGCAGAAAGATTGAGAAACTCGGTTTTTTAAATCTCCCCACACGGGAATTACATCATGTCTTTTGCGTGCAACGGTAACTGCAACACCTCATGAGCCGGTGTATCTGTGTGTGTGTGTGTGTGTGTGTGTGTGTGTGTGTGTGTGTGTGTGTGAGTGTGTGTGTGTGTGTGTGTGTACACAATTGAAAATAGCATTACTATGTTACTATGTATCCCGACTTGGAAAGAAAATATGTAATATCATTATGCTGTCTGTTGTTACGAGAAAAAAAATATGGCACAGAGCGAAAACCTTGCGCTGAACGAGAAATTGCCTCATATGTTTTCGAGACATTCAGACGAGAGACGAATGCCACAGTTTAAAGTAGAGGGGGAATAGCTCATTGATCTTGTCATGGAGCATTGGGGCGAACAGCCTGTTGGTGTTTTTCTGTTTGTTTCGGGGTTTTCAAACATGTATGTAAGTATTTTTTGTGTCTCTCTTGCGTTACAAAAGAAACAAGAGTCGCTTCTTAAGACTGCACAGATTCGCCCCGATTCATAAAGGGGGAGTCTACTAAGATTATGCTCTCCTTTTGAATCTCCATGTATACTCAAAGTTTTGTGTTATTACAGTGTCCAATGTTTTCACGTGAAACTGTGAGAGATTCGAATGGATGAAATCATCATTCTTGAGCAATCGAGAGGAATATTATCAGGAAACGTTTGCCTTTTTCATCAATTTCGAAAACGACAAAAAGTGTTAATAATCTGTCTCGTTCGTCAGATTATATTACTTAGAAATGCTCTCAACAATTTTTACCAATACTGTCCACATTTTGCGAACCTAACCCCATTGCAACATTTCGTCAACAACAACTAAGTATAGCTCTCATTGTTTGTTTGTTTTTCTCCCCCCTAAAAATGTGCACCTTTCTCCGATACAGCGCAAGAATAGAGAAAATATTTCTTTAAAAACTAATTGAAATATCATTTTCTCTTGTTGATAAAAGTTTGTATTGTAGCAGTTGATAATCGTACTAGATAGCAAAGAAATAGATTGAATAATAACACGGTTTTCAATCTGCTCAATTTTTAGATAAACTTTGCACAATATTCCTCTCAGTTGGCAAGGGATGAATGTTTCATCCCATTCTGGGCTCTCAACATTTCTCATGAAAGCTCTGAAAACAGTGATAACATGAAACAAGGAAAAACAAAATCTTATACATGTAATTGGAATGTGCGTTTGTAATCATTTAGGTGCTGTGTTTTGTGACTAGCTGTGTATGCCTATTTCTGTGCTTATCTTAGGTGCATAAAGTAAGAGAAAGTAATAGGTCTCTGATTATATCATGACTGCGGAGTAAACCCAACTTGTCCGTACTTTAAAAAAGATTGCAGATGTTTTTTCGTCCAAATCAGCATAGTTTAGATCGTTTAAGAGGTGTGTTTCTACCTTGTCTGTCAGGACCAACCCAGGCTGAGAGGGATGCGACATCCTAAAGGAAAGACCGAGATACTGGACAAAAACTCTTCCAACCCGAGAATTGAACTCCACTGAGTACGACCGTGAAGCACCCGACCGCTACACCGTAGACGACCGCAATTCGCATTTTTGGGGGAGGGGTGGGGTTGTTTTTTTTTGTTGCTTTTCCCTCGATTTTAACAGCCTGAATGTTGCTTGAATTGTCGTTTTTCTTTTTCTTGAAATATGCTGTTCGTTACCAGACAAACCGCAGAAACCCCCCTGAGGCTTTGGTTGTTGGCGTGACTTCATGAGCAGATGTCTGACTTGTTAAAGGGAGAAAACTCGACTCACTCCACCAAATTCACTCTAACGCCTCACAATATCAGTAAATGGTGCTGATCCATAGGTTGAAAAAGTCGAATAATTTAAGAATAATTAAATGAAAACAAACAACGTTAAAAGCATTCGGTAATGATGATGTATTGTACACAATGATATTCTTTTCGAGAGCAGGCTTTTTTGCGTTTTGCCCATTTTTTCCCCTTCGAAATCGTTTTGAATTCGCGATTTGATGGCCCAGTGTCATGTGGATCTATGTATTCTGGTTCCAATGCAAGTGCCCGCTTGAACATTTCGGAAATACTTGAATTCTTGGATTTTAAAAGTTTAATGACATCACAAAAATCGGGTCCAAGTAGCGAACTAAAGTCACTCGCCCCTCGAAAATGGCCTT
>NW_004797305.1:1087379-1089879 GCF_000002075.1 Aplysia californica
ACAGCAGATGTGCATCCTGATTATTGACATAATATAATACATTCCTTCTATCTGTGAACTTCTCTGTGTGATATGTTTTGATGTGTGCTGTGCTGAAGTTGGTTTCGATTGTAATGTGTCAAAAATGGGTCGCAGTGGAGACGTAAAAGGAAAAGTGGAACAACAGAGTGAAAGAGAGAAAAGGGAATGAGAGTGAGAGAGAGAGAGAGAGAGAGAGAGAGAGAGAGAGAGAGAGAGAGAGAGAGAGAGAGAGAGAGAGAGAGAGTTACTTAAGTCACAGTGACGCAAAGGCTGTTCGTGTGTCAACAGGTTAATAAGACATAATCAGTAGGTTTACGATTTGCGTGCAAGAAGCCAGGCGGGTGCTTGAGTGGTTGTTGCGTGGGTGATTTGTTTATCGTTATTCTTTAGCCCTAGCACAAGTGTGTGGAACCGGTTACTGTCAACCTACTGTATCTCTCTTTCCTTTTTCTCGTGAACAACTTTCTGCTTTCTCAGTTATTACTTTTTTATGTCCTGCCTTTCTTTCTCTCTTTTTTTCTCTTTCTCTTCCTTCACTTCTGCTCTCTCTCTTTCTCTGACCCATCTCTCTCTCTGATCTCCCCCCCCCTCTCTCTCTCTCTCTCTCTCTCTCTCTCTCTCTCTCTCTCTCTCTCTCTCTCTCTCTCTCTCTCTCTCTCCCTCATTTACCCCCCTCCAAGAAAAAACCTTTTCAACTCCCCCCCCCCCAAAGTGGACACACAAAGCACTTGCCAAGTAAGGATCACGGTGATCCATTTACATTTCTTAAAAAGGCATTAAATAAAACCGGCAAAGAGATTTTACAAATTAATTCTTAGAAAGGAATACTCACCATCATTCCTTGGTGTCAGTTGGAAACGTCTTGTAAATCAACGGTAGGGTTTACGTGGGAACAGCGGTGAGATCACTGGCGAAGACAGAGATAGAACATGCTGGTTATACAAACATGTAGTGTCTGTCTATGGTTGGTCAGAGCTTTAAAGAACGCGATTATCCATTGCGAAATATCTATGGTCCTCAATCAAAGTTGAATTATAATATTATCTAAATCTATTTCGAGCTTCTCATATAATATTATTATCATCATCATCTTCATCATCATCATCATCATCATCATCATCATCATCATCATCATCATCATCATAAAAATGGGCAGCAGCAGAAGTAGAAGAAGCAGCAGAAGCAATGGCATCATCGCATAATCCCACCAAAGATCATCAGTATCATTCCACCCTTAGGAGCATCAGCAGCATCAAAGGAAAATCAGCAATCCCTTCACCCACAACAGTATCAGATCGTTATCTCGAAAGAAAAAAAACCCCGACCCATTACTGAAGAGAATATTTCATGACCACGTGAAAAGGTCATTCACGTGACTATGAGGGTATTGAAAGTGGGTGGATCTTTGTTTTGTTCAAGATCATTTTACAGCTCAATTATAACAGGGAAAGGATGTCGTTGGAAAACCTGACGAGGGTGTAACTTAGCTCCCGAGCTTGTGTACGCACGAACGTTTACTCATTAAAGCCTCGCGTGATGCTCAACGAGCTGGCTGGATAGAACAGGGAAACGGCGTTCAAACTGACACTCACTGTGGGATGCCATACGCTGACCTATATTACGCCCTTTACTGTCTGTGACTTGTTTGAACTATATCGAAACGGAATGGCAAACTGATGGAACAGCACTTTTTTAATGATGAGTGTTATTATAATATCATAATCATAATGATGATTTTCAGGCTGGACTTGACTTCCGCCTTCCAGTAACAATAATCGATTCAGTTTGTTGCTAGCTTCTAAAGCAAACCTCTGCAGAGGCCTCTCTTTCATGCCTTCTCGTTTCTAGTTTCTAGTAATTTTTAATTTTACCGTTCTTAACAGACTTACACTTTCAATATTCCATTTGTTCTACGTGGTTCCATAAAGTGGGGAATTTTTTTGTACCCCTAACCGATAATGTAGTTTTCCCACGTTATGTCAAAAGTCTTTCTAAAGCACCTTGCATGTCGTATGGTTGTTGTTGTTGTTGTTGTTGTTGTTGTTGTTGTTGTTTATTTTGTTGTTGTTGTTGCTGTTGATGTTGCTGTTTTGTTGTTATTTTTGCTTTTATCGCAATCACACACTCATTTTAGCATCGTTGAACATAAAAATAAAGGGACAATAACTGCCTTATTGGCTAGTTTGAGAACAGAACTCAAAATACTAGACTGCTGGTCCGAAACCTTGTAAAGAAAACGTACTTTCGAAAGGCCTGTGAGCATTCCAGGTTATATTTAGCACAACGCTATTGGAACAAGTAGAATTTTAAAAATGTCAATTTAAAGTCGAAAAAAAAATTGCCTTCTGAATAATCTCTCTCCTCCATCCTCTGAATAAAATGTCAAACACCACTTCGCGGTCACAGCATTCTGATGCAAAACTATTCTTAGTCGACTTTTAAGTCTTCACTCACAGATACGTTAAAGATTCTGCCAAGG
>NW_004797305.1:1098863-1111613 GCF_000002075.1 Aplysia californica
TATATATATATATATGTATTTGATATAAATATATAAATGTGTGTGGTGCGTATGTATTGTATGTATGTGTGTATTTGCAGGTGAGTGTCGTTGTCTTTTGTGCAACCGTCCACCCTCACACATTGACTCCCTCATTACTTTTCCATTGGTGACACTCGGTGTTTCATTTTCCCGACTCTCCAAGACAACGCTCTACATTCAAAATTTATAAGACCTAAATTATCATCAACAACAACATAACCGTAGCTCAAATTGTAAAATTACAACGAAGAACTACCTTGTTTCATGGTTTTTTCATGGGATGAGGAATCCTTTTGAGTAATTTTTTTTTTTTTTTTTTTACATTCACCAGAATCTAAACATCACTGATCGCTAGAAATAGGAGAATAATCATTCAGGAAGATCCCAAAGTGATCAGTTTAAAGAACATTAACTGAAATCATCTTTCTGGCTTTAAAATTAGAGAGGGCCAATTGTAGCATTCAAATCATAGAATACCCACCCGTTGATTAAAAGAAAGATGCTGAACTTGAAAATGTGTAGAGACCCGTTTAAGGGCTCCAGAAGACGACATAATCAAATCTGAACTCGGAATCTCAAGTCAGAATTGACTCATAAATCGTATCTAGGAAGCAGGGTTTTTTTTTAGACTAGATGTAGTTTAGATCAATGAATTTCGCCATTACATTGTTTGCGAGTGAGTAAAACTGAACTCCGAAAGTCGTTCCAGAAATGATGATGTCTGGTTGAAGAGCTATCCGCAAAATTTATACTGAAGGGTGTGTTCATTTAATTTTACGACCTTTAAAGTGTACAAAATGTCTAAGAAACGCAGCTATTTACGTCACATAACCCCTCGTTTGCCAATTATTTATCGCCTGTTCACATGATGTTATAGAGTTCAACATGACGATGCATGAAACTAAGTCAGTGTACGTGGATACAAACGATTACCGTGAGGAATGGGTCGGAAGGGGGAGAGGGGCGGGGATTAGGCCAGTAGGGTCTTTAAAAAGACCTACATGTATGAATATTATCACCCAATTGATCATTGACTTGCCTTTCTATTTTCAAAAATGGGCACGTTGATTGTGTTCTTTTTCATGAAGACATAAAAGAGTTTGAGAAGCGTGTTTGTTGTTGTTGTTGTTGTTGTTGTTGTTGTTGTTGTTGTTGTTGTTGTTGTTGTGTGTGTGTGTTCGAAATGTTTGGAGCCCCGAAGAGTGTGCTCTTCGCCAGGGCCACCCCCTCCCTTGAGTAGCGGGTGAGGCAGTCCAACCTCCCTGAATCCTCCCCGAAGAGATGCCACCACCGGATGTTGTTGTTGTTGTTGTTGTTGTTGTTGTTTTATTTTTGTGTAAGAGCACTGTTAGACCCATGTTCCATTTGGACGATGTTTCACGTGCTAGGTGAAAAACAAGAAGAGTACGAAAGAAGGGAAGTCACTCATGTCTTTTTAAATTGTATCTAAGAATGTAGGTATTTTTCATCAAAAGGGGCTGCTCTTCCCACCGGCCTGCATGGGCCTCTTTGCCCCCCCCCCATTTCAACCCTTTGGGGTCGCAAAGAAGAAAAGGAGAGGTGGTGATGGTGCCAGGGTACGAAAGAAAAATATGAGCAGGCAAAAGTTGAAAAGGGGAGGGGGAGGGGGAAGATGTGGGATGGATGGTGTTGGAGCACAAGCGCTTACGTGTTCGAAGAACTCCAAATGAGACAGCGCGTTATTTTGACTTGTCAGGGGCAAATGAAACGAAGACGTCAGCTCTGACATGATTATTTATTCTAACCGTGGGTAAACGGCATGGACGGGGCGAGGGGAACCCTGAAGAACAGGAATCGTATGGCGGACTGATGAAAGAAATAGCATGTGAAAAATAGATTAATGCGGTCTGCTTAATCTATACAATTATGCGTTCTACATATAAATGCATAGAGAGCAAACCACACTGCAGGGGTAAGATAACTTTCATATTTTTAAGAAGCAACATCTGCCTTTGGGGCTATAAGAAACTTTTAGGTGTCTATATATTTATTTATTTTTGTTTTTCCAGATGATCTGCAGAAAAATATGGTTTCTCACGCCTCGGAAAACGGATCAACGCAAGCAAGTGAAAGTGCGCCATAATTCATCCGGATTATGGAAAGTAGAGAAAGGAAAACCGATAATTTGAAGACAAAAATATGAATTGTTAAAAAATCAAGTTATCCCACTGGGGTGGGAATTCGTGCTTACTCGTAAAATCTAACAGGCAAAGTGGCAACATAGAGCAGGATCTTGAATGAAACATCTTATCTCTTTGTGGAGCATAAGAGTAGAGCACTGTGATGGAATATATTTTCTTTAACAGGGGTGTTTTACGCATCCATCGACATAATTTAGATCATTTAGGAACGAGACGGGCCTCTGACTCTATCTATCAAGGCCAAACCGGGCTTAGACGGAAATAACGTCTCAGTGGAAAAAATCGAGATATTCTATGAAAATTGTTTGCCCCACTCGTGAATCAAACTCGAGTCTCCTGAGTGCGAGGCGAAGCGTCTGACTGCAAAAATAACAGGCACTGGTTACAATGATGAATATTATTGGAGGAGAACAAACTGCCAGAACGAACATGTGGGGAACAGGGGCACTGAAACAGGAGAGTAAAATGAAATGCAGAAAAAAAATCATGTGCCCATTAATTTAAAGTACTAATTACCCGTTCTCAATTATTTATTCACATTTAATCAATCGAAAAGGGGGGAAAGAAGCATTCACAAAAGGTTCATGGCAATGCAATAGGTTACAAAATCATATAATGCATATACGCATATGCAGAGATGAAAGATTTTTAAAAAGATAATCCTTCTCCGGCACAGAGGTGAAATACATACATTTGGAAAAACAAAAGCCTTTGTTATTTTATAGAAAGATGAAGGACGATTAGTTGGAAAGTAGGAATACCAAACGATGGAGCACTAATTCACTTGGAGTCAAGTATAGCTCTTGAAGTCTGCCTCAAAACATTAACTGCCATGTGACGTTTGGACCCACAGTTAGACCAGAGAGTTTACAGTAATACTATGACTGTAAACCCTCTCTGGCTAGACACAAAAGTTTACCAAAAACGGTGGTTAGATGAATAATGAAAGGATATTGAGGAAGAGGACGACCAAGAAGTCCATAGACAGATGATGCAAAAGCGTGGCCAGGGGTCACAAGTCTGGCTGAGTGCACGAAATAAGGCAGGAGAGATTACCTCGGAGAGTCACCGGCCAGCCCCTACTACATCAAGTAGAGACATTGAATGCTGCCCCCTTCCCTCATGACTCTAGGCTGAAAGGACAGATATTCCCGATTTCTGGAAAAAGGATAAAGACATCCCTCCTCCCACTCCTCAACCCCAAAACCGGTCTTGCAACTTCTCATTTCTTTGCACCACATGTGTCAGACAATAAAAATGATTAAAATGATTCAACTCTGATTGTAGGCATTATGAACGGGTGTATTCTGCCACCACATGCAAGAAGTGCAACAGCTCTAGATTTACATGTTCAGGGATCCACTCAACACTATCGGGATTGGGATCGTCTGCGTGGGTGTAATGGATAACGAAAGTGTATCCTGATAACGGAGGAAAATAAAAGCACAATGAAGGACGATAACAGTAAGCTTTAACCGAAATAAACTATCTCGGGAAAAGGCCAAGGAGACGTCTCTTTTCACTGGCTTTAAGTAGACTTTTATTTAAAGAAAAAGAAAAAATTGTTCATGGGGGGGGGGGGGGGGCTTTTATCTTCCACTAGTGCTCGTAATATAATACGTCTTAAAGGAGGGTGTTTGGTAGATAGAGTTACGAAATGATAGAACATGATATACTCAAGCATGAACACACGTGCACACCCATAATCGAAATCACACACGCATGCACACACACACACACACACACACACACACACACACACACACACACACACACACACACACACACACACACGTGCGCGCGCACGCGCCACAGCCACACACACACACACACATACACACAAAAGAACAGAAGACATGTTCGATGAGACAGGCCGACAGATAAAGGTCTCGCAGTCAACTGTACAGATCAAGTTGAATCTCATGAAGTGTCTGCTACGCTAGAATTGGATTCTGGAAGCAAACAAACTAACATTTAGTTCCAAATAAGTGTTCCAAAATTCTATTTTTCTTTCAACAATCTAAACGATCCACACCAAGCAAGTAAATTTGATGCTTGTTGCAAAAACCACTGCGAGACTAATGATTTTGGAGGACATAGTTTCTTCGGTCGAGACTGGAGTATCAGTGAAGAACTCTTAAGTCGATTTCCCATTTTACTCAAGCTTGATAACATGCTCAAAACATTTCTCGTCACCCTCAGAAACTTCTTACCCCCCGGTGTCACAAAATATTCCGTCTTTGAAATTGCTGGGCTTAGAAATGCCTATAGAGAACATGCACAGAAGTAACTACGCTGCCTTAGAATTACATCTTTGGCCGGTTTGAGTTACTAAGACCGTGAGACCAGAAACCAAATGTTCCATCTGCTCTATCAAAATCGTAAGATTATTCACAGTCGTACTCAAGATATTCGAAGAATTGCACACAAAAATGCTTAACATGTTGTGAGACTCTAAATTTGTAACGCCAAATGCCTCAAAACTAGGTACGGAACAGATAGAACTTTGTAATTCTGGTTAATGAAGGCCCTATCTAGCACCATGATATGAGCTTTTTCTTTTTAATGTAGATACAATATCGACCCTTTAGAGGATGGATTAGACCGTGTCTGTAGAGACCAATCCGGGCTGAAAGGGATTGAACATTCTAGCAGAGAGACTAACAAACTCGATACGAATCCTCCCCACATTGGAATCGAACTTGGGTCTTTAGCGCATGGCATCGAAGCGCCGAACCGCGATACCACTGACGCGGTGATGTTAGAGTGTTCTTCAGATAGCATGCTATGTCAATTCCATGTAGTAACACGTCTTTAGCCTTAATAACAGCGACAATCATCATCATCGTCATCATCATTATCATCAGAGACTACGGTCGGACCCATCATTGGAGCTTGAGATGGTATAAGAACTTTGTAAATGAAGAGTTCAGCCCATGTTGCCGAAGATGCGGCCATGGAAAGGAGGATGTCAAACATATGTTTGAATTTCCAGGAACAATGGCAATTCGAATTTAGTTATATGGACGAGTGGAGGTGCCTCTAAGTATTTTGAAAATGGACCGAAAAAGAGCCTCGCTCTCGCTCGAAGATTTCTTCGTGGAGTCCACCTGGTCCATTAAGGAAACAAAAAAAAATCATCATCATCATCCTTGTTGATGTTGTTAGTACGATTAGAAAATAATAAAAAGTATGTCCGACTTTATGACACTATACGTTCCACGTTTCGCTCTTTTGGGCTTTTTCATGAACGCAATAAGAAACAATAACAACATTATTGGTAACAAAGTATAGCTCACTTATTGCATGAAGCACAAAGGTGCGAGCAAGAAAAACAATACTGCATACGTGTAGACACAACAACATTACAGCTTCCTGTACTGATAGATGGAAACATCAAAGCCTTCTGGACTAGGATGAAATTGGTTATCGGAAGATCTCCCGCGGCCTGCATCCTTCTCTGTGCGGCTTCCCCTATCTATTACACCCTACTGCACCCGTAAAGACGGCGCTTTGCGCAAAGTTGTCGATCTGGAAACAGATAGTGGTACTTTACACTTTTCGCAGCGCTCCCGGTAGAACCTACGTAAACGTGAGATAAGAAGGAATACGCAACAATATAAAAGTATGCACATTTCGGAGAACCCAAATTAGAATTGTTATGCAGCTTCCGGGTCTTCTAGAGTGAAGGTCAAGTTGTTTGAAAAACCTTTCGTGGGCTCACCTTATTGCCCGCTTCAGCATGCTCTACTTGCTGGTATGCTAATAGTAAAGGTAAAGGAGGGGAAGTGGAATGATTTTAAATACTTTTAACTTTCGAGGTACTCCTAATCGACGTAATTAGAAATAATATAGAAGCACCTATTACTGCTACATTATTTATATATATTACAATTATTTTACAATTTGCAATTACAATTCTACTGTGCATAAAAACCGAAGATGTTAATGCCCCCCTCTCTCTCTCTCTCTCTCTCTCTCTCTCTCTCTCTCTCTCTCTCTCTCTCTCTCTCTCTCTCTCTCTCTCTCTCTCTCTCTCTCTCTCTCTCTCTCTCTCTCTCTTTGGGAATGGCCAGAAGACGCTTCAGTCAATAGCACCGCCCCAGGGTGGGGGGGGGGGGGCTTTCTTTTTAGGTTTTAGTTATTCCTAGGTGCTCGAAGCATAACGTTAGGTACCTGGAACACGCTTGCGTCAAAGTGCAGGTAAGGGGTACTGGTAGCTAATTATCTCTGTGTATGTTCTCTGTGGGAATTTTCCTGAGGCGCTAGTCACAACATTTACTACCTGCAGACAATCAGATAGAGCTTTCTACCCGAACAGAGGTATCTCCTTTGACTTGACTTTTACTGAAGCAAGCTCCCTGGTATTTCACATATTTCTCCAAACATACGATAAAAGTTGGCAATAACACCCCCTGTTTTTCTCTGACGTGATTCGGGGCCATGGCCAGTGTATCTACGTCATTATGTTTGCAAACAAGGTTCTAGACTCCGCTGGATTCCCAAGACAAACCTCATAGAGAAAACAGTGATGTTTTGACATAGCCATTCTTGAATTCCTTTAACCGTAAGCAAAACAGAAGCCAACTGTATTTTTGTATGTACAATGTCAAAGGTGTTCAATGTTTAGCAGCTTCGTTGACGTTTATGCGGCAAAGGTGGAAGATGCCCATTTACGAAATTCTTTGAAGTATTCTACAATTCTGACAGAATTGTTCATATTAATGTTAGCGCGACTGTTATGATAGATTGTAGAACATACAAACTGAAAGCTGAGTTATTTAACGGCACAATGGCCAAGTTCGTCAAATTTTTGTCCGAAATTTGGCTATTATTTAATATGCACTTCCATTGAAGACACCGATAGCCTTAAAGTAAGTGGTGTACCCCACAAAAATAGTTCAATGAGGGAATGCCACTGCACAACAGAATTATTTTCTGTCCGATGAAAATCGTGTTGCTTTATACAAGCAACCAAGCTCAATTGAAAGTTTTATTAAAAAATTAAATAATAATAACAATAATAATAATAATAATAATAATAATAATAATAATAATAATAATAATAATAATAATAAATTAATAATAATAATGATAATAATAATAATAATAATATAACGCTACAGAATCCACAAGAGTGCTCGGTGGCGCTTACAAATCACACACACACACACACACACACACACACACACACACACATACACACACACACACACACACACACACACACACACACACACACACACTCACACAAAAAGTTCTAAAGCGCAGTACCACTACGACATGCATAAATGTCAGAGAAAGAAAACTAACAGATATTTCCGCATTATAAATATACTTGTCTTTAACTTTGATTTAAATTGATCAATTGAAAGAGACTTTTTAACTTCTAAATCCAAATTGTTCCAAAGTTTTGCGGCTCAGATGGAAAAGGCCCTTTCATCGAACATTATTCTGAACCTAAGTATGCATAGCTGATGGTCATTTGAATGTCTTAAATTACGAGATGGTGCGTACATTTCCATAACTTCTGAAAGGTAATTTGGTGAGCACTGATATAAAGATCAATAAACCATTCACAAAATTTCTAATTCAAGGCGCTCTCTCACTGGCAACCAATGGAACAGCAATTGGACGTTTTGTAAAACGTCAGTAACCTAAAAATTAAACAGCTGGCAAACATGTAGCGCGATGAGAGTCGACTATCAGAATTCAAACGTGTTCAGAATACTGCTGTAGTAATCATTTTTATATTACAATTGTAATAGCTGTTTCTGAAGTTCACCTGAGGGACAACAAAACAGTTACAAAAGCTCGAAACCCGTTGAGAGTTTGCTGAGTTAAAAGATAATCGGCTTTCAGTTTCTGTTCATTATTTTTAATAGACATCAGGCTTATATAATAAGAGAAAATTCGATTGGACGTTTTTAAAGTCGTAAACACAAAGACATATTTATTTTCACGTGGGCTGAAATCAAAGCTAAGTCAAATGTGTAAAACGACGCCGCCATGTTGAAAAGTAATATTTGCAGGAAAGAACCTACAATGATTGAAATCTTGGTAAACGTCTCTACTTTGACTGGGTGTAAGATTCTTCTTTATTTCTTGGAAAGTGTGCGCGTGTCTAATTTCAAAATAAAAATGCTCTTGTTTGTTTTAGCCAGACTCAGCATAGACACAAGAACGCAAAAACCAAGCTTTTAAAGATCTCTTTTTCTTTATCGTGTCAGGAACATACGGTCTGAGTTTCTGTATTTAGTCAAGATCTTATCCATAACTTCAACGCCCCCCCCCCCTTTCACGAGAAGAACAAATGGTATCCGTTATGTTCGAACGTCATCTACAAACATAGTATACGTAAGCACATAAATTACAGTATTCCCAATTCCTTCTGGGCCTATACAAGGCGTTGCCTTCATAATCTGTCTCATCTCTAAGGGTGAGAAACTTGAATACCGAAAGGGATACTAAACATTCAGCGTGGCTAAGGGTGGAAAACGCACAGTTTGAACCGGTAATTTAAAGACAAGGACTTGCCTTAATTTTTAGCTCGTTCACTTTCGTCTGACTGCGGTTAAAACAGGATAAAAGCAAATCGCCCTGTTAAATCTTTCTGGGTCTTTGTATGTGGGCCTAAAAGTTAAGCTTCTAACAGACTCTAAAAGCCCATTTTTAAAAGTCATTGCAAACTAGGATTTCGAAAGGTTTTCTTTGATGAAGGCCTAAAGAGGATTTAAAAAATAATTGGGGAATTACAGCTTACACCTAAAATACCACTCGTTAACATTCGTCTAAGAAACGTGATTCAAGATATAGAGTGAGTATTTTTTTTAACTTACGTAGAGCATGTGGAGACGTCTTGACAGCCGGGGCATGAAATCGACCAGCGTACACTGAAATGTGGGGGAATGGCAGTGTCGCTGTCTCAAAATGAGCATTCTGTAGACAAGTCTACTGTAAGTTATTTATTTTAGTGATCACGTGTATGCATCCAAAGAGCTGATTTTAATATTGGGCCCAAAGATCAATAATAAAAATGCTATTTGAAGAGGTGCCAAAGACACGCCTACACCGACTGAAATGACTGAAATAATGTTTACATGGAATACATCACCTTTGCTTAAAATAGTGCAATTTGAACTTTTGTTAGAAATAGACAAAGCTGATATATTATTAGACAAATGTGTAGCCAATTGATATTTAATCTCAATGGCTGGAAATCAAAATAAACCCGAGAAGTCCATTGACTTCATAAACATTTGCCAGAGGCTGACAGGAACACGTTTACGCGGGATTTTTGTACGGATTTAATTTTATTATTCTGAAGAGACGAAATGACCTGAAGCCATGGACAAATGAATTAGTGAAAGCTTGAAAAATATCAAGGAATGTGAAAGCAATAGATATATTTTTCTTTGAGATAATGAAAACGTAGTGCCGGATATTATGGCTCCATAATTCTCCCCAGGCAATCTTTCCGAAACCCTGTCTGATATTCAATAAGTTCGTGATGTGTCAGGTGGCCGGGGTAGAAGCGGGGGAGGAAGGAGATTGTCTATTCCGTTTTCACGACTTTATCAAAAAGGTGTTGCTTTATGAATATTATTAAGATAAGATACGATCACAGTTTTTATCCTGTGCTGAGTGAAATTGACAATGTGTTCTCTTGAGCTTCCCTTCTAAGGAAAAAAAGCAGGGAAAGTGGTGATGGGACCGGGGTTAGAATTTAGCAATTAGCTTGGAGAGCTCTTAAACGAATGAATGCAAATGCTAACTGTAGCCTTGCATATGAAAGAAGCAAACACAAGCTTATCAAATTATTTCAGCAATCTTAACATCAATTCCATAACGATCAAGTTGCGTTAAAAAAATACTTGAGAACAAGCAAATCCCTTGATCCACTTAGCTGTTCAGATGAGGATGAAAAATGTTGAAAGATATGGAATTTCTGGAAAAAGAGAAAGCTGAAAATAATTGTGGGAAAAGAGAGTGAGTAAACAAGAAAAAAATTAAAACGATAAAGAGAGCAGTAATTGAAAAGACATTCATTAGGCACATCGGCAGTTGGTAGAAAGAGGAGAAGTGGTTGTGGCAAAGCAACTTAGACAGGTGTCTAAAAAAGGACCCATTTTAAAGGCAATGACTCAGCCACCTTTCCACAAGTTTCAACAACAACAAAAATATTTTCCAAGGGGACACTAAATTTGCGAAATATAAAGACAAGGAAACTATGTGTTCCAAAAATATCAAGTTTTTTTATTTTTTAATTTCAACCAAAGCTGAGTAAAATCCAAAACTTTACAACTTCTTAAAACATCAAGCACATTGTGAATTTGTGCACAAATGCATACATGCTTAAACAATGTTAGGTCAGTCAGGGTATGTCAATGGAAGTTCTCCACCCTTTTATTGATTGCCTTTGACTAAAACAATACTAGAGTTAAATACCGGGGTCTTTGGTGTACTGGTTAATGTCTCCGCTGTTACATGCAAAGGAGATCGGTTCCTGCATGTGGAAGCTTACTTTAACGACTTCTCCGACTTTTTGAGGGAATGCTGTATTCCACCCAGCCCAGGCTGGTCTTGATAGACAGGACCAATGCAGCGTGCATCCTTAGTAATCTAATATGTCGATCGGATTGTATAATGTGTTCTATCGAATACATCAAATTGTTATAAGGATATAATAAATGTAGGCGTTAGACTTAGTGCTTTGGGGAAGATAGTGGAATGTAACCTCTGTAACAAAGGGTTAGTATGGCATGAAGGCAAAAACGGGGTGTTTGGGAGGGGAGGGGAGAAAGTGAACGCCCACCTCTAGGAAATGAAAACCTGGACATTGCAAGAAAGGGAAAACTGTACTTGGCAAGCACAAGAGGAAAAAAGCGCGAAACACGGCAAAGATGTTGCAGTCCTTTATCAGCATCTGCAAACTGTTGAAATGTGTGTTATCCCGCTTCAGGAAACATATTAGACAGCATTTACATCTAACATAATAATAAATTATCAAAATCATGGCGTCGAAGGGAAATGATATATTAATAGACCCGTTGTGATGAAGTACAGCTTCCAATCTCACCATTCTATCATAAGATAACCTACAGAATATAGGATCACCAAAGTAGTTTTACAGATCTTACGTGAGCTCGTATATTTCCTTAACAACCGTATCCTCAAAGAAGTCACATGGAGCGTACGCCGGACGGCGCGGACAATAAATCCAGGGTTACGACGAACTTCAGCTCAGCTATCGCTTTCCCAACAGGCTCCGAGGGGTGTAACTGGCCAAAATAGACGGTTAGACCGGGCGAGAGCGCGTGAAAATTTCTCCAGGACGTTCATCAATTCGATATGCTGGAAGGCCCCAGCGTGGATCTCCACTCGCCAGTGCTCAGTTGAGGAAGGTTAGATATTTACTCACTTCTTCTCCCCTTGCGGTACGCGCCACGGCAGGTGTAGTGCTCTCAAAGCTACGGACAACGCTCCTCGGGTTCACGTACAGGTGAAAAGGGTACGCTGTTGGCTCTTTCGGTGATTAAGGCACTGAAAGTTTGATTCCATCATTTAAAGCTTGGTTGCCTTTGACTTTTTTTTAAAGTAAGGCGCTCGCAACTGCATGAGGTCATATGGGCGCGCGGGACACATTAGATATTTTCAGTTGGTAGGAAATTTGGAAGTTTGCCTTGGGGGGGGGGGGCGGCCGAAACCTACTCTTATCTATCGATTTTGGACCACTGAGGGATCTTTAACGTGCGCATCTTGCACACGGGACCTCCGAAATATTTTGCTCTGATCCGAGAAGGATATGAAATAGATCTTACCTACCATAAGATCAGGGGTGAGGCTGAAAGAGAAGGAGCCAAGGTGTAGTCGTAGAAAGGCTGCAGAAAAGTGTAGGAGTTCACACTTGAGCTTTTAAGAAAAAGAGATCGTTCATCATCTTTCCACTTTGGCGTGGCTCTGGAATGAGGTGGTAAACACATAAAGATATCGTGATCCGACCCAACTTGCACAGTGAAAGAAGATAATTTAAATAAAGTGAGACATTTTTTGCTCTAAATCCTCTTCTCAATTATACATTTTAAAAAATCAGCTTTCTGTATCTGTTCGTTAATTTTAATTGTCATCGGAGTTATATAAGAGAACAGTCGAATTGACATTTTTCAAATCGTTGTCAATACGAAAGCACAAAGTCATTGTGCGGGGGTTGAGTTGAATGTGTAAAAAGACACCGCCTTGTTGTAAGGTGACATTTGAAGTAAAAAGCTTAAGGTGATTAAAATGTTAGTAAACGTCAATAATTTGACAGGGTGTTAGATTATTTCTCATTTCTTGGAAAGGATGCGCATGTCTGATTTCAAAATTAAAATTTTAATGTTCTCATTCGTTTAGCCAGACTCAGCATAGACACTAGAATGCAACAACAAAGCTTTCAAAGATTGCTTTCCCTTTGTTGTGTTATGAGCATAACAGTTATGGTCTGACTTTCAGTATTTTGCTGAGATCTTTCTATAACTTCAACGCCCCCCATTTCACAATAATCTACTGAATTTGATCCCTCCCCCTC
>NW_004797305.1:1112311-1119705 GCF_000002075.1 Aplysia californica
TCTATCTATCTATCTATCTGTCTATCTATCTATCTATCTATCTATCTATCTATCTATCTATCTATCTATCTATCTATCTATCTATCTATCTATCTAGAAAGCGCTGCTTACGAAATCAGTAAATCATTACAGAGTCAGTCTTAAACTTGTATGAAACAACTTTTTATAATTGTCTGGATGCACGGCTCGATCCTAAGGCAGACGGGAGTAAGAGCTGCGGATTAAAATCTAAATTAACATTATAGTATCGTAAAGTGTGATAAAACTGTATTATTTCCGTTCCCCGTCCTTGTGTATGACTGAACAAGCGTGCGCATGTATTTTGTTTGTTTGTTTGTTGTTGTTGTTTTTATTTGCTTATTCGTTATTTTAATTTGTTTGCGAACACAGTGGCTGAAATATAAGAGCAGTCCTTCTCAGTGAAGTAAACAGAATCATGAAAACATCGGTCTCTTTTACCTCTCCGTTCCAGAAATCTGAATGTCGATTTTCCTCCACTCACAGAACAGACAAAAATTATGGACGTTCTAAAACTGGTATGGGCAGACTGCAGCCTGCAGGCCAGATCGGGCCCTCGAGCTATTTCAGTCTGGCCCACGAGTCGACTCTGTAATTAGACTCTGAAAAAGGTGAAAATAGTATAGATCTAACGCCTCTATCAACACTATTAGTAATGGCTCTGGTCTATGGTGAGTTGATAATTACTCAAAACAAACTGTCCGTTATCTCATGAAATGCCTTTCAGTTACATATGCTATAGTGTCAGTTTTATCCTCACTTTCAGAGCTTGCTTATTTCAACCTATTTCAACCAACTTTCTCCTGCGAAAAAATTCGGAATCGTTTAATCCATCCGGCGACTTGAACACGCTTGCCCATGCCTGTCCTGGAGGTGGTACACATTCGTTTGGCTTTTGTAGCTCACTTAATTATAGTAATTTAAAATAGTAAAAATGCCGCATGGTGGTGAGATGTCATTCAATAGCAACTTTTGCCAAATCAGGTTAAGCACGGCTGTTAGAGATAAATGTCATTCTAATACTTTTTGCGATCCTTCAGCTATATCTGATTTGGGCATCTGCCAATACTTGTGGACTTCACATGAGTAGTATAAACTGAGTGACAGGGGCAGGAAAATATTATCGTTGTGCCACGCCTTTTACATATTCAGTCAGCTTGGTAAAACATGTACTCAAAACTTAATAAAATTGGAAGCACAAGAAAGTGCGACGAAAGTACAGTCGAACCTGCTGTAGCGGCCACCTGTCCAAGACAATCACATGTACCTACGCCCACTTCCCATTTCCCCCGGTTACATTTTTCTATATTATTATGACATTGTCCAAGACGAACCACCTTTCTACTTGACAATAGGGGATGCTGACGCTGAAGCAGAGAGTGAACCAGAGAGAGAGAGAGATATATAGATATATATATAAATATATATATATATATATATATATATATAGAGAGAGAGAGAGAGAGAGAGAGAGAGAGAGTGAGAGAGAGAAAGAGAGAGACAGACAGAGCGAGAGGGTGGGGGAGGAGAAGAACTGCTTAATCTCTTTGATACCCTAACTCCTAGTGCCGTATGTTTCTGTTGAGTGTACTGGGATTTTCAGTTGTATCTTTGGATTGCTTGCCGTATTTGTGTCTGATCAATTTGTCTTAAACTAAATGTATTTATATAAATTGTTTCTATTTTTACCCGCCACTGCTTATACCCCAGTATACATGTATTTATACCGTTTTACACGACATAATATATCATTTTATGTCGGCCTTATGTATATGAACTACCTTGTTAGTGAATGTTGCATGTATTTAATACTGTTGTAGATAACTAACATATTTAGCAAAGCGCATTGAGCATTATAAACCATTATTATCATTATTTTAGTAAAGGCGCCAAGAGATTATTTTACCGTAAATACTGTCGGCGACATAATCAGTCTTTGTTGCTCTTGCTATTGAACGCAATACGAGACACCAAGTATGTCGTTTCGAAACCTGTGTAGGTGGTTCCTTGCCAGGAGACCGACTTGACAGGAAATCTTTCAGCAAGAACAAGACAAACATCTAAAACTCATAAGGACGCCAATCCCGAAATGGCGCGCCCTTGAAGTTGGTAGAGGAAGCCGAGAAATTAATGGATTAACAATGGATCACTGGAGCGATTAGAGTTGATTACGACAGGAATGTTTAAACGGAAGGGCAGCACTTTCAGATCCAAATAACTAATCTATTTGCAGCACACATAGCAACAGAGATCTTAATCTTAAAATCAGAATCATTAATATGACCTTCTAAAGGCTACGACATTGCCTTCAGACATGTCACTTTTGATTCTCTATTTTGAAACTTAAAGCTTGTTGGATGAAAGTATAAACTCATTCAGCAAGAGCTGTTAATTCAGCGCTGCAAAATGACGGAGGCTGACGACCTCTGACCCCCCCCAGAAGTGGTTGTGGAGGCTGGAATCCTGCGTACACAGTCGAAGAGAACATTTCAAGGGACTGAAAATGTCATGTCCACAGTGATGGGTTTTTCAGATAGATATTTTTCACAACTTCCCTTACTTTTCTATCCACCCTAATATTGTCGTATCGGTTGTATTTTTGCTGGTTGTTTCAAAAGCTTGTTCACTAGCCTTTGGAGTAGTGAAGCTCAGCAATACGGTAACGACCGTTTAGTGCAAGGTAAAAGAAATAGCATTTTAATTTTAGGAAGAGTTTTACGGCATTTGCTACACAAATTAATACTTCCCATAAATCCCGAAGATTAGGTGTTGCTAGAGAGAAACATACAAAGAAAGAAAGAAGAGAGATAAGGATGACCGATGTTTGGTAGCAAAGAAGGCAGGTAGGAACAACAGATGGAAATGAAAGAAGTAGAAGCGCCCCCCCCCCCCCCAACAAAAAACACCACCCGCTGTGTTACTTCCATCTAAGCAGTATACAAGTAAGTATTTTCACAACCTGTGCTCGAAATCGCTGCCTTTACCACGAGACGCCACAGGGGAATCGTACAAAAACATTCAGCTCACAAGAGCCAACAAGATTAGGGCTTGGGTGATGTCTTGGCGTATAATATCGAGGATAGGGTACTTAATTCTCGTATTAAAAGTTAAAGATAATAATTATGTTTCGATTTCCGAGGTATGTAGCTGTAAACTGCAGGTAACGTAATGGGGTTGGGCATATTTTGTCTGTGGCCGTGCAAAGAGCAGAAAGACCCTTTGTGGAAAATGTAAATCATATGAAAGATGTCAGTTTATTTTGTTGAATTGGAGTTTGTTGTGGTGGTGGGGATGTAGTGGGGATGGGGTGCTGGAGGGGTATTTGTTCGTCTCGATTGGTTTGAGTCTCTGTTTTTCGTTGCTCTTGTATTTTGTTCCAAATGATTAAGGAGAAGGCGCGAGCTCTCCGGAAAAGTAGTATTTTTGAGATACGATAGTTTCGTCGCTTGCCTTCCAGATATGGCTGTAATCGAGAGGTGAAGTCAGCGAAGAGGCGCTGAGGTGAGGAAAGGAATGAACATTACGCATCTCACACTCTACAATCTCGGTAATCGTGCTACGAGAACGCGAGTTCCTGCCGCTCTGCGCGTCAAAGTTACGCATATCGCATTTTTGCTGCTCGTTGGGGTACGTCCACTGCCTTGACGATCTTGTAAACAAGAACATTAGAGGCGATCGCGGCATTTTCCTGTAATGGCAAAGTGCAGTTGTTTATTCAAATTCAGAATGCACTTGAGGGGATCACAGCAGTAATTTGTTTTCCATGTGACCCCAATAAAGGACAACGTGACGTTCGAGGCCACCGTAAGCCTTTTCTCTATTTTGTTAGAGGAAGTTCGATGAAAATAAAGCATTCGTTAACATTTTCGCCATTTAAAGCCTTCAAGCGGGTATGACCCACCAACATATTCTGAAGAGAATGAAGATTTGAGATATTATGAAGAGATACACTCGAAGTAAAGCAAACAGCTATTCATGATGAATAAGAAAAACAAGAAAAAATGCAGCATCGGAGTTAAGAAGTCCCGACTTCTCGGAGAAAAACGTCTCGCCAGGGACACTTTCTTGGTATTTTATCATTCTGAAGTGCATCCATGTCCAAAATACCTTTCTCAAGACTCCTTTCAGGTGGCCCATTTTTGCCATTCGCGCAATATTGCACATCTACATTTCTTATTTACTTAACGTCGTACCATCTTCGAGGCTTTCAAAGGCCGTAACCTATTGGGAATACTTTCTGCAGATGGGGCATAATTGTTCTTGAAGTCTTGAATAGGCTTTTGCTAGGTTATTACAGGTCATTTTAAAGTGTGTCTTTGTTTCCTTGGGTTTTCATTTCAATCCTTTTACTAAGCTTACATTTGATTCGAGCAATTTCCGATAGACCTGCAAAAGGCAAATATGTGACGTATTAAAATATACTTTGTAAAATGAAAAATAATGTGTAGCGTGTAACCTGCAGCAATCAACGGGCTACAAAATACATATTTCTCTTCCCTCTGTACAAGGTTCTGAAAATGTTTCCCTTCATAAAAATATAGGTTCAGAATTACGCTTCTTCGTGTAGAGAGAGTGAGTCCTCGCATATTTTCATTCTTCTGGCCTGTCAAGTATGCAACTATACCCGTTCTTCCTCAGTTATCTCTTCCTCGGCGATTTCCGCGAGTGCTTGACCAACGAAGCATCCACGTGATACGCTATTATGTTCACCAACATTACTTCTACAGCTGTCATTTCGTGGCATTTATCTCTTCTTTAACGTCCACGCTGTTCTGTTTGCATTAACTCTTCTTACTCCCAGCCTTCTTACGTCACTGCCTACTTCCAGTCGTCGACACGCCTTTCCCCATCTGGCTCTTCTCCTCCCTTCCTTCCCCATCCTCTATCCCTTTTCTAATCCTCTTTTCTTTCTCTATTCATTTCCTCTCTTTTTTTAGACCTATTCTATGCCTCAACTCTCACTATCCTCCAGACCTCACATTCTCGACATTTCTTTTCTCTTCTCCCATTTTTCCACTTTTCTGTTTTAGTTTATCAATTCTTATTGCACCCTCTAGCTCTTTTTTAAACTTCTTATCTCCCCAAGCTCCTTCTCTTCGCTGGTTTTTCAAACTGATTTCAAACTCGTACCCCCTCCCCGCCCAAAGATGTCCAGTCCATAAAGTAGGTGATTGATTGTCTAGTTCTTTCTCCCCCCCCCCCCAACTATCCTCCAAAACCCCTCGTACCACGTTCCCTTCTCCCCTAGCCAGACTAGTGGTACCCTTTTGTTAATCTATACACTACTGCTGTTGCTTCTTCGTGTGCGACTGTCGGAACTACAGTGGATTTGCTGCTGCTGCTACTGCTGCTGCTGCTTCTGCTGCTTCTGCTGCTCTGCTGCTGCTGCTGCGACTACTACTGTACACGATCAACAACTTTTCTCATTTTCTTAGTTCGCTATCCCGTGACACTTTAACAACACGTGTTCGTCCGCATACTCTCTCTCACACTCTCTCTCTCTCTCTCTCTCTCTCTCCCTCTCTCTCTCTCTCTCTCTCTTCTCTCTCTCTCTCTCTCTCTCACACACACACACACACACACACACACACACACACACACACACACACACACAAACGCACACACCAGAGACAAACAGGTCTTATCAGAACACGCCAACTGGCACAAACAAAATACTAGGAGTCTCGGCGCTCAGTCGGCTCAGGAGATATCAGGTTAGACTTAAGTGTGGGTGACCACGGTCAGACTCCCCCTCGGGGTGTTCTTGAACTTGAACTACAGTTATTTGAGTTAACGCTGCTCTATGGGAAATGGGTGCTTTTTGGAGAGTTTGCCTCTCTAGATCTCTTTTCTTTTGTCTACCTATATCTCTGGGTGTCTGCGCACTGTCTGGATATTAATCTCTCTCTCTCTCTCTCTCTCTCTCTCTCTCTCTCTCTCTCTCTCTCTCTCGCTCCCTCGTTCGCTCGCTCTCTACTTTCCACTAATTCTATAGTACTCACTCCGATCTGTGATAATCAAACTTACAATGGCGACTTAGCACGCAAATACGAGCACATGCATATAGTGATACATGAGAATGCACTCGAATTCGAAGATAAGCGTAATCTGAAAAGACAAATATTTACTCACGCACACCTACATGTACGCACACACGAATACAAAAACACACGCTTGCACACGCGCATACACACACTCACGTGCACATGCACTCACACGCACGTGCACCCACACAACCACACACACACATGCACACTCATTCACACACGCACCAGCTCCACAATAAACACTTGAGACGAGTCCTTCACAGAAAAAATCTCTACCATCCTGGAAATCCCCGGAGAAATTAGAGCAGCAGAGGGAAAATTTCGGCCCAACATTAACATTAGTTCAAAGGAAATTTACGTGTGGGTAAATGTCTGATGGCCAAGGAACAGATTGAAGAAAGCACTTAAAGATGTCGTTGATATGTACCCGACTCTCTCTCTCTCTCTCTCTCTCTCTCTCTCTCTCTCTCTCTCTCTCTCTCTCTCTCTCTCTCTCTCTCTCTCTCTCTCTCTCTCTCAGCACAGATATCGAAAGACGGGGTAAACCCCCCCTTAAAAAAAACCATTGAGGGGGGGGTGGGGGGATTCTACCGTAGTCTTTTGGAATCCAGATCAATCAATATTCATGTAAAATTTTTCGCTTGGCTGGCAAGGGAGATGATTTGGAAGTTCAATAAAACTGAGATAGATCTAACGTGTTTGCGACATTCGTAAATGTTCCGTACAGTAAATGGTGCCTGGGGACAGTACTGACTTAACAGGGCTGAAGTGAGCAGGCGTCAGGTATTAGAGTAGTAGCTGTGATACTGACACAAATAGAATAACTTGACAATTGCAAACACAATGTTGGTTTTTATTGTTGTTGTTTGTATTTTGTTTTTCTTCAGTAAACAGGACAAAAACCCTCCGAGTTTAATTAATATCTTCGAAGATGGGAATACTGAGTCCATTAGGTGTTGAGTTAAAGTAAAGCTTGTAGGCACGATACAATCGTTAAGCGCTTGTATAAATAAAAAGAGACGAATAGCAGCAAGACAGAAAAAAATGAACAGGAAAGGTCTGCTTGTGACCTGGTTTTTTTCCTCCTGCAGCCCTGGGAGCAATTTTACGATTGTAATAATGGCATACTGTTATGTCTGAGCCAACACCAGTTGAGACACCAAAGTTCAGAAAACTACATATTCTTTTGAATTTTAGGCAAAATGGGAGCGGGAACTTAAGCGAGAGAGAGAGAGAGAGAGAGAGAGAGAGAGAGAGAGAGAGAGAGAGAGAGAGAAGAGGAGGAAGAAGGGACAGATGAACCGGAGAGAGGGACAAAAGGAGAAAGAA
>NW_004797305.1:1119805-1121820 GCF_000002075.1 Aplysia californica
TAAGCGGGTGGAACCCACTCATCATGCATCTAGATATCACATTCCTCCCATGTAGGAGGTGCAATGGAGCTACTCGACCCCTAATGGTGGGCTCCTCTGCTCTCCATCATGGGGGATCAGCGACAACTATCTTCTCTTGAGCGTCCTCGCTTCTCACTGCGACACACAGATAGTCCTCCCGACCCACGATAAAGTGTGAGGCTACCTCGCTCTCCTCTTCTGCGAGAGACGCGGGACAAGAGACTCTCGACCCCGGGCCGGGGGGGGAGAGAGAGAGAGAGAGAGAGAGAGAGAAAGGGGAGGGAGATAGAGAAAGAGAGAGAGAGGGCATGGGAAAGATAGAGAGAGAGAGAAAGAGAGTGGGGGAAGGGAAAGGGAGAGAGAGAGAGAGAAAGAGAAAGAAAATGAAAGAGAGACTATGAGAGAGAGACAGACTATGAGAGATAGAGAAAGAGAGAGAAAGAAAGTGAGACAATGAGAAGAGGAGGGGGAATCGAATGGAAAAAGGTAAGGAAGGTAAGCCAAGCGACAGAACATCGCCCTGATCTGTAATCAAGAAAAAGAAAAATGCCTCTTTTTTTCAAAAGACCAAAGACAGACTACGCTATGAGCTAAGAGCTCGTAGAATGCCCGCTTTTCTAAAAGGGCAGTTGAACGTCCAAACGTTGATCCTAATTATCCCTGTCCTGTTACCAGCCGTGTACTGCTTTATTTGTGAACCTTTGTGACTATCATTACTTCAATAATCTTCTCTTAGAACCCACGTTACATGAAAAGAAGAGCTGCTTTGATCTTTCGTGTGTCTCAGAGATGAATGTACAATGTACTTTTGTTCATTTGAGAAAAAAGACATTGAAGCTTTTGTTGGGGAATCATATTGTATAATAAAATTGGCCTTCAATATAACAGACACATTGTTCGGATACAACCCTCAAATGTGTGCACTGTCTGTGGGAATTAACCATGTATTGATGACGTACTCTTAGCAGAGTGAAAACCAACCATATGTAAACCGTAGCAGCATTTGTATCTGGCACAAAATTATACACTATACAATGTATCAACATTGACAATGAGTCTCACTCTACCTCTCTCTGTCTGTCTGTCTGTCTGTCTGTCAGTCTGTCTGTCTGTCTGTCTGTCTCTCTCTCTCTCTCTCTCTCTCTCTCTCTCTCTCTCTTTATATCTATCCCCACCCCCCTCTCTCTCTTTATCTATCTATCTATCTATCTATCTATCTATCTATCTATCTATCTATCTATCTATCTATCTATCTATCTATCTATCTATCTATCTATCTATTTATCTATCTATCTATCTATCTATCTATCTATCTCCCCACCCACCCCTCTCTCTCTCTCTCTCTCTCTCTCTCTCTCTCTCTCTCTCTCTCTCTCTCTCTCTCTCTATCTATCTATCTATCTATCTATCTTTCTCTCTCTCTCTCTCTGGGTAGGCTGGAATTTTTTTTTAAAACAACAAGCAATCCACAACCTCCAAAACAGATGCTACTTCTGTACTTTTAAGTTCTTTTCTTTTATTCAACCCTACCGCATTACTCAAAACATCATTGCTAAGCGCAATGTTGCGTGATGTAAAAAGCTGGAGCGCCTTTAGCACTCCGCGATCCGGCCCACATAATGTCAAGTGGCCAACTCCTTTCGCCTCTGCCTCTTTTTGGGACGGGTGTCGTCTGGCAGTGTCGGGTAGCCTGTCGTTGATATGTCAAGCTGAGGGCAGGAATTGACTTTCCGGGAGTTTAAGTGTGAGGCCTGACAACTCCCCTGAGATTTGGGAATGCATCGGTTGTTATAAGTTCAGTTTATGAAGTACGTTATTACAAAAATGAGACCAAATTCCACTGTTACGTTGTCATGTAGAGAAGTATTGATTTAAATTTATATTTTTAATGTCACGCAAAGAGACAGTGATTTTTTACGTCTATATAGAACCATCCCTCCCCCCCCACCCCCGCTCTCTCTCTCTCTCTCTCTCTCTCTCTCTCTCTCTCTCTG